>NW_006408523.1:42284064-42318535 GCF_000296735.1 Chrysochloris asiatica
AAGTAAGAATCAGGCCAGCTGGTTGTGTTTTAAGAGGGGTAATCATGATGTAGCGCTGTAGAACCACAAGGTCAGTTTGAACCGCAAGGTCAGTGGTTCAAACTCACCATGAGCTCCTCAGACACCCTAAAGAGGATCACTATAAGTCAGAACTGACTTGATGATACTTAAAAATAACAACAAATCTTGATAAATCTTCTACAACCACACAGGATGATCATAGGAACTTACAAATAATTTTAAAGACACTTTAAAATTGCGTTGGTGAGAAAAAGGCTAAGGAATTTTTTTTTTTCCCATCACAACAGTGTACCTGCTTATTCTCTGAGGATAGCAAGTGCTGCCCTCTGAGAATTTCATTGAGAAACCTTACTCCACCCATCCTACAGTCTTGATCTTGTCCCTTAAGACTTCTTTTTTGTTCATCAAACTCAAAAAAACCTTAAAAGGAACACTATTTGACTCCTTTGAGGATCCTATACAACAGAGTCGCTATGGGCCTGAATCAACTCGACAGCACTTAACAACAACACCACCAACAAGCTGCTATGGCACTGTGGGTTAATGCACTGGACTGCAGAATTGGTTTGATCTGTAAGGTTGGTGGTTCAAGGTCACCAGCCGCTCCTCGGAAACCCTCTACAGGGTCACTGTGGATTGGAACTGATTCGATAGCATTTAACAACAACAAAGCTGCGATTATGGTGTTTTGTAAAAGAGTGCAGAATTCTTTGCAGAAGAGTTAGAGAGATGGATATACCACTTTCAGAGATGGAGGATGTACTGAGAAACAGCTTCACATTTTTATATTTTGTTTAATAACAGTTTCTATGATTTTATAGCAAAACTTTGACTCACCCTCATATGATGGCCTCTCTAGCTATCACAGCATAGTGGTTACGAGTCAGACTGTTAACCTCAGGGTCAGGAGTTCGAAACTACCAGCCGTTCCGCAGGAGAAATAGGCTTTATGCTTCCAAAAAGATTTACAGCCTTGGAAACCCTGTGCAGGTGGCTATGAGTCAGAACCAACTCCCCGGCACATAACCACCACCACCAGCTATCACAGGGAGCATGGTGGCTCTAGAGGATAAGCACTGGACTGCGAACCACAACATCAGCAGATCAAGACCACCAGCCACTATTTGGGAGAAACAACCATGAGATTTTCTGCTCCAGCAAAGATTTGCAGCCTCAGAAACCAACTTGACTTCACTTAATAACAACAACAAGCTAGCACAGGTCACAGAGCCCAGGGTTAGGGGTGACTGCCAATCAGGGCCCTGGTAGCATGTTATTTAGGACACATTTCTTGCCTTTTTGAGATTACTCTTCCTCTTGGAGTGTCTCTTTTGCATATGCCACTTGTCAAAACTCTAGGGAAAGTAAAGGCAGAAATGAAATTTAGATCTTATAAAGGAGGGATCATAGTAAGTGTTGAAGAATGTGGGATACTGAATCAATGATGACCGTATGTGCTGTTTTAACATCATTAGCACTGACCACTTATATAAGCTTCAATAAGTCAACTCAGAAGCTTCAGTGAACCTTAGTGGCATCATCTGTCGAATGGAGATCATCATCCTACTCTTGTTAGGATGTTTGGAATGACGCCAGAGTTAAAATGAAAGTATTACCCACAGAAGAAACTAGAACTCCATTAGATACTTTTGTCTGACCTGGGATTGTTGCCCACATCTTTCAGACCAAGTCATAATTACACTTTGTGGAGTTATTACATGCTTACCAGTTGCTGTCAAGTGGACTTTCGCTTGTGGCTTCCCTGAGTATCAGAGTAACACTGTACTCCATAGAGATTTCAATGGCTGATTTTTTGGAAGTAGATTGTCAAACGTTTATTATGAAGTACCTCTGGGTGGACATGAATCTTCAACCTTTCAGTGAACAGCTGAACATACTAACCGTGTGCTCCAACCAGGGATCCTGGAGTTACATGCTCGAGTCACCCAAACATGTAGAAACATGCAGAGAGAGGAATGCAGTGTTCAGAAGTCAGGCCTACAGTGCTGAGAGTGGCTGTTACCTCAATGTCTCCCAGTCTGTGTGACTGCCACAAAATTACTCTGACACTGTCTCTCAAGTTCTCTATAAAAGTATCAATTTCTCACCTAGGATTTAATAAAGTGAAAGTTTTTACTGCTTAGAAAATGATCAGGTCTTAAGAAAAGCACAAAATGCACTATTATTTTGTTACAAAGTGTCTTCTATGTCTCTTTTCCTCTCTGCAGCATGACCAGCTAACATGAGGCAGATTCTCTAGATGAAGCTGAGATTGAAATGCCACACTAGCACGATCAATTATATAACATAAAATAGACGCATTTGCTACATGAATGACTGATTCACTGAATGGGGGAGACTGAATAGGGAGAGATTCAGCAGAATATTGCTTCAACAGAGGCAAAGCAGTTTAAAAGTTGACTCATGAGCAAAAGGATAGGCTCAGGATGAACGTTTATTACAGACAGACTGGTCCACTTGTTTGTTCAGTTCTGAGGCAATGTTGTTGTTTAGGGCCGTTGAGTCAATTCTTTTATTGAGTTTCTGAGAGTATCTGGTGGATTTGAACTTCCGACCTTACAGTTAGCAGCCCAGTACTTATCCTACAGCGCCACACCAAGACTCCATTCTGAAATGAAAATAGAGGTATACCTTGAAGTTATTGTAGGCTGAGTTCCAGACCATTCCAATAAAATGATTAACATAATAAAGTGAATATCAGGAATGTTTAGGTTTTCCAGTGCATATAACAATCATGTGTACAGTACACTTCATCTATTAAATGTGCGATTGTTTTTGTTGTTGTGTGTCGTTGAGTCAATTCCAACTCATATGGTCCCTGTATAGGATTTAAGAAGAGCATCTAGTGGTTTTAAACTGTTGACCTTGTGGTTAGCAGTCCAGAGCTTATCCTACAGTGCCACACCAGGGCTCTGATCCCGATGCATAACAACACTCTATAGGGCTTTCAAGAGAGTGTGGTGAGTTTAAACTGCCAACCCTGTGGTTAGAGCTCAATATGGTGTTTATCCTGTGTTGTGAAAATTACCAAAATGTGACAAGGAGACTAGAAGTGAGCTCATGCAAGGTAATATGATGGCTGTCTTTGTGGATTTGAAAGTTTGTCATTGGAAGAAAAATTAGGCTTATGTTGGTGACAATGACAGGAAGGGAGATGAATTACTTTCCTAAGGCTACTGTAATGAAGTAATACAAATTGGGTGGCTTGCTAAAACAGAAAGTTATTGTCTTGAAGTTCTGGAGGCTCGATTCAGGATGTTGGTTTGGCCATGCTGCCTTTGAAGGCTCTTAGTGAAAATCCTTTCATGTCTCTTGCATCTTCTGGTCATTTCAGGTATTCCTTGTCTTGCAACCATAACATAACTCCATGGTCACATGGTGGTTTGTCCTCTGTGTTTCTTCTCTGCCAAGGATGCCCCTCATTTTGGATTAGGACTCACCCTACTCCCACATGATCTTTTGTTGGCATTTTCAAAGACCCTATTTCCAAATGGTATCAGGGATTAGGATCTCAACATATCTCTTGGGGAAACACAAATCCAATCCATAACAGGAGATTTTTACTTAGTGTATGAAAAGGCTTCTTGTTAGTTGGATCTAAAGAAGGGTCTTGGGAGGGACCCTGACAAGCTCCCCATTGTTGGATCAATGGATGACCACTGCCATGGAGGATTCTTGCATTAAATCAGATGGCCCAAGTCACCCATTAATGTGTCTGATCTGGAGATTTAAATCACATTGGAGAGGCTGGAAGGGTCATGCAACTCCTTCAGGAGCACAACAGAATGAACTTCAGCATTACTTAGGCCTTGATAGAACTAGCCCTTCTCAGCAGCAAGTATACACACGCTAGGCCTGGAAATGGATGCTGGTATATTTAGCTTATGGGCAGCTGGTGTTAGCTAAGCGATTTATTGAATTAGTCATCCCTAGTAACAATGATATGAAATGTTTTCTCCCTGGATTATTCGTTCTCTCTTATGTTTATGCTTTCAGTTATATATATATGTTTTCCATTCAAATGCAACTTAATGTAAAAGCACTGTGGTTGGAGGTCTGCTTCTTTATGCAAGCTACTATGTTTATAGAGTTCATTTGGTTGATTCTATTAAATTGTGAAGTTCAATTGTGAAATGTCGATTTACTTTAACTGTGGAAAACAGAAGATTCAGAATAAAGCCTGGGAAACAATGAAAAGGTAGATGAGTGCACTGGAAACTGGTATTCTGGACAGATAAGATTGCAGACCATGTTTTAGACTTGCTGTGTGTGCCACTTTTCCTAGTACAGCTTCTGGAATTCATACAATGAAGCCTGTAGTAGCCTGGACTCAATGGGACTGCCTTGCTTTCCCAGGGCTTGAAAACGTTTCATTTTTGATCAGGCGTAGTTTTACTACCTTTTTATCACTTATTTTAGTGGGAAACATTTGGATTTTCTTTCTTTAACAGGTTCTAGCTTTCACAGGTTTTACAGGGTGTTCTGATCAGCTGATATGTAACAAACCATGGTCTTCCTGTAGAAGTATTGTTGTTAAGTGACACCAAGTTAGTTCTGACTCATACCAACTGTATAAGGTTTCCAAGAAGCAGCTGGTGGGTTTGAACTGCCAACCTTGTGGTTAGAGTCCAGTGCTGATCCAAGAGTGCCATGCCAGGAGTCCATATGCAGACAATATAGAGGATGTTTTCTGTTGAAACACATAGTAGATATTCTGCACAGATGAAATAATGATTGGATTAAGTTGAATTCAATGTTAGTTTTAATATAAACACCATGCTAATAGCAATAATCATTGAACTTTAAAATGTGTTTCCCAAGGAACGTGGTGACATCTTTATTTGAGAGCCTAGTTTAATCGGATAGCTAGTTATTTGTTTAGAAGACAATCAGAGAAATAATTCTGAGTGCTTTATAAGGACTCATATGGTCTGTGGTTTCATCACTTCTCTGCTTTGTGTTCAAGCAACACTCATGGAAGCAGCAGTCAGGAAATCAAATGATGTATTGCATTAGACAAATCTGCTGCACAAGACCTTTTTAAAGTGTTGAAGAACAAAGATGTCAGATTGAGGCCTAAGGTGCACCTGACCCAAACCGTGGTATTTTCAGTAACCTCATATTCATGTGAAAGTTGGACAGTGAATAAGGAAGACCACAGAAGAAGTGATGCATTTGAGTTTTGGTAATATTAAAAGTACCATGGACTGCCAGAAGAACAAATTAATCTGTGTTGGAAGAAGTTCGAGCCAGAGTGCTCTGTGAAAGCCAGCATGGTCAGACATTGTGTCTTGTATTTTGGAAATATTATATCGAGAAGGATATCCTGTTGGGTAAAGTGGATGATCAGAGGAAAGGAGGAAAACTCCCAATGAGATGGATTGGCACAGTGTTTAGGACACAGGAGTCCTGATGTGGCACTGTGGGATAAAGTAGTGAACCGCAAGGTTGGTTTGAATCACAAGATTGGCAGTTCAAACTCACCAGCAGCTCTTTGGAAACCCTATAAAGGGTCGCTATGAGTCAGAACAGATTAGTGAGCACTTAATGGTACCAACAGCAGGACTCATCCCACACTGATAATGGCCTCATTGACAAACCTAAGAAACCCCTTTTTTCAAACAGGACTATGTTCACAAGAATAGGAGTTATGGTTCAGAAACATTTCTTGGGATGTGGGGACAAACTTCAATTCCTAACAATCACCCAAGAATCTTTTCTGATTTTCTACCAGAACAAACAGAAAACCCAGCTGACTGCCCTGGAGATTATTGAGACTCAGAGTGACCCCTTATCCCTAAATAGAGTCTTGGTGGGGCTCTGCAGGATAATGCACTGGACTTCAAGGTCAGTTGGAACTGTAAGGTCAGTGGTTCAAACCCACCAGTCACGCTTCAAAGTCACTGTGTGTCGGAATCCACTTGACAGTCCTTAACAACAGCATAATACCTATATAAGATTTGTTGCTGTTAAGTGCCAACAAGTGGGTTCCAACTTATAGTGACCCCATATAGGGCTTCTGAGGCTGTAAATGTTTGCTGGGACAGAAAGCCTCATCTTCTCCTGAGCAGCAGCTGGTGGGTTTGAACTGCTGACCTTGCTTTGAGCTATCCAGAGACTAACTTACAGCACTACCAGCATGCCTTTCTCTGGACTTTTGTTGTTGTTAAGTGCAGTTAAGTTGGTTCTGACTCAAGTGACCCTGAGTTTCCAAGGGTTTCCAAGAAGTGGCTGGTGAGTTTGAACTGTCAACCTTGCTGTGAGCAGTGACTTCCCAAATACCTTGATTATCCTTCTGCCTGGGTTCTCAGATCTGTTTCAGAATGCTTTTGCAGAATCCTGAGAGTGGAAAGGAAAAGTTGTAATGTTCCTAAGGCAGAGTCCCCACAGTCAACATGTTTTCAAATGATAACTAACCTGAGACATCTGCTGAGTTCTGTTAAGAATCTGGAGGTCTGCATGTGCCTGATGGCTCAGTGGTTAAGTGCTAGGCAGCTAGCCCAGAGGTCTACGGTGAAAACCTACCAGTGGCTCTGCAAAAGACACGACCTGGCAATGTGTTACTGTAGAGATTCCAATCTAGAAAACACTATGGTGGGAGCAGGTATACTGTGTCCTACAGAGTCTCTGGAGTCCTGGTGTGGCACTGAAAGATAAGCACGAGGCCAATTTGAACCACAAAGTTAGAGGTTCAAACTCACTAGTCACTCCTTGGAAACCCTATCCTGGGTTGATATGGGTCGAAAGTGACTCAATGGTACTTAACAACATCAACAACATAGGATCTCTATGAGTCAGAATTGACTTGACAGCACATAGTAACAAAAACAATGCATGCCTGAGGTCCCTGGGTGATGCAAGTGGTTTGCAACCCTACTAACCTAAAAGTTTCTTGTTCAAACCCACTCAGAGGCACTATGGAAGAAAGCCCTGACAATGAGCTTCCATAAATGCTGCTGTTCTGTGCTCTCATATTGATTCGGACTTATAATGACCTTGTGTAACGGAATGGAATTGTCCCCAGAATAGAGTTTCCTCAGCTGAAATCTTTATGGGAGCAGGTTGCTGGGTCTTTTATCTTGTTGGAAAAGTACAGCCACGAAAACCCTAGGGAGCAATTGTACTTTGTCCACTTGGGCTCTCTATGAGTGATACCTGATGATAGCAGGTTTGTTTTGATTTTATTTTGTCATGTGCCTGTGTTTGGGAGGCAGAAACCAGCATATGGAGCTCTATGTGTGCTTCCTACTGCCCTAGCAACATTTTCTCCTTTTATATCACTTTGTTTCCATGTATATTTGTTGATTATTTTAAATTTAGCAATATCAGCAGACATAGAGTATAATGATTAGAATTAACTCTAGAAAATACAAATAATGGATTTTTCCCTAGAGACAGTTACTCAGTTTTAGTAAGATATTTGTCAGATTTCTGTTTGAATTTGACAGAACAAAAATATCTGATATCTATAGTCATCTCTATAGTATCTTGCCAGATATAGACAGGAAAAAGGTGATGCTATATATATTTAGAGCAAAAAAGGCCTAAAACATGGGTTAGCTGTGGGTGGGGAAGTGAGAACGTTCAGGATTTTATTTTACTGTATGTACTTCTGAGTGGCTTCAGTTTTGTTTTACAATGAATTCTGGTACTACTCAGATTATTTAAAAGCATTAACTTTGTTGTTGTTAGGGGCTGTTGAGTTGGTTCGGACTCATGGCAACCCTATGCACAACAGAATGAAATACTGCCTGATCCTGCGCCATCTTTGTAATGACTATGTTTGAGACCATTGATGCTGCCACTGTGCCAATCTATTTTGTTGGAGGCCTTCCTCTTTTTCACTGACCCACCACTTTACCAAGCATGATGTCTCTCTAAGGAACTGGACTATCCTGGTAACTTGTCCATGTTGTTGTTAAATGCCTTTGAGTCAGTTCTGACTCACAGCGACCCTGTATAGAGTTTCTGAGATTTTAAAAAATCTTTTGCAGAAGCAGAAAGCCTTATCTTTCCTCTCAGAGAGAAACTGTAAGCACAAAGATGTCCATTGTATGAGAGAGAAAGTCTCGCCATCCTGACTTCTAAGGAGCATTCTGGTTGTACTTTTTCTAACACAGATTTGTTGTTCTTCTGACAGTCCAGTAAGTTTATTTAATATTCTTCTCCAACACCATAACTCAAATGGTTCGATTCTTCTATGGTCTTCCTTATTCATTGCACAACTTTCACATGCTTGTAAAACTACTGAAAATACCATGGTTTAGGTCAGGCACATCTTAATCCTCAAACTGGTGTTTTTGCTCTTGAACACTTTAAAGAGATCTTGTGCAGCAGATTTGCCTAGTACAATATGTCGCTTGATTTCTTGACTGTTTCTTCCATGAGTGTGGATTGTGGATCTCAGCAAAATGAAACCTTTGAGAGCTTCCATCTTTTCTCCATTTATCATCATGTCATTTATTGGTCTATTTGTGAAGATCTTTGTTTTGTTTATGTTGAGTATGCTATCCATAAGAAGACTGTGGTCTTTGACTCAATAAATAGGCTAAATCCTCTTTGGTACCAGCAAGCAAGGTTATTTCATCTGCATATCGCAGGTTGTTAATTAGTTTTCCTCTAATCTGATGCCATGCTCTTGTTTATATAATCCAACTTCTTGGATTACTTGTCCAGCATACAGATTGAATAAATATGGTGAAAGAATACCACCCTGGCACACACTTTTCTTTATTTTAAACCTTTCAGTGTCCCCTTGTTCTGTTTGAATGACTGCCTCTTAGTCTATGTACAGGTTCCTCAAAAGTACATTGAAGTGTTCTGGAATACATTCTTCACAATGCTTTCCACAGCATGTGATGATCTTCGCAGTTGAAATCCTTTGTAACTTCAATAAGGCACTTAACTGGTTCTCTGCTTTCAGCCAAGATTCAGCTGACATCAGCAATGATATGCCTTGTTCCATGTCCTCTTCTGAATCTGACTTGAATTTCTGGCAGTTCCTTGTGGATGAACTTTTGCAGCTGTTTAATTAATATCATGCAAATTATGGTTAAAAAAAAATTTTTTTTTTCTAAGACTAATTATTCAGATAAGTTTATTGTAATCATTCTAAGTATTTACTCTTACATCACTGGACAGTTCCAGTGAATTCATACTGTTAAACTTAAATCTCAGGCATACATCTAATCCTTTTATATACTTGGGCTTGTTACATAATTTAACATCTCCAAAAGGCTGACTTACTTCCTTCTTTTTTGAGCCCACCTCCACCTCATTTTCAATACTGTAGGTATTTGGGTTGTATTTACATCTGCAAAGAATATTTTGTTTGAGAAATTTGTTCTGCAATAAAACAGCATGTTAGTTCTGGATATTTATGACTCAGCTTTCACCACTTCCTGCTGAATGAGAATAATTTGCCTGGTGAACAGAACTTTGCAGTAATCTCACTCTCACAAAGTACCTTAGGAAAAGTGGTAGAAAGTTTGAGCTTGGTGGGACTTTGGCCCAATAGGGGAAGGAGACCACTGGAGCTCAGGTCTGTGCATCACAGTGAAGGGTGTAATCGGGAACAGGAAGCCAGTTCTGGCTTGTTCTGCTTCCTGCCACATGATGTGAAGGACCCAGGGTTCCACCCTCTTGCTTTATATGCATTCTGGATGATGAAAACAAAATTGAAACAGGACAATAGGAAGTGAAGTAAGTGGCGAAGAATGCAGCACAAGTAGTAAGCAGATAATAAAATTCTGGCTAAAACTGAGGACTATCCATTATCTTTTCTTTCTTTTTTTTTTGGAGTTTTTATTGTGAATTGAGTGATACTTTACATGGGAGAACATCGGGTTTTGCACTCATCCTATCGTATTTCGTTTCATTGCAATAATTACAACCCCCTCCGTGCATCATTATTCAACAATATTTGCTTCTATTATCTCTGTCTGTGTGTGTTTTTTTGTATGTATATTTTTTCCACAGACTTTCTGAAACCCCCTCCAATATGTTGTGGTTATGTGCCATGAGTTGATTCCAACACATATATGACAGAGTAAAACTGTCTTGGGCTTCCTTGGCTGTAGGCATTAGGAAAAGGAACCCAGATGGTGCCGTGGTTAAGTGCTTGACTGCTAACTGAAAGGTTGATACTTTGAACCCACCAGTTGCTCCAAGAAAGGAAGATGTGGCAGCCTGCTTCTGTAGAGATTCACAGCCTTGGAAACTCTATGGGGCGGTGTTACTCTGTCCTATATGGTGCTGTGAGTCAAAATTGAGTTACAGAAACAGGTCCTCTTCATGAGAGCAGATCCTCAGGTTTCTTCCTGTGGAGTAGCTCATGGGTTTGAACCGGGCTTTTGGTTGGCAGTCGAACTTTTAACCATTGTGCCACTAGGACTCCTTAAATAAACAAATAAACCATCAAATCATATTGCATACATAATTTTGTATCTTGCTCTTTTATAATTTAACATTATAAGAGAATTTTCCTGCATCATTTAATATTTTGCAAGAAGATAATTTTCTAAAAAACTTTGTAGTATGAATTGAGTAAGGGTTTACAGACAAATTATCAGTTTTACATTCAACAAAGAATGCACTTCATTTCATCTGAATGATTGCCATCCTTTCCATGAAACAACAGTTATCCTGCTTCCTGCCTGTCACCACTATTTTCCATTCTACCCACCTTTCCATCCCTTCTCACCTTTGTCCTTGGCTTAATATTCAGAGATTGATTTTTTAAAAAATTGCTTTAAGTGGTGAACTCATTGGAATTGGGCAGGTGCAATAAATCCTCGTATAAAATGAGAAGAAAGAGGTGCTGAAATTTGCTGCTATAATCTGAGATACCAGCATGGATTGAAGAGTGACAATCACAGTTGAAAGCAGTTGGTCCTTTACATCATGAGGTTGTTGAGAAATGGGACAGAAAATTAATTCAAAACCACTTGTTTAAGACAATGTAATAGTTTCTTGTTTTTTTTTTTTTTTCCTTTTCATGGGCATAAGTTTATACTGTAAAACAAACACTGTTTAGGTCATAGACTGACTGCTTTAGGTTGCCACTCGATAAATCCTTCATCTCTTGGCTGGAAATACTCAAGACCCATAACTGACTCTTTAGAATCCAAGCATTGATTATCCAGCCCATTTTGTCCTCTTCCAACATGTGACCTTCAGATACCTCGCTGCGTATACACTTCCTCCTGATCAGGGCAAGGGAAGGGAGGTGAGGCAAACTTTCAAATAGTCCACTTTGACCCTTGGTACTCATTTGGTTAAAAGGTGTGGTGAAGAATGAGGGGAAGTATTTGAAGTGTATGTTTTCATTTAGTTCTTGTGTTCCCTGTTGCCATTGGTAATTGGGACCTTGCAGAGTATGAAGCACCACCGTTACCTCAAAGATGAAAGTCAAATCTAGGATCAAGGGCTGTTTACCATCTGGGGACTATGAGGCACTTTAAAGACTAGGGGAGGGCTCCGCTTCTGAAGACAGCTGACAGAGCGAATGGGGCTCTGGTCGTGATGACACACAGCTCCCTGTTACTGTGTTGGACACAATAATGACTTCCCTCCTCTCTTCTCCCGTTTCCACAGGTTCCCAGTATATTCACCCTAAAAGAAGCTAATTATACCTCTGTTCTAATGAACTAAACAGAATTCAGGCAGGGAGCACAGTACTTTAGCTGAAAAGAGATTTTATCTAATTATTCCAGGAAATAGTCCTCAGCCTGATAAATACTCACTTGGTGCTAAGAGCAATAAAGATGCAAGGGTATTTTGCTTGCTTTGTGTTTTCATTGTAGGTTGGGTTGAGGATGAGTCTGTTGCTAGCAGGATATGTTTTCCTCCTGTGCAGAAATGCCAGATTTGCAGCCCTGGGTGCGGGATGAGCTTAGAATGTGATTTCCTTCTTCCTCCAGCAATTTTCTGCCTGCCTGCATAAAATGCTAATGAATATCTCACACATGATTAAGCAATGAAATGTATCCTGATTTTACTGTTGTTGTTTGTGTGTGTGTGTGTGTGTGTGTGTGACAGATTCTGAATTTATAATATCTAGGTCTTAATGTAACGGTGACAAGATACTGCTAACAAACCCTTTTCCTTCCTCCTCCAAATACATGTTCTTTATGCTTTTCTTGTACAATCCTGACCTGTGATGTCCTTGATTGTCGATACTGGGTGCCAATGGTGGACCAGTGGTGGAATCCTCATCCTCCACGCAGGAGACCTGGATTCAATTTCAAGCCAACACACATCATCTGCAGCCACTTTCCACCTGCCAATGTCAGCTTGTGTGTAGCTGTGATGTTTAATACGTTTCCCTGGAGCTTCTAGATACGGATGGACTGGGGAGAAAGTCCTGCTAATCTGCTTCTGAAAATCAGCCTATGAAAAACCTACGGGCTACAATGGTCCAATCCCCAGCCAGTCTTAGAGCTGCAGGTACAGGTAGCCGTTTGTTCCATTGTGCCTGGGGTTACCATGAGTCAGGGCCGATTTGATGACAGCTAGCAATAACAACTACCACAGTAGCCACATTGCTGCGACATCTTTTACATCCCATCACTTTCCATCGGATCTTTGTCTCCAACTCTCTGGGATAAGTGCTCCCTGGACAAAATAATTTTGAATTTCAATCTCAGACAAATTCAGATATGAATGGTCAGTTGTAAAATGAGTAGTGTTACAGTCAGATTTCATGTATTTATTATTTGAGGGAGGCATGAACAGAGAGTTGAACATGTGGATGGACTCAGGTTAAACACCTAAGTGATTCTATAATTACAATATTAAGCAGTTTTACTTGTAGGAAGAGTTAAAGTGAAAACATAGTGTCTGATAATCAGATTTTAATTTAGGGAAAACAAATGCTTGATGGTGTTGGTAGGAAAGCTTAAGTTTGGGAGTGACATCCTTTCATTTATGGAACCGGATACCAGAAGTACCCTGATGATCTTTTCACATCTACAGGAGGGCCACCCACAGATTCCATTAATGACAGAAGAGTGCGTGACACCGAGTAATGGAATTTTGCTCACTGCAGAGACAGAATTGATCTATGAGTTATGTGTTGTGGACTCAGTTCCGACTCATAGTGACCCTGTACAGGATTTCTGAGGCTGTAAATTTTTACTAGAGCAAAAAGCCTCATTTTTCTCCCATGGAACAGCTGGTAGTTTCGAACTGCTGAACTTAAGGTTCGCAGCCCAATTTGTAACCACTACGCTACCAGAGCTCCTTTGATCAATAAGGGGCCCAAAAATATGAAATTGGGATTCACCCTACTTCCTATTTGCAACCTACCCAAGACTGCCTGGAATCCTGTCTGCAATAGCTGCCATGGCTTATTTTGAAGATACAAGAGTGAGAGAGAAGAGAGATGGGTTTTGTATATGCAACAAAACTTAGAAAGATCCTGGACAGAGGAGAAGCTGGGCCTGGAAATGTATTTCCAGCATGAATCAGCTGCTTGGGGTCCCATGGCCCTGAGGTATAAAGCAGGCTCTGTGTCTCATTATGTCTGCTCCATTTTGACCTTTTGCTCTTTATTTATATTCACAGTGATCTCAGAAATGTTTGACATTAGGATTACTACCTGAAAGTCCATAGTTGCTAAATAGTCCACCTAAATGGAGAAAAGATTGAAGTTGTCAAGGATTTCATTTTTCTAGAATCCACAATCAATGCCTATGGAAGCAGTAGTTAAACATTCACATACTGTATTGCATTGGGGATATCTGCTGGATTGATGTACAGTGGCCCAATCTAGGAATGCCAGGCTAAGTTAAAGCTTGTGAATCTTCAGAATTTATATTTTATAAAAGGAGAAGTATCTGTAATATGCACAAACTCAAGAAAGGCTCAGATAGATAAGAATGGGTTATAAATGAAGTTAGAAACACTTGGATGCCTATGGGATACATTTACATCTTTGTTTTTAATAGTCTAATTGTTGCTTTTAACTGATTAAAATATAT
The DNA here is from genome assembly GCF_000296735.1 of Chrysochloris asiatica. Taxonomy (NCBI): domain Eukaryota; kingdom Metazoa; phylum Chordata; class Mammalia; order Afrosoricida; family Chrysochloridae; genus Chrysochloris; species Chrysochloris asiatica. Next base: position 42,298,089 of record NW_006408523.1, read on the forward strand.
TCTTTTTCAGTAATTTGGAAAACATAAGAATGAAGAGGAAAATAAAGATTAACTCCACTTTGCAGACTCTTAACATTTTGATGTATTTCCTTTTCTCAAAGTGCTTTAAAATGATCTTACAGTTGTTATTGATTTAAATTTTGCATTCTGCTTTAATATTTTTACATTAAACATTCTAACCCCCTCCCATTTGTAAGAGATCTGTATTTTAAATGATGATCTAATTTCATTTACTCTAGGACACATGCTTTACAAAAGGAAAAAAAAAAATCCAATTAAATTGTGGCACAAAGCTTGAGTACGAGCTTTGTGTGACACAATTACTAATCATGCCAACTTTTTGATCCTTTACATTCTTTCATTTACTCCAAAGATATGGCAATTCTCTCTCCTCCAGTTGCCTTGTATGGCAGGTAGATGCTGCTTGTCTTGCATATTCCTCAGGAAACAACATGCAACATAGCTTCAGTCATTTAGGTCTCATAAAGCACTTACTTGGTTATTGCTTTGGGACAAAATAGGGAATAGCAATAATTTCTCCTATGATGAATATTTGCTTTGTTAATATAAACTTTACCCCCTGCTGCTCTGTTTACATGCTTTTTAGTATACACAATAACTTTTTATCTCAATGCTATACCATAGTGCAACTCTTGAAGACATTTAAAATAGCTGTTAAATCAACATGAGTAGTGCCAATAAAGTACATAATTCAGCTGAAGTAATGACATGGTGAACATCTGTGATCAAGTTCATGCATGCATTGCAGTGACAGCTACTTTATGCTTTCTGCCTGGCTGATGGCGATAATAAGACGCTAACTGTTATAAGACACTGTCCAATTTCAGAGATGTTAAACTCGAGAAAGAATTGAATCTTATCATCTCTGAAATATGGTTTGTCATATGACTGTACCTGGATTTAATAGCTAGTCCTCTATGTTTAGCTTCTTATTTATAAAATTTCATTTATTTATAATATACATGCATGTATTATCTAAGAAGTAATTTTGACTATCGTCTTTGCATTTATGATTATTTCTTTGGAATGGTTTCCCAGAAGTAGAATTATTCAGAATACAAACATTTTAAAGTTTCTTGAGCTATACTCCCAAATTGCTTTTCAGAAAGATAATTCCAATGATATAACCTTATGAGCAAGGTAATTTCTGCTTTCTCTATGTGATTTTATAGATGAAAACTATGGAAGGTACTCTCCAAGATCACCCCAATAATCCTTACCTCCTGGTATTTATTACCTTGTATGATTCCCTCCCACATGGAGTCATGGCTGGCTTGTGTGACCAATTTTTAAAGAAGTGATAGTGTGTGACTTTGAGGCTAGAACTTTAAAAATTGCAGCCTCCACCTTGCTCTTTTGAATCACATATTCTGGGGCAAAGCAGCTACATGTCATTAAGACACTGCAGTAGCCAGAGGAGAGCTGCATGCATAGAGGGACTGAACCTCACAACCAGAGCTGTCTTCTAACTTCCTGAGTCACCTACCTTGAAAATGGATCCTTCTGCCCCAGTCAAGTCTTTAGATGAATGCAACCCTCATCAACATCTTGACTGCAGTTTCATGAGGGACCCAGAGCCAGAGACCCAGTTAGCCTATTCCCTTTGATAGATAATCTATGTTAATTGTTATTACAAGCTGCTAAACTTTGAGGTAGCATTTTGACACAGGAAAATCCAAACCCACCGGCCACTCTATAAGAGAAAGATGTGGCAATCTGCTTCCAGAAAGATTATAGCTTAGTTCTGGTGACAGGGTAGGGCAGTATACATGAAGGGGATGGCAATATTAATAAAACAATCATTGCTTCTTATAAAATCGGCAAAGATGTTACTGTTTCACTAGATGGCCCATTGGTTTTAGTATGCAGTACAAGCCTTATGTTATTTTCAGCATTTGATGTTTCAATTCTAACTTATTAGCGATATGGATTTAATCAATTCATTTAATCTCTTTGGTTCTGAGTTTGCTTAGCTCTGGAAAAGGGGATAATAGTACCAACCCTAATTTCCTCAGAGGATTATTGTAGATTAAAAAGAAAATGATGAAAAGTCACATGGAGATTAAGTCAGACAAATGTAAACTATTTCTATTTTATTTACTTTATAATTTATTTTTTAATAAGTAATAATATTCAGATGTTTCAAAATTTAATAGGGACAACTAATGTTATCAATATTTTGTATATCTCTCTTGAGAAATTTTATGCACATAATGGAGCTCTGGTAGCATAGTGGTTACGAATCGGGCTGCGAACCTTAAGGTCAGTGGTTCGAAACTACCAGCCACTCCGCGGGAGAAAGATGAGGCTTTCTACTCCCGTAAGGATTTACACCCTCGGAAACCCTGTACAGGGTCGCTATGGGTCGGAACCGACTCGACGGCACTTAACAACAACAACAACAACACGAGGTATGAACATATATAGATAGATACACACATCTCATCCTTCCTTAAGAACACAAGTGGTAGTATATTACAAGACTCAATGGCACTTACCAACAACAACAGCAACAACCTTATATTTCAGAGATTATGATACTTGGTACGTGCATTAAAGTCATCTTTCATCTCAGGAAAATTTTTCTAAAATTGTGCCTTATAATTTCTGTTCAATATTTTTTTTTCATGAGTGCCAATTATTATATGTTGGACCTCCTTTATTTGTCTTCTGTGCCATTCATCATTTTCTTCCTGTTGGTTTTCATTTCTCATTTCTACATTTTATTTCTATCATTGTGTGTTTACTAATGCTTATTTGCCATGGCATTAAGTAATCTTTCTCAGTTTACCCTCACGCTTATGATGGTTTTGTTTTCCCAGCCCCTGATACTTGATAGCTCATGTTTTATTTCTCACTATTGCCTATTTTTCTATTTAGTACTTTTGCTTCATAGATCATTATATTTTATAACAAAGTATTAATCTTAATTTTTGCTTTACCCATGGTTTCATTTTTATTGCTGTTTTCCACTTCCTGGTAATGTAGTGGTTACAAATTGGGCTGTTACACTTCACAACAACAACAACAACAACAACAACAACATCCTAACACTGCTCACCAGCTGCTCCTCAGAAACCCTATACAGGGTCACTATGCGTTGGAATCAACTCGGTGTAGTGCTGTAATATCAGCACTGAGCTGCAAATCACAAGGTCAGCAGTTCAAATATACCAGCAGTTCAAATCTGCTCCTCAGAAACCCTATAAAGGCATCGCTATGAGTCAGAATTGACTCGAAGGCACTGAACTATAACAACAACATCCTCATATTGGCTAGTGAGGTGGCTCTGTAAGATAAGCACTGGACTGTGAGCCACAAGGTTGGGAGTTCAAGTTCACCAGTCACTCCTTGAGAGAAAGATGAGGGCTCCTGCAAAGATTTACAGCCTTGGTAAGCCTGCATGGGGTCACTATGAGTAGAAAATGATTTGATGACACTTAGAAACAACAATATCCTCATATGGAAAGAACTTTGGTACAATGGTTAAATGCTTGACAATTCAAACCCATCAGAAGTTCTGCAGGAGAAAGGTGTGGCTGTCTGCATCCATAAAGATTACAGCTTAGCTGGGGTGACAGGGAGGGCAATATAAAAGAAGAGGGAGGGCAAGAAGAATAGTGAAGATAGGTGAAGACACAGGGAGGTATGCATGGGCTAAAGGGGATAGGGGTAAATAGTGATATATACACAATCTTGGGACAACAGTGTTCTGTGTGTAGATTGAGACATAGGCTGAATGGGCAAGGAAGAAACAGTGGGATATATATATTTATATGTTGTTGATGTGAAGTGCCATCAAGTCAATTACAACAAATAGCAATTCTGTATAGGGTTTCTGAGGAGCAGCTGGTGGGTTTGAACCACCAACCTTGCAATTGAAACTGACCTTGAGGTCCAGTGCTTTATCCTACAATGCCACACCAGGGCTCCATATATATACATATATATCCCCTAAATATTTAAGAGTTTGAAAGAGAAAAAGAAAACATTCTGTAATGGTTACCAAGGCTGGGAGTAAAGGGAGTGTAGTTAACTTGGGTGATGGGGAAGGTAATATACAAGAAGAGGGAGGTTGGAGGGTTAATGATGAAGTCAGTGAAGACTAAAGGGGATAGAGATAAATAGCGATATATATATATATATACAACCTTACAATGACAATGCTCTGTGGGTAGCTACATGGATAGAGACACATGCTGAATGGGTATGGGAGGAAGAGTGGAATATATATATACCTGAAACAAAAAGAAGAAAAAAGAGTACAGCTTAGAAAATTTTATGATGCAGTTCTCTTCTGGCCTGTAGGGTTGCTGTGAGTTAGAATGGAATCTGTGACAATGGACTTGGTTTTAGTTTACCCTCATATTATTTTTGGAGGCACTTTTTGTATGTAAATCCTTTTAGTATGCAAGTCATTAAGCCTAATAATACCTGTGCGATGATGTTTACAGTAGCCTCATACACATGTGAAAACTCGACAATGAATAAGGAACACCATAGAAGAATTGATGCATTTGAGTTATGGTGTTGGAGGAAAATATTGAAAGTACCATAAACTTCCAAAAGAGCAAACAATTGTGTGCTGGAAGAAGTGCAACCAGAATGCTCCTTAGAAGCCAAGATGGCCAGACTTCGTCTCTCATACTTAGGACATAATATCAGGAGGGACCAGTTCCTGGAGAAGGACAGCATGCTTGGTGAAGTGGAGGGTCAGCAAAAAAGAGGAAGACCCCCAATGAGATGACTTGGCATCATGGCAGCAGCAATGGACTCAAGCTTAGCAATGATTGTGAGGTTGGCACAGGACTGGGCATAAGGTCGCTATGGGTTGGTACCAAGTCGATGGCACCTAACAACAACAACAACAACAATCACCCAATGTTGCACCCTCTCAACCTGCATTTTCTAACATCTTAAAACTGCGCCATGTGAAATCATGTATAGTCCTTTCCAGGTGGAGTGTTCCCATTTTCTTTGAGTTGATATGTCTGGTCTGTGTGCCTTTGGGTTTTTGCCCTGTGACTGTTTTATGTGAGTGGGATCCAAATGTCTATCAAATGAAATATTTCTAGATAATGAGAGTTCAGGAGAAAATAGGAGGGAACCAAGTTATTGATGGAGATCACAGTGACAATATGATTCAATATTATTAAAAAATACTTACTGAGTCTGAACTCAGCATGTGCTAGATAGTGAAATACAATGGTCAACAAAACTAATAAGCTTCCTGCCTTCGTGAAGTTTACAATCAAGGGTCAGTCTAACTCATTCCAGTATTCCCGAAATGTGCCTTCATCTGCTGTCTTAAGATGTAGGATCGTAAGGTATTTGAAGAATGCTGGGGAAAGAACTGTAAATTGTTTCTGTGGAGGATAAGAGGTGTTTTATTTTTTCTTTTTCTTTATGAGCATTTCTTAGACTTCATTGACACATTTGTTTACCTAATAAAGATTAAAAACACAGTTCTATAGTATACTAGGCACTGTTGGTATGAAACTTACCAGCTTCTATGACGTCCAGTTGACCACCATGTGACCAATACAATTTCCTAAGATTCTGAGAGCCACATGGACTCTATGTTCTTTATGTTGTCCAAGGACCCCAGAGGTCTCTGTGTCTTCTAAGGAATAAAACCACAAAACACTTTGGTGTCTTCCTCTCTTTTTGATACCTTGAACTGCATGTCATTATAGTCAGCCCCTGAAGTGATGTTTTATACAGGAAAGATGTAGTCATTGAAGTCAGAAAAGCTAAGTTTGAATTTCCACCACTCATCTGTCATACCTTGGTGGCTTGTGTGTTGCTGTGAGGCTGGCAGCTATGCCACCAGTATTTTAAACAAGCAGGGTCACCCATGGTGAAAGTTTCAGCAGAGTTTCCAGACTGAGATAGACTAAGAAGAAGTAGAGACAGAGCACTTCAGAATGGTTAGCCACTGAAAACCTTATGAATAGCGGGGGGACACTGTCTTATAGAGTGCCAAAAGATAAGTCCCCTCAGGTTGGAAGGCACTCAAAATATGACTGGGGAAGAGCTTCCTCCTCAAAGTATAGGTGACTTTAATGACACAGTGGAGCAAAGCTTACCAGACCTTCATTTGCTGATGGAGCACAAATCAAAATGAGAAGGTGATGGTGGTGGTAGTGTGCCGTGGAGTCGGTTCTGACTCATAACGACTCAGCATAGAGTTTCCGAGACTGTAAATCTTTATGGGTACAGAAAGCCTCGTCTATTTCCTACAGAACAGCTGATAGTTATGAACTGCTGATCTTGAGGTATCAGACTGACTTGTAACCACAACGCTACCAGAAATCCATAAAATGAGAAGAAACAGCTGCAAACACCCATTAAAAGTCAAAATGATGAATGTCCAAAGTAAGAATCTAGGAAATTGAAAGTCATCAAAAATGAAATGGAATGCATAAAAATGACTATCCTAGGCATTACTGAACTAAAATGGACTGATATTGGCCATTTTGAGTGAGACAATCATATGGTTTCCTATGCTGAGAATGGCAAATTGAATATATAAGATATGCAGATAACACAACCTTGTTTGTTGGAAAAGAGAGAACTCAAAATATTTACTGATAAACACCAAAGACTACAGCTTTCAGTATGCATTTTACATCAATGTAAAGAAAACAAAAAAATCCTCACAACTGGACCAGTATAGAGCATCATGATAAATGATGACGCGATTAACGTCAAAGACTTCACTTTGCTTGGATCACAATCAACTCGCATGGAAGCAGCAGTCCAGAAATCAAGTAAAGTATTACATTAGGCAAATCTGCTGCACAAGACCTCTTTAAAGTGTTCAGGAACAAAGAGAACAGTTTGAAGACTAAGGTGCGCTTGACCCAAGCCATGGCATTTTCACATGATATACATGTGAAAGTTGGACAGTGAATAAGAAAGACCTTAGAAGAATTGATGCATTTGGTTTTGAAGAAGAATATTTCAAGTATCATGGACTGCTAGAAGAACAAGCAAATCTGCCTTGAAAGAAGTGCTCCTTGGAAGCACGGATGACCAATCCCTGGAGAAGGACATTGTGGTTTATAAAGTGGAGGATTAGCCCAAAAGAGGAAGATTCCCAATGAGATGGATCGATACAGTGGCAGCAACAAGGGACTCAAACATAACAATGGTGCAGATGACGCAGGACCAGGCATTGTTTCATTCTGTTGTGCAGAAGAGTCGCTCTGAGTGAGAACCCACTCAGCAACACCTCACAACAGGTTTGAATCTGGTTTTGACACTTTCTAGCTCTGGTAGCGTAGTGGTTACGAATCGGGCTGCGAACCTTAAGGTCAGCGGTTCGAAACTACCAGCCGCTCCGCGGGAGAAAGATGAGGCTTTCTACTCCCGTAAAGATTTACACCCTCGGAAACCCTGTACAGGGTCGCTATGGGTCGGAACCGACTCGATGGCACTTAACAACAACAACAAGCTGTGTATGATTTTGCCATCTTTTTCAAAACTTATGACACAAGGCATTCCTATACCCATTTTACACTTGAGAAAACTGTGGTTTAGTAAAGTAACGTCATTTTCTACAACCACAGGTCAAACATACCCTGTTTACTAAAGGATTTTGTTATGCCAGATCATTAAAAGCTGAACACAGTCTCTGATTCATTCAAAACCCTCAGTAAAATATAGCTACTATTACGGCAACTCTGTCTCAGAATCAAGGTAACAAATCTATTTTCCAAGGGTGGAACTGAAACTTCAGTGTTGGGCCTGCACTAGAGTTATTTTGGGGTTGGGAATTATTCTCACCCAACCTCTGACCCCAACCACTTGTAAGGTTAACCTTGATTAGCATGGTAAATATCATTTATAATTGAAGTATCTAATTTTTATAATTCGGTTTCTGCTATAATGAAGAATTACACTGTTGACATTTTAAGTTAATGTCCTCAATAGCCCTGAATTGACATATGTGGCATGAGGGCTTTTAAACCAAGAGTTAAAAGAGAGAGATGAAATCTTAATCAGTGATGGATCCTGATAAAAGGTTGAAATTAAGCACCTCTAATTAGTACTACTTTGAGGTCTTCAAAATGTTTGTATTCTGTATGTACAAATAAGAAAATATGGAAAATGTATTTAGATTGCCACACATGGCAACAAATATGAGAATTTTTGGCTAGTGACGCAGTTTTATCTCTCTGGTTCAGCGTGGAGAAGTGCAGTCTAATTTCCTTATCACTCCCTCCCCTATTTTAATAGCATTCCTGAGGTTAATCCTGCATGAACTCATCTTCTCAGAGTGCTCTTGTTTTTCACTCACAAGTCCTATTTTTTTCTTTATCCATTATAAATTGCTCATTTTAACTGTTGTATGACTTAGGTGGGGGAATTGATGTTGTTCAAGCATCATGTTTTAAAATGTCTTTTTTTTTTTTTTTTTTCCCTTTCCCCTTTCCTTTTAGGTTTATTGCTGCGTCTGGTATGATCTCTAACTTTCTGGAAAGAATTTTAAAAAAATTCATTTTGTAGCAGAAGTTTCAACAACAACAAAAAACTGTTCATATTATTTTATCCTGCATATTATCTTTCAATATTACTATTTTTGAATGTTATTATTTTTCAATACTATGCTGTTCTTTGAAACAGGATAACACCTCATTTTTTCCCCACAAATTTTCATTCATATCGTCTTGTTTAGGTAGACAGAGAGAGCAGTAACTTGCCTGTGAATATATACAATCTGTTGTTGTTGTTAAGTGCCATTGGGTCTGTTCTGACCCATAGTGACCCTTTATGGGGTTTCCAAGTAGCGACTGGTGAGTTTGAGCTGTTGGCCTTGCGGTTCAAACTATCTTTGTGCATTAACCCACAGCGCCACTCCAGGACTCTATATACAGTCTAGCATGTAAGCGAAGGTGGTTGCTGAAGGTGCCGTCAAGTCAGTTTTGACTGATAGTGACTCTGTATGGGTTTCTGAGGATTTAAATATTCAGGGGAGCAGAAAGCCTCACCTTTCTCCCAAAGAGTGATTGACGGGCTTGTACTGCAAACCTTGTGGTTCATAGTCCAGTGCTTGTAGTATGGTGAGGGCTGTTGTTTTTAAGTGTCTATTCCGAGTCATAGTGGCCTTGTATAGGATTTCCAAGGAGCAGCTGGTAAATTTGAACTTCTAATCTTGTGGTTTGCAGTCCAGTGCTGACCCACAATGCCACACCAGGAATCCATGGTGAAGGCGAAGGCAAATAAAACACGTGCCCTGCTTTGAGTCTGTACATCAATATGAATATTTAATAAAAAATGATACCCATTAAAGGAGCAATTTAAAACATGGTGTATTTTTGGGGGGAGGGGGTGAGGCAGAAGTCCTGGTGTGGTGCTGTGGGTTAATGTGCTGTGCTGCAAAGTTAGTTTGAATCTCAAAGTCAGTGGTTCAAGGTCACCAGCTGCTCCTTGGAAACCCTCTACAGAGTCGCTATGGCTTGGAACTGACTCTCTGGCACTAAACAACAATTAACAACAAACATAAAGACAAGCTTCTTCAAGAGTTGCTGACAGCCACGTAACTGTGGCTTTGCAGATTTGTACCACTATCTGGATAAAATGCTAAAGCATGAGAGGACAAAGAAAAATGCAAATTTGAACCACAAGATTTCTGTTTCTGAGGGAAGAGAGGAAGAAAACTCATTGCTTCACACTTACATAAACACTTATAAACATGCAAGAAAGCTGGTTTGTATCTCTAGAGTATATGTTTATTCTTCTGAGATGATTGAAGTCAGATGTAGGCCTGAGACCTAATTGGAATCATTTGTTGTTGAAGATTTAGTATTTGATTTATTGTTTCTTTTTTTCAGAGTTTGCTATCATTCGAAGTAAAATAACTTTTTTTTTTTTTTAAAGAACCTTGCTTTCAGTTTTACCCCTGTATAAATGAAGTCCTGGTGCGATGCTGTTCGATAAGCACTGGACTGAAAGCTCATTTGAACTCCTAGGTTCAAACTCACCAGTCGCTCTTCAGAAACCCTATACCGGGTTCACTAAGAGTTGGAACCGACTCCATGGTACTTAACCACAACATATATGAGAGTGTGTTATGGGTTCTCTCAAAAACAAATTAAGTAAAGTTGAAAATTTAAGATATTCTGCTGACCTGTAATGTGGATCACTGTAGTCCATCAACATCTTTAACAATTTTTCCCTAAATAAATTTAAGCAAATTAACAGATCTGAAATGCTTAGCTTGTGAGTTGTCAAGAAACCCTGAAGTTTGAGTGTCTTGTTAGTTGCTATGGAGTTGGTTCTGACTCATAGCGACCCCATGTACAACAGAGCGAGACATTGCCTTGTCCTGTGCCTTCTTCACAATTGTTGTTATGTTTCAGTTCATTATTGTTGTCACTGTGTCAACCCACATTGTTGGGGGGCTTCCTCATTTTCGCTGACTCTATTTTACCAAGCATTATGTCCTTCTCCAGGGTTTGGTACCTCCTGATAATATGTCCCAAGTAGTGTAGTGGTTACGAATTGGGCTGCTATCCTCAGGGTCAGCAGTTCAAAACTATCAGCTGTTCCATGGGAGAAAGATGAGGCTTTCTGCTCCCATAAAGATTTACAGCCTTGGAAACCCCTTGCAGGGTCGCTATGAGTCAGAACCGACTCCACAGCACATAACAACAACAACAACAACAACAACATGGGAGATAAAGTCTCAATATGCACTTACTGAAAATTCTAAGAGTCAAGAGAAAGACAGTCTCATTTAGAAACCAAAGAATATAAAATTAAAGTACTCTTGTTTGCTCCATAAAAATGAGTGAAGATTCAAGGAATTCATTTCTATTTCTCCTGTGATGCTGTCTAGGATAGAAGCAATCTAATTTATGTGATACAGAAGTTTATCTGCTTCATGAAAAAAGTGTTACTAAGGTTTCTGTTTCTGATACTGAATCACAATCCCTTTAAACCTCTCTCCCCAGTGCATTTATCCCTACTAGAGAAATCTGTCGGACATTCTTTTCCATCTGTGTGGTTAACTGGTGATCATAGAGCTGGTGCCAGCTCATGGTAACCCTATGTGTACAGAGTAGAACTGTTTCACAGGGTCTTCAAGGCTGTGACCTTTCAGTAGGGGGTTGCTAGGTCTTTATGCCAAGATGCCCCTGGATGGGTTCAAACTGCCAACCTTCCAGTTCACAGTCAAATACTAAATTATTTGCACTACCCATTTGTGTGGGAAGACAAATTTGAAAGCACTGTGGAGTCATTTTTGGTGGAGGAAATAGAAGATAAACTTGTTTCATAAAAACCGAAAGGTATCACTGAACATGTCCTTTGCTTTTTCCCAGGTATGAAGGTCTGGACAATGTCTTATTTAAGTATACAGAGATTTTCATGGAGCTCTTAAATCTTTGTCCTATACTGTTTCCTCCATATGCTTTTTGTCAACTCACAGCTTAGAACTGAAGAACTGTGTGGAAATGCTTTGTTAAGCTGTAGTTTTTACTTCTGGCAACTGATTTTTTTTATTTTTATTTTTTATTTTTTAGCACAAACTTTCTTTAAAAAAGAATACAATTGATCTGAACATTGCTTGTCCATAAAATACGGTCAGTAATGACACCTTTTATATTCTATGAAAGAGGGTTTAATTAGACTCAGTTTCTTTTAGAGTGACAGAAGTGGGTATGGCAGGAACATGCTCAGGCTGGGGTGAGAGAGATGGGGTAAGACTGGTGGAAAGGAGTTCAAATGGGCAGTGTCACGGCGGTCCCTGGAAGGAATAGTGGGGCCTGAAACAAGGCAGTAGGAAAGAACGGATCTGCAGGCTGTACTGAGAAGGAAAGAGGATTTACTAGGGTTCCAAAATGTCTGCCATGAAGGATGACAAATCACAGGAATTGCAATAAGAAAAATGCTACTGCATTTTACATGAGATTCATGTAACTCTGATATTGCACATGATCTTCTTAGGAGTTGAGCTTAAGAGAAATCGGGTTTGGAGATTTCGAACTGGAAATCCTTCATCTTTGTGACAGATGGAGTGTGTAGTTTGAGAAGAGAAGAGCGGGAGGGAAGAAAATGAAGAGTAACACAAATGGAAGGGTGGATAAAGGAAGCAAAGGTTGTGACGGAGAAGGGAGGGAAAGGGGTAGGATGTTTGAGTCTCCATGCTCTGTTAAAGGGATGTTTGGCCCTTGGGAAAGCATATCCTTTCAGGGGTGGGCTAGTGTTCCTTTTAGTCTCTGTGGTGGTGATGGTGGTGGGCCGTGGAGTCGGTTCCGACTCATAGTGACCCTGTACAGGGTTTCCAAGGCTGTAAATCTTTACGGGAGCAGAAAGCCTCGTCTTTCTCCTGTGGAACAGCTGGTAGTTTCGAACTGCTAATCTTACGGTTCACAGCCCAATTTGTAACCACTACGCTACCAGAGCTCCTTTCAGTCTCTGCAAGAGGGACTAAATTTAGTCTGTGTTGCTCCAGATAGCACTGAGAAACTTTGTAGCAGTAGGGTTTGATGTTCACAGAAAGACTTTCTAAAAGTAGAAATACCTAAGGTTGCAAGTATCTCAGAGGGCTGTTTGCTGCCCCACTCACTACTCAAGAGATCCTTAAATGCATAGAAGTTAAGAAGCAGTTCCTTATGGTGGGGGCTAGGTAGGGTCATTAGATGACTTCTAAGGGGCTTGGTGGCTCTTTAGGATAAACACTAGATTGCAAACCACAAAGTTGGTGGTTCAAGACCACCAACCATTCCAAGGGAGAAAGATGACACTTTCTGCTCCTGCAAAGATTTACAACCTTGGAAATCCCATACAGAGTTGCTATGAGTCAGAACGAACTCATTAGTACTTAACAAACTACTGCCACAACAAGGTGCCCCCCTGAAGTCTAAGGATCCATGATTTTATGCAAGTGTTTTGAAAAACTTAAGTTCAGCTTCAAGAGAGCAATGCTACATTATACCAGTGAGGCGAGAGGCTGTTCCTCCTTCATGTTTTCCTCATACTGAACCCTTTTTCCTCCTTCTCCCCAAGTTGTCATATCCAGTCTTAGATATGATGTAAATTAACCATTCTGAGGAATGATTGAGCAACTTTAATTGCATTGTTATCCTACTTGTATTTAGAAATTGAGTTGTTTCTGACTCATAGTAACCCTGTATAGGGTTTCCAAGGAGCAGCTGGTGAGTTGGAACCACCGACCTTGTGATTCAAATTGACCTTGTGGTCCAGTGCTTATCCTACAGCGTGACATTCACCAAGACTCCTATAGTCTATTAGTCAAATAATAAACATTGCTTTCTTCAGAAAAGATTTTTCATAATACAGATTTGTCACTATGCTAATTCTGTATCAGAATCTGAACACATATTAGAGGGGTTCACTTTTGTTGACCTCAGAATGTCGTATCTGTTGGACCAAAGAGGACACAGACACAGACAGAAGCATTTATTTCTCATGTGGAATTCTTGGAAATGTACTAAATGGAAATCATCAAATGTCTTGTCTACACTGGATTTATTTGATTCCAGGTGGATGTTGCTGGGCTAGTAAGGATAGCATTTATTTTACAGAAAAACATCTCTGATGAGACATATAGATTCAAAGAAGCATGCTGGGATTAGAAGCAGCAATAGACTTGACTGGATTTGGGCTGTTTGTATAATTTCTCCTTCTTGGTTACATGGACTTTATTACACTAAATTACAATTTGCATCATTCAAATGCAAATGAGTTTTCAAGAGCCCTATGTGAGCTTCATGTAATTCTTTTTCAGCAAGTGCTGCTCAGTTGATGTTTCACTTATTTGAAAAAATTCCGTGATGCAACGGATTCTAAGAAAATGTGAATTTGGAAGGAATGACAGAACCGAATCAAGTTCACATCTGTTTTTATTTGGCTGACTGTTTCTTCTCTTGGCTTCCCTAAAATATATGTGACCTCTGGGGTAGAAGGCTGTTTACCTGACTTTCTCTCATTTCCCAGAGTTTGATTATTCCCAGAGTTGGGTCCTCAATCAAATCTTGGCTATACAAGTAAGGAACACAGAGGAAAATATTGTTAAGCATAATGAGCTAACAACGTCATTATGGAAATATGAAAACTCATCCAATAGTAGCACATCATTTTGGGCCTTTATCCAGCAGTCTTGCAGCCAACCAAACTGCTCATCATGCAGGTCACTTCATAAGTAACTAAACTTCCTTTGGCAGTGATTTTTTAACGTCTTTTGTTCTAGCAGGAAAGAAAATATTCACACAGCTTTTAATACTTTCCAGCTGTTCATTGGTAAAGACGGTAACATGAGACTTACAGGGAGAAAGTTATACTTGTTTTAAATTCTACAAGAGCCTCTAAAAAAACGCCTGAAGCTCTTTACCCTGCTCTCTCAGGCTTTGCACCTCTCAACAGCCCAGCGACATGGATCTGGCTTCCCAGGGTGATTTTCAGTGGTGAATCTTTGGCTGCTGTTAGTTCAAATCTTTTCCTGAGCAGGTTCTTTCAGGTGGAGAACACAGTGTAGTCCTAAGAGGGCCCTGTGGGTCATTGTTCACACCGAATGGGACAAATAAATTTGGGAAATGAACTTGGAGTTTATAATTGTTGTTGTTGGATGCCACCAAATCAAGTTTTGATTCATAGTGACTGCATAATGACAGAGTAGAATTGTCTCATAGGGTTTTGTGAAAAGTCCTGATGTAGCTGTGGGAGAAGCACTGAACTGCTAACGACAGAGTCAGTCTTTCAACCCCACCAGTTTGTCCTCAGAACCCTCCGCAGGGTCGCCACGAGTCAGGACCAAATCGATGGTACTTAACAACAACAAGAATCTTTATGGAAACAGATCGCCAAGTCTTTTTCCCATGGAGTCACTGAATAAGTTTGAATTGCCTACCTTCTTGTTAAAATACCTCAAACCAGACTTGTCGCCATTTTGAGCGGATTCTGACTCACAGTGAACCCACAGGATGGAGTAGAACTGTACCACAGGGTAACAAAGCTGTAATCTTTATGGAAATGGACTGCTATATCTTTGTTCGACATGGTAACTGGTGGGGTT
This sequence comes from Chrysochloris asiatica, assembly GCF_000296735.1. Classification (NCBI taxonomy): domain Eukaryota; kingdom Metazoa; phylum Chordata; class Mammalia; order Afrosoricida; family Chrysochloridae; genus Chrysochloris; species Chrysochloris asiatica. Next base: position 42,313,153 of record NW_006408523.1, read on the forward strand.
GGACCTCCAGCCTTCAGGTTAGCAGTCAAGTGCTTAACAACACCACCAGCAAGGCTCCTTTTAAGCCTCCATCAGATCCAGTATTGATTATATTATGTGAATTCTCTATTAAATTGGCTGATCCTTCTCCTATAATGCTGTTTCAAAGACAAACTATGTAGAATTTTTTGTGAACAACATGAAATTGATTTTGGAATATCATACAGAAAGATTGTTATCAACCAGGCTTGTATTCTATCTTGACTATCAAAAGCTAGACTAGAGACAGTGTACATAACATAGCTGATTACTAGTAAGATTTTAATAGCTAATTGGAAGAATCCCTGGGTGATACAAACAGTTGAGTGCTTGGTTGCTAACCAGAAGTTTGGAGGTTTGAACCCACCCACAGACAATTCAGAAGAAAGCCCTGTCAGCTCTACTGCTCAAAGGCCACAGTCATTGAAAACTCCATGGAGCACAATTCTACTCTGATACACATGGGGTCAATTGATTGCAATTGGTTAGTAGGTAATTGAGTTTTAAACCCAATTAAAATGTTTGTTGTTGTTAAGTGCCATGGAGTAAGTGCTGACTCATAGCAACCTTGTGTAGGGTTTCCAAAGAGCGGCTGGTGAACTTGAACTACCGACCTTGAGGTTCAAACCCACCTTGCAGTCCAGTGCATTAACCCACAGCACCACACCAGGACTCCAGTTAAAATGTAGGAAATGCTTTGGGTCACCCCTAGTAACTGCTCTTTTAGTTCTACTGTCTCCCTTTGAAGTGCCCCTTACCCTTTCCTTCATTCCTTCTCATTGTAAGCACTTAGTTCAGATGAAGCAAAACCTAATCTCCACCTTTGGAAGACTCTTGTCATTCACATAAAACCTCCCTCAGTAGATAGCCTGAGGCAAGGATTGAGGCTTAGTCTACATTTATATTGCATTTTGAGGTATATTTCCAGCCCTTCACTCCAAATATTGTTCATTTGTTGTTGTTGTTATGTGCTGTGGAGTCGGTTCTGACTCATACTGACCCTGTATGGGGTTTCTGAGGCTGCAAATCTTTATGGGAACAGAAAGACTCATCTTTCTCCAGCAGAACAGCTGGTGGTTTCGAACTGCTGACCTTGAGGTTGGCAGCCCGATTCGTAACCACTATACTACCAGAGCTCGTTAAATATTGTTCATAGTTAAGCAGTAAACTAATGGGAGGCATCTCTGATAGTTAATGGGACTTTCAGTTGTAGACTTTCAGTTGTTAGTCCCTGCCTCGTGGAACACGTTTTAAGTGTTAAAACGAGTAGAAGTGCTTCGTAACGTTTTCTTGGTTGTATCATTTATAGAAGCGGATAGTCAGGCCTTTTGGGTGTGAGCTTGCAACCGTCCTTAGCAGTCTATTTCACACTGCGTGTGCCCCTCAGACTTCCTCAATCTGATTGAGTCATTGGTGGTGGTGGTTATGTGCCGTGGAGTCGGTTGTGACTCATAGTGACCCTGTACAGGGTTTCCAAAGTCTGTAAATCTTTACGGGAGCAGAAAGCCTCATCTTTCTCCTGAGGAACAGCTGGTAGTTTCGAACTACTGACCCTGAGGTTAGCAGCCCAATTCGTAACCACTATGCTACCAGAGCTCCTTGACTGAGTCATTACTTAAACAAAACAGATTTGTTGGTAGTTTTTTGTCCTTTAATAACTGAATTAGGTTTATTGTTCAACAACTTTATAGCAGAATAGCACTTGAAACAAAGCTGAAAAGTCAATTCTAAACACACATTTGACACTGAATCTAGGATAGGAGCTGCAGTCCAAAGACCACAGCTTCTGTTTTAATTTGCATTTGGCTTTGTGAGTTAGATCTTTTTGCATGCCTATTCCTCTTTTTTCCCCTCCCCAGTTGTAGTTCTTCTCTGTGACCTTTTGTTCACCAAAGAGGAACACATACTGTGCAATGCAAACCATTGACTGTAAATCATTTTAGCTACAGAATGTAGCTGTTTGTTGTTGTTAGGTGCCATCCAGTCGGTACTGACTCATAGCGACCTTATGCACAGCAGAACGAAACACTGCCCTATCCTGGGCCAACCTCACTACTGTTGCCACACTTGAGTCTATCGATGCTGCCACTTGGCCAATCCATCTCATTGGGGGTCTTTTTCTTTTTCTCTGACCAAACATGATAGCCTTCTCCAGAGACTGGCCCCTCCTGAAAATATGTCCGAAGTATGAGAGAGAGACAAAGTTTGGCCATATTGGCCTCCAAGGAGCACTCTGGCTGCACTTCTTCCAACACAGACCTGTTGGTTCTATGGGCAGCCCATGGCACTTTCAATATTCTCCTCCAACACCATAATTCAATAGCATACATTCTTTTACAGTCTTCCTTATTCACTGTCCAGCTTTCACATGCATATGAGGTGATTGAAAATACCATGGCTTGGGTCAGGTGCCCCTTAGTCCTCAAGCTGACATCTTTGCTCTTCAACACTTTAAAAAACTGTTTTGGAGTCTGGTTCTGAAAACCAGAAGAACTGCCAAAGACTGAATGCGTTGTTTAATTGACACACAGAGGCAGTCCCTAGGTGTGTCCAAAAGTCTGGTTTCTTTTTATTCTAGTTTTGCCATGGACCTGCAGTATCCTCTTGCAAATAATTTACCACAACTAACTGTTTATTTTGTGGTAAAATACCACTTTTACAACAGAATTCATAATATCACATGGGGAACCTTTTAAAGACTTGAATGCTTGGCAGGCAAAGATGTGTGCACTTTGTAGATTCAATACAAAGTAACCAGGGACATTTCTTTATGGGCACAATGTGACATGGGATACTAGCTACAATTTTATCTGTCAAATCCAGGTGAATTTTATAGGACTGAACTTGGTGGTGGTGTGCTATCAAATCTGTTCTGACTTACAGTGATCCTGTATAGGGTTTCTGAGGCTGTAAATCTTAAGGGGAGCAGAAAGTCTCATCTTTCTCCCACAGAGCAGCTAATAGATTTGAACCTCTGAACTTGTGGGTAGCAGCCCAGCTCATAATCTACTATGCTACCAGCAAAAATCCTTGTGTTGATCATGTTGTTGTTGTTGTTACGTGCCGTCGAGTCGGTTCCGACCCATAGCGACCCTGTACAGGGTTTCCGAGGGTATAAATCCTCACGGGAGTAGAAAGCCTCATCTTTCTCCTGCAGAGCAGCTGGTAGTTTTGAACCGCTGACCTTTAGGTTCGCAGCCCGATTCGTAACTACTACGCTACCAGAATTAACTGATTGATTTTAGATACTAGATACATCATTAGAACTCTCATAGCTTCAAAAATTCCATAATTGAAGAATAAGGATGTAGACTAAAATGTAAATGTGAAAATCATCAAAGCATTGAATGACCTGTTTGAACAATTTATTCTTTGGGAGTTAGCTTTAAGGAGATGATTTATTTTTGAAGTTTGAAAGTATAAACTCCCTGAAATAAGATTAAGGGTTAATATTCTTCCAACATTGTCAAACCTGAGGGAATACATTAATATATAACCTCTTTTAATTCATGAATGTTATTCTTGAGACCAACGGTGTGGCTCTAAGGGTGGAGGGAAAATCTACTTAGAGGCAAATGGGAGTCTAGGGAAGATAGAGGTGGGTTGAGCTAGGTGTTGAATAGCAACCTCTCTTCCTAGAGGGTCTTGCTTTCCTCTTGGGGCTGATATCTCTACCATCACAGGACACTTGATAAATGCTTACTTAACAAGTTATCAGTACTTGTTGCAGTTTTCATATTCCTGGCACTGCTGGGTAAGTACTAGATTGTTAACCATAGTGTCAGTGGTTCAAACCCAGCCGATCCTCGGAAATAGTCTACAGGTTGCTGTGAGTCAGATGGACCTGAGAGCATTTAACAACATAAGCAACACCGCCTCTGCCAGGCTATGAGAGGGCCCAGGAAGGTGGAGAACCATGGGCATATAGAATGAGTCAGCTACATTGAGAAATGGACACGGAAAACATTCTTTTGTATTAAAGTAAAAGAAAACCCATCTAATCTCACCAAACCCAAAAGGGGAATTCATTATAGAGATACTGAGGGGTCTCACTAAACCCAATGACAGGAATTCAGCCAGCATTAGATGCTGTGCCTCCAAAGCCACTAGAACTTTCTCTTCAGTTCTTGATTCTGCTTGCTTTTGTACAATGGTTCCTTCTTCTCTCTGTTTCAACCTTATCTATAATGGTGTCTCTTTACCAAATAGCAAGGAATATGACTGTTATCAGCATCCGAGCTGTTTGTTTTGCTACCTTAAAATCTCTGGGTACTGAGTCAAAAAATCCTGGGGTGAGAACTAGCTGGTCTATTTTGAATTCGATAGCCACATCTGACCAATTAAAGGAGATACATAACAGGGAGTCTTGCTATACCAACGTGATGGTTCAGGCAAAAGCCCAGGAACAAAGACAGAGATAGTTTTGAGAAAGGGGCTCTAAACTGATAATATCCTAAGTATTCAGAGATTCTGACATAATCAAAATCTTAAATAGGTGACGAGGAAGAAAATAACGATTATCAGTAATATGGAAGTACATTATCTGCAAACAGAGAAGTAAGGAAATAGCAGGATAGAGCAAAAGTATTGCTACGAGGGTTCCAGTACAAACATGAATGAGTTTATTCAAAATAAAACATGTTTAAATATACTTCTGTCATCAGTGGCAAACAAGTTCTCAGAAATACGCTGAGGAAGACTTGCCTCCTCAAAGTAGAGTTGACCTTAATGATGCGGATGGAGTAAAGCTTTCAGGACCATCATTTTCTGATGTGGTATGACTCAAAATGAGGAGAAACAGTCACAAACGTCTGTTAATAACTGGAATATAGAATGGTCATGATATGAATGAAGGAAAATTGGAAGTCATCATAATGAAATGGAATGCTTGATGACTGACGTCCTAGGCATTAGTTTAAAATGGAATGGTATTGGCCATATTGAATTGGATAATTATATGGTCTACTGTGTTGGCAATGATAAATTGAAGAGGAATAGTGTCAAAAAGAACATTGTCAAAAAGAATATTTGAAGATCTATCCTGAAGTATAGTACTGTCAGTGACAAGATAATATCCATAAAACTAAAAGAAATATCAGACAATGTGACAATTATTAAAATGTATGCACAAACCACTAATGCCAAAGATGAAGGAATTCAAGATGTTACCAACTTTTGCAGTCTGAAATTGATCAGCATGCAATCCATGACAATTACTGGTGATTGGAATGAAACATTTAGAAATAAAGAAGTATCAGTAGTTGGAAAATGTGGCATTGGTGATCAGAAACAAAGTTGGATATCACGTGACAGAATTTTGCAAGATCAATGAAATTCCCCTTTGATCAACATAAATGGTGCCTAT
>NW_006408523.1:42321913-42378655 GCF_000296735.1 Chrysochloris asiatica
AAGGTGGAGGGTCAGAGAAAAAGAGGAAGACCCCCAACGAGATGGATCAGCCAGGTGACATCATTGATGGAGTCAAGTGTGGCAACGGTAGTGAGGTTGGTCCAGGATTGGACATTGTTTCGTTCTGCTGTGCACGGGGTCGCTATGAGTTGGTTCTGACTCAATGGCACCTGACAACAACAACAACAACATATATGTACTGTTGTTGTCAGTGCTTTCAAGTTGATACCTGCTCATAGAATGGAAGCTTCACAAAAATAAACACTGCCTGGTGCTAAGCCAATCTCACAGCTGCTGCGTTTGAGCCCATTGTTACTGCTGTGTTATCATTGAGCCTACTTTGTCAGTCCATCTCACTTGGGGGGGGGGTGTCTTCCTCTTTTTCACCAATACTCTACTTTGTCAAGCATGATGTCCTTCTCCAGGACCGGTCCTTCCTGATAACATGTCTAAAACATGAAGGATGAAGTCTCATCATCCTCACTTTTAAGGAGCTTTCTGGCTGTAATTCTTCCAAGAAAGATTTCTTTATACTTCTGGCAGTCCATGGTACTTTAAAAATTCTTTGCCAACACCACCACTTAAATGCATCAATTCTGCAGTCTTCTATATTCAATGCCTACTTTCCATATGCATCTGAGGTGACTAAAAATACTGTGGCTTGGATCAGTCACAACTCAGTCCTCAAAGTGAAATCCTTGCTCTTCGAACACTTGAAAGAGGTCTTTTGCATGACATTTGTCTAACACAATTTGCCCTTTGATTTCTTGACTGCTGCTTCCATGAGCATTGATTGTGAATCCATGTAAAATGAAGTCTTTGGCAACTTCAATCTTTTCTCCTTTTATCATGATGCTATTTATTGGTCCATTGTGAGGATTTTTGTTTTCTTTACATTGAGGTGCAATCCACATTGAAAGGTGGAGCCTTTGATCTTTCTTTATCAGTAAGTACTTAAAGTCCTGACCCAATGGAATACATAGGAATAAAAAATTGACTGCATTTATGGAAAAGCTGATAGAGAACCTCAATATCATTAGGATTAAATATTTTTTACCAACCTGTGGCATACAGATGACACAACTTTGTTGAAAGTGAAGAGGACTTGAAGCGTTAACTGATTGAGATCAAAGATTACAGTTTGGTTCACACCTTAACATAAAGAAAATAAAAATCCTCACAAATAGACCAATAAGAAACATCATTGAGAAAATACTGAAGTTGTCAAAGATTTCCTTTTACTTGGCTTTGCAATCAGTGCCTGCGGAAGCAGCAGTGAAGAAGTCAAATGACTTACTGCATTGGTCACATCTGCTGCAAAAGACCTCTATGAAGTGTTAAAAAGCAAAGATAAGACTTTGAATATTAAGGTGTGCCTAATCCAAGTCATGGTATTTTCAATTGCCTCATGTGCATGGGAAACTGGATAATGAATAAGGAATACTGAAGAAGAATTGATGACTTTGAATTATGGGATTGATGAAGAATATTGAATACATTGACAGAAGTACACACAGCCAGAGTACGTACTTCTGAGAAGCAAGGATGGTGAATGTTCTCAAGTGTTTTGGACATGTTATCAGTAGGAACCAATTCCTGAAGAAGGACACCATGCTTGGTAAAGTAGAGGGTCAGAGGGAAGAAGGAGACCCTCAATGAGATACATTGATACAGTGACTGCAGCGATGGGCTGAAACATAACCAGGATTGTGAGGCTAGTGCAGAACCACGCACTGTTTTCTTCCATTGTACATGGAGTTGGTGTGGGTTCTAATTGACTGAATGGCACCTAGCAATAATAACGTAGAGGAAGTAGAGTCCCAGCGGTGTACAAATGGTTAAGGAACGTGGCTGCTAATGGAAAGGGTGCAGGTTCAAGTCTACCCAGGAAAAGTCTGGTGATCTACATTTGAAAAATTGGCTATTGAAAACCCTCCACACAGCCTAAGTCAGAATCAACTCCATGTCAATTATGTAATGGAGGATGTACAAGATAAATTTAGATAATTGAGGAGTCCTAGTGTGGTGCTGTGGGATAAAGCACTGGACCGCTAGGTCGCTTTGAAACACAAGCTCGGCGGTTCAAACTCACCAGCTACTTCTTGAATACCCCATACAGGGTTGCTATAAGCACTTAACAACAACAACAACAACAAGGTGGCACCAGATTGAAGAAGACAGTAAAAGATTGGTAGGAGAGTTGAATTTGAAGTAGTAAACAAGTATGAAACAGCAAAGATTTTTGAAGAGAAGAATACTATGATATTTTTAGAGTATAAATGCGATGACAATTGATAAGATGTGCTATATTACCAAGAATTTAAGGGAGATGACTTTCAGGAGGCTGTTTAGGCATTCAGCATAAAATACAGATTCGTAACTCTCACCCAGTCATTAAATCAGAATATCTGGGGTAATGGCTGGGACTGTTTATTTTTGGAAGGTTCTTTGGGTACAATGCCTAAATGATTGCTGATCTGCTATTTTCTTACTTAGACAGTTGCAAATCAAAAATATTTTATAGCACCACAAAGCATTTCCCTTTGTGGATTGTGGTCAGTTCTCTTAATTGGAGTAAGAGAGAGGAGCGGAGAGTAGTAGAAAACTTTGTATTTTAGTTTACATTAGATTATGGTCTATTGTTGATAATATAGTTTTCCCCTTTGCTTTCATTTAGTTATTTAGCTATTTACATGCTTATTTTAAATAATGTAATAAACACTTGTAAATGGAATCCAAAACTAAAGCTGAGACCCTGTTAGTAAACTTAATCTAGCTGGATCCCCACCTCCTTCCCAATTACCTTGTCCTGATGTTTACCCACCAGAGACAGGTAGCCATCATGCTGAACCCTGTTTTCATCATTTCGTGAATTTTCCTTTTTCGATAGCTTATTACATGTATGTGAACTTTCCAAGATGCATATACATTTTTATTCTAATTGTTTCTGACTTCTTTCATGCTGTTGGGTGAAGTTCTGGTGTGAAGTACTGTAGAATAAGCACTGGACTGCTAACCACAAGGTCAGCAGTTAAAACCCACCAGCCACTCCTTGGAAACCTTACAAGGGTAGCTATGAGTCAGAACCAACTTGACAGTACTTAATAACAACAATGACACACTGTTGTAGTTCGTGTGAGTGAGCTTTTGCATTAACCATGGTGATGGGGCACCAAAACCTAGGCTCAACTTGTCAATTGCCCTAAAAAGCAGCTGAATGGTATTAAGTGTCTTCCGCAGCCAGTTCTCCTCAGGGCAGGAAGAGAGGAATCATACCCTGGGGTGCCTTTTAGGAAAAGCCAATGGAATTTCCCTTTCCTCAACAAGAGGAACTCAAAGAGGGCAAGAGTTTCTGCCCTTTCAATGCCAGTAAACTGTGGCTGCCTGATATTAATGAAGCTGAATGTAGAAGTGAGTGTTAAAAGTGCACACTGGTGAATTCACTCTGATATCAACAATTAACTATACATTTAGGTTGTTTTTCTCATGCTTTATGATGTATAAGGAGCTCTGGTATCGTAGTGGTTACGAATCAGGCTGTAAGCCTTAGAGTCAGCCATTTGAAACTACCAGCTGTTCCGTGGGAGAAAGATGAGGCTTTCTGTTCCAGTAAAACTTTCCAGCCTCCGAAACCTTGTACAGGGTTGCTATGAGTCGGAATAGACTCCACGTACATAACCACCACCACCACCATATGATGTATAGGAGTTCTGGTGTGGGCGCTGTAGGATAAGCATTGGAGCACAAGGTTGGTTTGAACCTCAAAGTCCTGGTTCAAACTCACCAGCTGCACCTCAGAAACCCTATACAGGGTCACTATGGGTTGGAATTGTCTCGATGGCACTTAACAACAACAATCTATATATAAAGGGTCCTGATAGTATAATGAGTTAAAAGTTGGGCTGCTAACCGCAAGGTCAGCAGTTTGAATTTAGCAGGTGCTTTGTGGGAGAAAGGTGAGGCTTTCTGCTCCCATAAAGATTTACAGCTTCGGAAACCCTAGTGATGATCGCTATGAGTCGGAACCGGCTAGATAGGACACCACCACCACCACCGAATATATGTCTATGCATCTACTATATCACACTTTTGTGTCACATATTATTTCATACATTATATGACTAGTTCAAACATGAGGATTATAGTCATAGGTTCTGTGAGTGGTGGTGGTTATTGTGCCATGCAGTCAGTTCTGACTAACAGCAACCCTGCATAGGGTTCCTGAGGCTATAAATCTTTACAGGAGCAGAAAGCTTCATCTTTGTCTCATGGAAAAACTGGTAGTTTTGAACTGCTGACCTTGAGTAGACTTGCTAAATTTACATCCTGGTCTCATTCCTTTTGAGTTTTAAAAGGCTTGATTAATTTTGATTCCATGAAGATGGAATAATCCCACCTCTCCTAGGTAATTTTCTTTACAATTTAAAATCCTTGGTCATAGTCATAATACATACAACAAACCAGCATAGGAAGTCTCTGAAAGGGGAAATAGGAGCAAGATAGATAGATTGCCTAGGACCTTTGGACTTGAGAAACAGCATAGTAGAACCTCCTCTGAATTTCCTGATTGCTTTCTATATACCCCAGAGAGAGTGAGTCAGAAGCTGCTATCAGAACCACCCACAGGCAGATATGAAACACTCCAAGACAAAGTCTGTTCCTGTTCCCTTGAGACAAAAGACTGGGAAGCACCCTATTGTATGCCACACACCACTAAAAAAACACTCCATGCCTACTCCTTTTGCTAGGCAGCACACTAGGATAACCCATAGGGTAGTGTCAGTAGGGCTGAGTAGGAAGCGAATCTTTTATCGTACACCTGCCAAAAGTGCTCCCATTCCCCCCTGAGTAGAGTTGACAGGACCAAGCGGGCAGTTAATGTTCTATGCCCCGCCCAGTGGAACCACACAGTACATTTCTCTATCTAGGTTAGAGCCAATGGGGTTTGATGTCTACCTGAGTCTCTACTTTCACCCAGAGGAAATGAGATGGGGAGTGAGACATTCAATGTCAGGGCTAGGCAGCGCTTGGCTTTTCCCCCATCCCTGGTATCAGTGGGGCCCAGAGGGGAGCTGAGCTTTCAGCTCTTTCCTTCAGCAACAAGGCAGAAAAATGTGATGGGGAGAATGGTTATTTTGTCCTCTGTTTTACTTGTCCCTGGTAGCAGCTGGGGCGCACCCAGGTGTAAATTGATGTCTCACTTTTGCCCCCAAATGTGAACGAGGCCAATGAGCAATTGAATATATACAAGGGACTTCAAAAATTCATGGAAAATTGAATGGAAGGAAAATGGAATTTTTTTCACCAACTTTTGGAAGCCCCCTCAAATATCTATTAACCTTAGCACTATATCTCAACAGAATCACCTTACTAAAAAAATGAAAATGACATAGGATCAAATCTCATAATAAAAGATCCAAAATCAATGACAATGAAAATCAGAGCACGAGTGAGAAATGATAATCACACAGATAAAAATAAAACCTTGAAATTGTCTGACAAGAAAGTTACAGCAGCCATGATAAAAATGTTTCAACAAGCAGTTATGAACTTTCTTGAAACAAACTAAAAATTCGAAAATGTCTGCAAGGATTTTTTTTTTTTTTTTTACTTTTTCTGTAACTCTGTCCTCTTTGAAGCTATGGAAATGCCTTGCTTATAAAAAGGAACCAAATTGGAATTATAGAGAAGAAACAGCAAAACTAAGGACTCACTGGATGGGCTTCATAATAGAGGAGTGTTGACGGATGGTAGTACTAGTGAACTTGAGGGCAGATCGATAGAATTTACCCAATATGAACAGCAGAGAGAAAATAGACCAGGAAACTAAAAGACCATGGACACATTTCTTAAACTATCTGGTTTTCACTTCCCTCATATTTAAGATGAGGCTCATGATAGTAGCTACATCAAAGGAGTGTTGGGACAATTGAGATGTGTGTAGAGGGCTTGTTTGTCATAGTGCAAGACCAATTTTACATTAGCTATCATTATAATCATCCTGAGTAGAAAGTCATGTGACTGCATCTCTTTGTACAGTTAATTCAATTCAATGTAATTCAATTCAGTCACCATTTATTGATCACCTACTATACAGCAATGAGAAGTTGCATTAGGCTCCATGGTCTAATAGAAAGGGCTTGAGTGAAAATGAAAAAAAGATGGGCATTTTATCCAGAATCTGCCACTATCAAGCTCAGTGATCTTGGGCATGATTTTGAGACTCCAATTTCTCATCTGTAGAAGGGAGGTTAAAACTCTCATATAAAGGGTTATGTATTAGATGGATTAAATAAGCATTTGACACATAGTAGGTTCTGACTTTAGCCTTAAAAATATTAATGTAATTCTCAGATGTTCTGCATTTTTATAAACCTAATTTTACAAAGAGTTCTCTTATTATCTTAACTATATAGTATAGCACCTACTGGATATAACAGTGTGTGTATTTATGAGTATTACCATTTTCTTAGAGATGATTTGTTGAGAAGAATAAAACTCTGGTTTAAATCTTATGTTTAAAATGACAAATATTTTAGTACCTTGGAATCTGTTTTTGTTTTTTGCATGTACTAAATAGAAATGTGAAATAGTTAAAATGTCTAATCAGATAATTTTCTGATTATATACATCCCATTTTCATTTTTCACTCCATTATTGGTTTTAACTCGGGTGCTGGTAGCGTAGTGGTTATGATTTCGGCTGGTAACCTCAAGGTCAGCAGTTTGAAATTACCAGCTGTTATCCAGGAGAAAGATGAGGCTTTCTGCTCTTGTAAAGATTTACAGCCTCGGAAACCTCATACAGGGTTTACTTCTTGGAAACCCTATATACAGCAGGGGTGGGGAACCATTTTTCTGTCAAAATTTATAACATCATTCACAGACCGTACTGAATTATCAATTTAAGAATAGCCTGCTATATTTGGTCAAACATTTGATTAACTCACCCCTAATGTGATGACCTGAGTCCTGGTGTGGCACTGTGAGTTAATACGCTGGACTGCGAAGTCGTTTGAACTGCATAGTTGGCGGTTCAAGCTCACCAGCTGTTCTTTGGAAACTCTATACAGGGTCACTATGTGTTGGAACCAACTAGATGGCAATTAACAATAACAGCAGTATGATGGTTGGAACTGAAGTAGCCTTGGCAGGGCCAGATCAAATAATTTCATGGGTTTTATATGGCCTGTGGACCAGATGTTCCCCACCCTTGCACAGGGTCACTATGAGTCAGAATCGACTTGATGGCACTTAACAATAACTACAGCATTCTTAAGGGCTGAGAGTAAGTGTTGAGGGAAAGATCAGTGGAGGTTGAGTAGAGGCTGTTTCTTGAAAAACCGTGCTTTAAATGCAGTATTGAAAGACGTCCTAGTCTTAGGTGGACAGGTGGCAGTTACTGCCTGCCATTCCTTGTTGGAGTAGCAGTGGGTTTAGAAATAGAAAGTTCTGGTAAGGAACTAATAGGGCATATTGTTGACATTCATTTTGTCTTCTTTGGATAACAAGGAGAGGAAAGCAGTGAAAGAACAGACTGGTTCTGTTGGATCAGGAAGACAGGCCCCAGGCTCTAGGGGATGAAGTGACGTGGCACTGCGTGTGGCTCTGTTGTAAGTGATGTTACAAGAAGCAAGTTGCTGTGCTAATGACCTCTTATGTTTCTTTACTTTCTTCTTCTGAGCTATGGACATACTGCAACTCTTTGGTTTAATTAAAGCATTGGGCTGTTAGCAACAGCTCCTACATATGCTTAAGTGTATCCACATGCACACATACACCTCACACTCATGTTCACATACATACTTACATGCACAGCTGTACATACACACATATGTACAACTCAGACATACACTCACATACACTCTCACAGGAACTCCCACAAGTTCATACATATAAAGCACATGTACTACTCATATAAACACACTGACAGCCACAACACACTCACATACACTTATGCATAAACTTAGGTACACTTACACACAAACACATACCTCACACACTCACACACATATGATATATATACATTCATTTGCACAATCTCACACATAACACACAATACATGCACATTCATACAGACAGAAACATATTACACAGAGACCAGAATTTCACACCCTAGTCACACTTCATATGTGATATGCATAAACACACCTGAGCAAGCACATTTTGCACACATTCCAACATCTCCATTTTCATCTTAAGACATAAAATCTCTTTAGTGGGAGTGTTCACAAAAGAAGCTAAAAAATAGCCAGTGGCTATTCTGGAGAAAGATGTGGCGATCTGCTTCTTGACTGTAAAACCCTATGGGGCAGTTCTACTCTGTTGCGCGGGGCCACTATGAATGGAAGTCCACTCCATGGCACCTAACAATGAAAACAAGCTAAAAATAGTCTGATAATAGTCTATTACTTAGTTAAGAATGCATTTCTAAAAACAGTAACAAAAACATTTAATGAATGACCTTTTGTGTGTGTGTGTGTGATTTCTCAAAAAAAATTTTTTTTCAGGGAAAAAAGCACCAGATTTTATATTATTCCTTGCTTGTTTTGGGTCATGGTCATACCTTTTAATGACAGAAAGTCTGGCTATAGACCATCTTGAAATATTTAAGTGTGCTTTGTTTATCATATCCTTTCTGTGTTCTCAGCATTTTCAATTTCGTTCTATTTTCTGGAACAGCCATTTATTTTACAATTGGTTTTGTAGGTTGTTTTCCTCAGAATTGTCTTTTTTGTAGTGGTTTAAATTAATCTCCTAAGGCTTTGGGGTTTTTATCCTTGATCTTTGGAATCTCTGAGACCTTTTTCTTAAAATCAATTACTTTCATTTCATACTCTCTCACCTCTGCTTGTTCTTATAGAAACATTCTTTTTTTCCTTATTTTGATATTGCCTTTAATATTACTGCCGACTGTTTCTTCATTCTCACTGTGAATAGCTTGCACAGGCAGACAGAGAACTGAAACCTGACAAAGAGTCCAACATAATTTGCACAAGGTCCCAAATACACATTTATCATGCTGGGCACCTAATGGTTGTCTCTATCACGAAAGCAATAAAGGGAGAATACGGAGCAGATATATTGGTGCTGAGGATGGCTTCGTAAGAGATTATAAATAAATAAAGTATTTCTGAAATGCATAAACACCACCTGAGTTTCCATCTTACCAGTGACAATTGGGAGTCATAACAGTAACCAAGAATTACTTCTTTATGGGTTTCTTGGCTTTTAGATAGGTAATGAAGGGTCTGTAATGTAGATGGGAGCCATTGGCTGCAGAATGAGAAAACAGGGACTAATAATGGCAGCAAAACAAGTAATATACCTCATCTCTGACCCAGCATACGATTATTCAGAATGAGAAAGTACTTGGGTAACAAGGTCTATTTAGCCTATTCCTGAGTCTGTTAACCTAGTTTACTAATTTTAGACTAGAAAAGTGGGTAAATGGGTCCAAGAGGGTCACCCTGTGCTTTTCAGGAGATCTGGGGAGGGCATCCTACCGGCTCTCTATCCTCCAGTTACAGGTTGCAACAAGAAGCCAATTCTTAGGTGCTCAACCAACCTGGATGACCTTGTTCCACTGAAGGCAACTAGCCCAGCCTTGCTGTGTTTTTAACTCAATTTTTATTCTTTTCCTTGGCGTTAGTGTTGTTGGCAGTTGTGGTAGAAATAACGACAGAAGCCATTTCCTTACAGTGTTATGAAAAGCTCTCCCATGTGTATCATATTAACCGCTCTAACCTGTGAAATGGAGTCTCTAGGGTACAAATGGGTAACATATTCATGTGTTAACCAAACTGGTGGGAGGTCTATGAACACCTAGAGGGACGTTGGAGAAAGGTCTGGTGATCTCCTTCTAAAACATCAGCCACTCTGACACACACACACGCCATCACTATGACTTGGAATACACTTGATGAAAATACTTTTTTATTTGTTTGTTTCTTTCTTTTTTAAATCTTGTGAGGTAGCTTAAATTACCTTTTCAATTGTATCAATGAACAAATGACCTCAGAACAGTCAGATGGCTCATTCAAGAACCACGGTCTTTCCACTCAGAGTGGAGACTTGTATTGAATATCCCTGTTGTGAGACACCGTCAACTCTGCAAGGTTGTTATAAAAGGAGACTAATCTACTAAATGAGATTCCTCCCTAAATATCATGTCCTTTCAATAAGAGACAGAACACATGTTAGCATACGGGAAGTTGCTGTTAAGTACGGTGGAGTCGGTTCCGACTCATAGTGACCCTACACCCCTACACAGGGTTTCTGAGGCTGCAAATCTTTAGGAGCAGAAAGTCTCATCTTTCTCCCGTGGAACAGCTGGTAGTTTTGAACTGCTGACCTTGAGGTTAGCAGCCTGATTCGTAGTTCTTATTAAAAAAGGAAGTAGACAGCAAACAACCTTCTGGTTCAAAAGTTGTACAAGTGAAGATAGAAATTTTTTTTCCCATTATAATAGCCATCTTTATTTGTAAAAATCCAGATATAAAATGTATTCTTTCAGCCTTTCTGGGTTTTCCTTTTTACAAAAACAAAGAGGCACATAAAAACTTTCCCCTTGCTTTCATTTCCATAGACAGATGTTTTTCAGGCATCCCCAACCCCCCAACCCCCCCAGCCCAACCCCGGTTATAGCTACATGCTTCATTCCAAGACGTCTCTTTATATTCACATGCTTCGGTGCTCTCCTACCAGGGTAGAGTTCCAAATTCCAAGACTGAAGAACACAAAGGAGGGTGGGGTGGGTGATGGATGTAAAGTGTATGGCATGGTGCTCCACAGCGGCGTGTAGGACAGGGGACTAGTAGTAGGTTTCCTTCACCCAGCCTCCAGGGCTTCGCCTAATGATGAGTTTTCTGACTTCGTCATACACAAAGATGAGAAGAGAGTAGGGGAAGGCACAAAACCACCAGGTAGGTTTGAGGGATACATCCTCAGGGCTACACCCATGCCAGGGCAGTACGAAAGGAAAGCAGCAAGGGCAGTCTCTTCAAAGAGGCCAAATATTAAGATCTTGTTCTTCATTCCCTGGTGGAAGACTGAATTCCTCCTGGTCTTGCAGATGACCAAATCAGCCCATTGTACCACCACGATGCTGACAAATAAGGCAGTGTGGCAGGTGAACTCCACGGTTTTTCTCTGTTCATAAGTCCACTGCTGACTGTAGCTGTCCTCTACGTCATTGACCCAGCGGTCATCCCAGTCCACTCGGATGCCCAGTAGGTATATGGGCAGGAAGCCGTTCTTAGCCAGAATCACAAAATAAGTGAAGAAGCTGCCCAGGGCCTGAATCATACCAATCTGCCCATAGGCCATACTGACCAGCCGCTCATTCACAAGCTTGTCTGTCCTGGGATTTCTGGGCTGCCTTTTCATGATGTCACTCTCAGCTTGCTCATAAGCCAGAGAGATGTCAGGAAACATGTCCCAGTGGTAGTGGAATGTTTGCAATAATAAATATCAAGAAAAGGGTGATCTCTGGAATATTACTGGTTAGGGTGTAAGCAATGGATTTCTTCAAGTTATCAAAGATCAGACGACCTTCTTCTACTCAGTCACAATTGAGGCAGATGTAGATGAGTGACTTAAAAAAGGACAGTCACAAGACGAGTCAATCCTAGTGGCTTCTGGAAGCTGTACTGAGGGAGACACAGGACTTTTCCACCCCTGCCTTCTACCTTACATTGTGTGTGTTGTTGTTGTTATGTGCCGTGGAGTCAGTTCCGACTCTTAGCCACCCTGCATAGGGTTTCCGAGGCTGTGAATCTTTATGGGAGTATAAAGCCTCATCTTTCTCCCATGGAACAGCTGGTAGTTTCGAACTGCTGACCATAAGATTAGCAGCCCGGTTTGTAACCACTATGCTACCAGAACTCCTGGGGCCTACCTCTTGCTGGTTCTCCATGACCAGATAAGCCTAGTGAAGAGGGTTGAACACTTAGCTACACATACTTCCACCCAGTACCATTGCTGACAGACTACAAGATGGCTTGCTTGGCAATTTTCATACACTAAAGATCACAAACATCAGAGGGTGGGGATGGTGGAGGCCTCCTAAGGCTTGTTGCTAAGGTGATGGGTTGGTGACTTCCAACGTAATTGCACATGTTTAACTTTGCCTGCCTGTTTTAGAAAAACAAAGAGCACCTTAATTGCTCAGACTATTTTCAGAAATCAGAGACAAAAGGTCAAACTTAGTTCTTTGCCCCATACATGTGGCTCCTCAGCATTTACCTTGCCCTAGAATGAAGTATTTCAGAGCCAGTGCAAGACCCTACGACCACGCTCTCTCTTTCTGTTCCTTGTCACAGTGACCTGGAAGCCACATCTTGGAATGTTGGAGCCACTAGATGCAACTGGATTCTCACTCCTGCATAAACAGACCTCCTGTGACTTTGTCCAAACAAGAAATAAACCTTTGACATGGTTAGTCCTAAAATTTTGGGGTAAATTGAATTGCTGCAGACTTGCCTATCCACTATGTTGCTGTTGTTAGATACCATTGCGTCAGGTCTGACAGAGGGACCCCATGTACAATGGAATGTAACTCCGTCCAGTCTCACATCACCTTCCCAATTACTGCTACATTGAGCCCATTGTTCCTGCAACTGTGCCAATCCAGCTCACTGATACCAAAACGATGACTATTTTTATGTTGTTAAGTGCTGTTGAATCAGTTCTGACTCATAGCAACCCTGTATAGTGTTTCCAAGGAGCAGCTGAAGGGTTTGAACCACCAATCTTGTGGTTACAGACCAGTGCTTATTCTTCAGCACCACACCAAGATATGTAGACATTTAAAGATTAAAAGGCACATTTTAGTGGATATAAAGTTTAATGTCTATAAGAATTGTGAGAGTTCAATATTGTTTGTATTACTACCTAATATGTATAATATCAATAATGATGTATTCGGATTGTTTTGTTTTCTTTTAGAACCATATCTCTTATTCGTAGTATTTTTCTTAACTGGAATTTTATATGTATTTATATAATTCTTTGATCATTTTCTGTTTAGAGTTCAATCTCCATGAGGATACTATAATACTGAGTTTGAAGAAGGCAATTAATATTTATTTATTGAATTCAGTGGGGAAAAAAAGGCTACTGGTATCAGCAGATGAGTGTATTTCATCTTTGTAGGTAAGCCACAAAAGACTGCTTTGAACCAGGAGACTCACTTGTGTGCTTTGAGTGATCCACCGCATTTGTCAAAGAGAGCCTGATGATCTCATCATCTTCATGAAAGAATTATGTCTGCCTCTGGGATGGGAGAGGCCATGTCTGTGACTTAGGATATCCACCCTCTGGCTGTTTTGATATGGGAAACATTGGCTTCCAAGTCTTGGTGTTTTCATGTTAAAAATGATAAGCAGCCTTAATGCCCAGTGTACTAATCAGTCCCAATGGCAGCTACTCTGAGGACAATGACAATTTCATTGTATTTAATGCTTTGCAACTACAGAGAAAAATCCAGGAGCACATTGGATGTGATGATGTCACTGCTGTTTGAACATTTCGATTCTGAACATGTGACACTGTAGATATTAATTCCAGACATTTGTTGTTGTTAAGTGTCATCACGTCAGTTCTCACCCACAGTGACCCAGTATAGGGTTATTAGAACAGGTGCTGGTTTGGAGTTGTTTACAGGATTCGTGACACTCAATGGAATTCTCCATTCAAAATGCAGTTGCTTACACAAGAAAGAAGTCCTGAGGTGGTGCTGTGGGTTAATGCGCTGGACTGCCAGGTTGTTTGAACTGTAGTGTTGGCAGTTCAAGTTCACCAGCTGCTCCTTGGAAACACTATACAGGGTCGCTTGACAAAACTGACTCAACGGCACCTAACAACAATGACAACACAAAAAAAGAACCAATTTTTTTTCTTGGGATGTTGGGTTTATGCTAGCAAGCCTTTTTTTGTTTTGATTTTTTAGCTTGGTCTTCTTGGTAACCTATACAGGTAGTTCCTGCCTTCTTTTGTGGCCCCGTGACAACTCCACCATAAATTGGTTCTGACCTAAGTCAACTACTTCATATTAAAAAATATAAACTTGCCTTTCATAATCAATCTTTATAAATCATAACAAGTGAGCATCTGAGAATGATATCAGCATGTCACACAATGCAGCATTATGTTGTTGTTGTTATTGTTGTTAAGTGCCTTGAGTCAGTTCCAATTCATGGTATAGGGTTTCTGAGGAGCGGCTGGTGAGCTTGAACCACCGATCTTGCAGTTCAAACTGACCTTGCAGTCCAGTGCATTAACCTGCAGCACAACACCAAGACTCCAGTATTATAAGTAGTAGATATTACAAATAATAAGATGAGCAAGTAAAGAAACAAACAACAGTTGTGATAGTTAAGGTTGTGTATCACCTCGGCTGGATCATGATTCTCAGTGGTTTGGTTCTGTAATGATGAAATCATTCCCCATGACAGGATTTGATATAATGTGATTCCCTCCATGATGAGATCTACTATGAGCAGCCAATCAATTGAGAAGGAGTTTCCTTGGGGTGTAGCGTATATCCAAGATATTTGGACACTCTGGCTAAGCGGTCTGGACTTTTGCTTGATCTGGATCCTGCATCTGGCTCTTTATCTGTTCTCTTACCTTCTAGTCATTGGACCTGAGCTGGTGGCCTGCTGTCTGACCTAGTAATTTTAGATTCATCAGCTCTTGCAGCTAAGTGAGTCAGGAGAAGCCTTCAACCATAGACTTGGGACTTGCCAGTTTCTATAACAGTGTGAGACTTTTCCTTGAGATAAATATCTACTTACCTATATACACTTCACTGGTTTTGCTTCTTTAGAGCATCTAGTCTAAGACACAGATAGTTTTAAGTGCGGTTCATTAGAACTTGAATACGTAATATGTCGTAAACTGGGGACTACCTGTAGTTATTTCTGTGACAAGTAATGGAAGCTGGTATGCTGAGAAGAAAAGTGTAGCCTTTGGTCATGAAAGTGAGTGAAGCTAACTGACAATGGCCTGGGTAAGAACCATGGGTCTAGTCTTAGTAAACAAAGCACTAATTATGGAAGCTGAAGAACACTAACTTTAAAGTGGACTCTTGGAACCAAGTTGCACAGGGATGGAATGCAAAACTCAGATTCAGTATACTTCTCTGGATTCAATTAGCAGCATAAATCTTGCTCAACTATAAAAATCTGGCCACCATGGGCTTCAGAAAACCCATAATTTGGTAACTTAATCACCCAATGTAACCAAGAAACTGCAACAGTGCTTTGCTTATTAGGGCATAGTTTCTCTCATGTAGGCCTGTGAAGAGGGTGTACAGTAACAAGATGTCAAAACAATTACTGCACTGTGAGCTGAAGGAGGGCAGTGTGCTCAAAGCAGACAGAAGAAACAGTCAAAGACTTGTCCATGAGTCCTGTGACAGTGAGGAGCCTGCGCTTCCAGACACACCCGGCTGACTTGTCATTTGAGAGGGGCTGTCAAATAAATGTGTTTTACTTGGCCACAATCCCAGGGGCTAGTGTCTTTTATGTCAAATCAGGCCAGACATCTGGAAAGAAAAAAGCATATAGGTATAAAAATTGATCTTTTAAATCTGTATGGTAAACCAAGAATAGTCACTCTTGGCCACGTACAGATAGATCTTTCATCTCGGATGATCTAGGTCCTTGTGCCTCATGAGATCCTGCCTGCAAAACTCCTTCAGCTCTGACCATGCAAATGTTTTATTTAGCCTTTTTTCTGGTTTCTTTCATAATTTTATGAGTAATTATCCTTTCAATTGAAGTTGTAACATGTGTCACAGATAGGTATATGTTGTTGTTAAGTGTCATTGAGTCAGTTCTGACTCATAGCAACCCTGTATAGAGTTTCCAAGGAGTGACTGGTGGGTTTGAACTGCCCACTTTGTGGTTAGCAATCCAGCGCTTATCCTACAGAGCCAGTCCAGGACTCCAGACAGGTACATAGTAAAGAACAACTGTAGTGAATTATTACAAAAAAGGAAAAGATGTATTCCGATATTTCCAAAGTTGTCAGCAGCAGAAGGCCTTTCCTGCGTGTATGTTGCAGAACTTTTCTCAGTGTGCACGATAAGGAAATAGTTAGACAGGGATCCTTTAAAATTCATGTGAATTGTGAAATAAATTCTGAATGAGAGAGGTGAACCAAGTGAGACGGGATGTCAGTGGATTAGGCAATGAGATGGGTAGATGAGCTGACACTGCCTCGCAGTCTGTTTCCTCTAGATCTCCACAGTAGGGGTTACATAAGCAAAGGATTCTTTGAAGAAGTTTTATTTTGTTGTACTGTTTTCTCTTCTTTCCTTTTCTTAAAATTCTTTTAAAAGAAGCCAGAGAAGCAACATGAAAAGCATTCAGAATAATGCAAATGTACCCTCAAATGTTTATAAATGCGAACAGCTTTTTTCCCCTTTGTTGAAAAAAATTGAATTTCTTGTACTATGGAAATTCTTATTTTTTGGTAGTTTGTGCAGCAGCACTCACAGAAATCACATTTTATACCTGCTTGGCTATTCCTTAAAATAAGCCCATGACAATTCTTTCAAACATTTCCCTTTGAAGAGTCTTTCTGTGTTTAGTCTCACGGAAGGAAACTGGGTACTCCACAGAGCTCTTTAAAGGAAGAAAACATTACACAAATAGCAGGTATGGTTAAATCAACCTATTTCCCCACTCCGTGAAGCAGTAAACAAGTTTTCTTAAAAACCATTGGCAGAAAGTGTTTCTAGATTTAGAGGTGTTTGAAAATGGAGGAGGGGCAATAGCCTGTCTCATCAGTCTGAGCCAGGGCAGGTTTAATAACCAGGTTTACTAATGACCACGATTGCCAACATTTGCACGGCACTTACTCATGCCAGACCCCTTTTTAAAACAACTTTTTATTGTGAATTGAGTGCAGGGTCACAAAGCAGACCATCCATTTCACATCTGTAAGTCATATTCTTCACTTCGTTTCAGTGATTGCAATCCCTTCCATGTAACATCAGTTATCCCACCTCCTCCCTGTGATTCTTGTTTCCATTCAATCTTCTTTCCCAACGTTTCTGAATTTTATTCTTAAGTAAATGCTGTTCTTTTGATTTTGAATGACTGACCATTCCATTGTGAGTATACTTCACTAGTGTTGTTGTCCCCCTTATATACCTATCTATTGAAAATTAAGACACAAGGCTGAATTTCTTTCCAGACATGAAGGGTGAATAAGGATTATGCTTTCTGACAATAATCCTAATCTTTTAAAATATATATATATATATATATATAAAACTTTGAGTTTGTTCCACATTTTATTTCACTCTATCCAAGACCTTCTAATATGACTCCTTTCAGAACAGTTGGTAATAGTATCTGGGCACCATCTACCTCTTCTGGTTTCAGGGTCATGGAGACTGACATCCATGTGTTCTATTCATCCATTGGACTAATTGATTTCAAGTGTCTTCACTCTGTAATCACACCTGGAAAGACCAATAGTTACTCCCTAGATGGCTGTTCATGAACTTTTAAGATCCTGGTCACTGCTAACCAAAGCAGGATATAGTATATTGACTTTGTGGAATGTTATGTCAGTTGGCTCTGAGACCATGGTCCTTAGTCCCCAGGTCCAGCAACCTATTCCCTCAAGTTTCTCAGTAATTCCTAAGAAGTATTCATAATTTTGTCCCCTGTGTGCTCCATTGTTGGACCTATGGATAATTTCAGGATAAATGGAGAAGGAATTGAAGTTATCAAAGACTTTATTGATCAACCATAAACACTCATGGAAGCAGCACTCGGGAAATCTAAAAACATATTGCATTAGGCAAATCTGCACAAAACTTCTTTAGAATGTTCAAGAGCAAGGGTGTCATTTAGAGGACTAGGGTGTGCCTGACCAAATCCATGGTAGCCTCACTAACCATATGCATGTGAAAGTTGGATGAGAAAGGAAGATTGTTGAATAGTTGATGCATTTGAGTTATGCTGTTGGAGGAAAATATTGAAAGTACCATGGACTGCCAGAAGAACAAACTAGTCTGTGTTGGGAGAAGTACAGCTAGAATGCTCCTTAGAAAGCCAGAATGATCAAACACCATCACACATACTTCGGACATATTGTCAGGAATGACCAGTCTCTGGAGAAGAGCATCATGCTTGATAAAGTGGAGGGTCATTGAAAAAGAGGAAGAACCCCAACAAAATGGATTGGCATAGTGGCAACAAAATATGATATTGGTGTAGGACCGGGCAATGTTTCATTCTGTTGTGAATAGGGTTGCTATGAGTCAGAACCAACTCAATGACACCTAACAACAACATGCTCCACTATATTCACAGATATGTTTGCAGCAAAGGTAAATAGTAATTATCCATGTACAAATATCCAAGCTCTTTTTAAAGCATTTTTTGTTTGTTTTGTTTGGGCTCATGAGGTTAACTTGTTAATTTATTTTTCAGGGTTTTATTCACACATTGTTCAAAGAGATACAGAGAGTTAAAATACATATTCGTGTAAAGTGGCTGTCCCTCATTTCATTTGACTTCATATAGTGTTGAAGAGACTGAGTAGAGAAAGGAATAATATGCCTTTGGTACATAAAAAGCCCAATGGTTAACTGCTTGACTGCTAAAGGAAAGGATGACTGTTGAACCTATCCAAAAGTTCTGTGGGAGAAAAATGTGGCAATCTGCTCCCACAAAAATTCCAGCCCAGGAAACTCTATGGGGCAAGTCTAGCTCGCTACATGGAATTTCTCTAAATTGAAATTGACTCAATGGCATTTAACAACAATATTCTGACCTAGTTTGCATGGTAATCAGTTCAGAAATCCACACTACAACCTATTCAACTATTTGGTCCAAAATAATCAGGGCTGGTCAAAAACCATTGCTTTTTGTCTGTAGCTAAATGGATCTTCCCAAGCCTCACGAGATAGCTATGTTTATATACCCTTTAGCAGATTAAAGACTGAAGTACATATAGATTAAATAATTTACCAGAAATCCTATGAGTAATAAGTGGCCTAATATGGTTTTACTCTTCTTGGCTTCTGGACAGAAGGACAGTGTTGCCTGAGTGGTGGAACCCTCACCTTCCAGGCATGAAGCCCAGGTTTGATTCTCAGCATACAGCTCTTGGGCAGCTACCACCCATCTATCAATGGAGCCTGTTGTGCCGCTGTGAGGTTCAACAGGTTTTAGCAAAGCTTCTACATTAAAACAGACTAGGAAGAAAGACCAGTGAAAGCTCTCTGTATCACAATGGTCTAATCCACAACCTATGGTGGTGGAAATGGAGCAAGATTAGGCAGCATTTCATTTGGTTGTACATAGATTTATCACGAAAGGGGGGCTGATTCAAAACAACTTCATTCGTGTGATTTGTGGTCTATCATTCAGAAAGAGATACCTTAGTCAAAGGACATGCAGGCCAACCTGGAATGGCAAGAGGAACAGAAGATAGTTCTTGAAAGAAAGACCAGTAGGAAAACAAACAAACAAAAAAGCAGACTATTTGGCTTTTATAAGAACAAGCAAACTGTTTGCCTGGGAGCCATCAAGACAAGCTATCAAGTCCCTTCAGGAAACTCCCTTCCAAAACAGAAACTCAAAAGGAACACATAAGCAAGCTTATAAGCTCATTGGTGATTGTGCTAGTCTAGTTGTGGGTGGAAGTAGGGGAAAGTCATTAATGAAGACATGGGCTGAGTTTGACCGTGTTCCATAGACTCCTGTAGACCTTGTGATGAGAGAGAGAAGTGGAAGCGCTTGTTGGTCCAAAGTATGGTGAGACCTGGGAATTCCTGAGCCCATGGACACTGACTTAGCCACAGTGAGCTACAGCTGAGAGTGAAGTGTCCAGCTGATAATGCAGTGGGGGAGACACGCAAGAACACCTGAATTTGCAGATAGTACCCATTTGACAAATGAGCTCTGGTAGCATAGTGATTATGAATTGGGCTGCGAACCTCAAGGTCAGCAGTTCGAAACTACCAGCTGTTCCATGGGAGAAAGATGAGGCTTTCTGCTCCGGTAAAAATTTATAGCCTCGGAAACCCTGTACAGGGTCGCTATGGGTGGGAACCGACTCCATGGCACACACTACCACCACCACCACCCATTTGGCTGTCTGGATGATCAGACCTCTACTAGAGGAAGGTAAAGAAATTTGATACAGGAAGCAACTGTAAATTGCTATAATTTGTTGATCTTGACTTTTACTTATGGATATAGGAACTCAAAATATCAACCGAGAGGGAAGGAGTCTTCACATCAAAGATGAAGCCTATTCCCTCAGTACAACTGATAGGGATGGACAACTTAGACCTTGGCTACCTAAAATGTGGGTACAGTGAGGGCTATAAAGGCATGAAGTATGCTGGCTTACAAATTTTCAAGAAGGAATTTAGTTTTAGAGTGAGTGGGGGAAGGTAGAATCCCCACTGAATAGTTTTCATCTTGTTTAGATGGGTGTGATGAAGAGAAAAGGGGATAGGATTCTTTTAATTCAGTAGTAATTGTTATCATGACTAATTGGTATTATCACAACTGTAAAGGTAGAAGTTGTGTAACAAAAATTGTGGTGTAGTTAATCTTACATTTTAGGAACAGAGGACCCTAGGACCAACAACAGGGAAGAACATGAGCAGAATGTGGGACCCTATCCAGAGAAGCAGCGACACCAGAGATCAAGGACATGGAGAGATAGAACAGCTGAGGACTCTAGACTCCTGGGAACAGAAAGGCTGTGCACTGGCAGCCAGGAGACTGCATGTTTTTGTGTACATAAAAAAAAAAAAAAGAAGAGGGAATAAAGGCAAAACTGTTAACTGATGGCGCATGGAAGGGATTGTAATCATTGCAATAAAACAAAATATTGTGGTGGCACTGTAGGCTAAGTACTGAACTGTAAATTGCAAAGTTAGCAGTTCAAGCCCACCAGCTGTTCCATGGGAGAAAGATGAGGGTTTCTGATGCCACAAAGATTTACCACATCAGAAACCGTATACAAACTCTGTAAGTTGGAGCTGACTCGACAACACTCAACAGCAACATATGAGATTCTTATCTCAATGTCTGAAGCTCCACCAATAGAAAATTATTTAAATAGTTGTTAGCATTCTAGTAAGAGGAACTCTGGTGATGCAGCAGGTTAAGCATTGGGCTGCTAACTGAAAGGTCAGCTGTTCAAACCCACCAAGTGCTCCATGGGTGGCTATCTGCTTCCATAACGAGTAAAACCTTGGGGACCTTACTGTGTCCTACACGGTCGTTATGAGTTAGAATTGAATTTATGGCAGTGGGTTTATACTCTAAGAAAAGGAAAAGTCTAATCACATTTCTTTCCTAACAAAGAGATGGTGGTTTGAAGAAGACAGGAAGAGAAGCTAATTTAAATGTATAAAGCATCAAAAGCTGGAGAGAAAGACTAGGAGCTTAGACAACCAATTGACAGTTAGCTCCCTTCCCTCCAGGGAACAGTGTAGGGAAAAGGTTGCAGAAGGAAAGCATTCAGGTTCCCAAAATAGACACTAGATTCAGGCATAGCGGAGTTAGAAATTCCCCAACCACTCCCCAGGTGACGTGGGCTAATTACTGAACCTGTATAGACTTCAGTGTCCTAGTCTGTTACCTTCTGGGTTAATGTTAATGATTTAATGAAACAATGGGGTAGCATTCGAGCACAGTCAATAGAACATAGTAGAGAAGCCAAGAGAAAAGCACAAACTTCAGCCAGGCTACCTGGGTTCAAGTTCTGAGAAAGGACCTCACTTATTAGCTGTGTGCCTTTGAACACATTATTAAAACACACTGTGTCACAAGTTCCTCTTCTATAACTTGGGGATTATTATAGTTTGACTTCATTATGTTATCTGGGGGATTTGTTGAGTTAATATGTACAAAAATTTTTAAAACAGTTTTGGGTGCATGCAACATGCTATATAATTGACTATAGCATGGACTGCCAAAAGGACAGGCGAATCTGCATAGAAATATAACCAGAATATTCCTTAGAAATAAGGATGCTGAGACTTTATCTCACATTTCATTGAGACCGATTGACATAGTAGCAGCAACAATGAGCTCAACCATAGGGCATATTGTGAAGATGGTGTTGGACCAAGTAGTGTTTCATTCTACTGTACATAGAGCCTTTATGAGTTGGAACTGATTCGATGGCACCGAACAGCAACAACTTCAGGTTGTTAATGAAAGGGTGGATATAAATGATAAGTGATTCTATTCTTTAGGGTGTTCAGAAATGTACTGTGACTTCCTGTTTACCTTCCTGAGCTCTGTGTTTGGACATGACACTTCAGAACTGGAGCAACTCCAGAGTTTTGTTCTGGTGATAGAGAAATGCAAAGACTGTGGTTGGGGAGGGCCCAATTACAAACATATGGTTTTAGGAAAGTGATTTTCTGGGAATCTGTTTAAAACCTCTTCGTGCTTTGTTCTGGTCTCCATTTCAGTGTGCTCTGGATGTCATTTTACTCAGGGGAACTGCAAGCAAAACAAAATGTTTTTAAGTTGCTATCTTAAAATTTTTCTAGGACTTCTAGAATCCTGGTATAGCACTGTGGGATAAAGCACTGGACTGCAAGTTTGGTGAATCTCAAGGTTGGCAGTTCAACCTCACCAGCCACTCCTTGGACACAGTATGCATGGTCACTATGAGCTGAAAATATGATGTTGTTTTTAAATGCCATCAAGTCGGTTCCGACTCATTGGGACCCTGTTACAGGGTTTCCAAGGAGCAGCTGGTGGGTTTGAACTGCTGACCTTGTGGTTTGCAGACCAGTGCAGATCCTATAGTGCCATACCAGTTAATAGTTATTCACCAAAACACTTTTGTTGAGCACCTAGGCAGCAACTATGGGCTGAAGTGTAACAACAGTTGTGAGGATTGTGTAGGACTGGACAGTGTTTCATTCTGTTGTGTATAGGTTTGACATGAATCAGGACCAACTCGACGGCACCTAACAACAACAAGCAACATTGTTGTTGTTGTTAAGTGCCATCTAGTTGGTTCCGACTCATAGCAACTCTGTCTAGGGTTTCCGGGGAGTGGCTGGTGGGTTTGAACCACTAACCTTGCTGTTCAAAACAACTTTGGGTCCAGTGCATGATCCTGTAGCACCACACCAGGACTCCACATAACAGGAATTAGTCTAGGGTCTAGAGTTTCAGCAGTGGCTTCCAGGAGCTTACATTTTAGTGATGGCGGGCCCCTGGTGACACAGTAGGTTTATCTTTGGACTACTAACCAAGAGGTAGAATGCTCAAACCACCAGCTGCTCCATGGGAGAAAGCTGTGGTAATCTGCTTCCATGAAGATTTACAGCCTGTGCAGTAGGTCTGTGGTGTCCTATAGCATCTCTTTGAGTAGGACTCAATATGACAGCAATAGGTTGGGTATAAGATTTTTTTTTTCCTTTTTAGTTTTATTTCATGTGTTGTTAAGTGTTAAGAGCCACTTCTGACTCACAGCAACTCTGTATAGGGTTCCCAAGGAGTGGCTGGTGGGTTTGAACCATTGACCTTGTGGTGAGCTGCACAATTGGACTTTTCTCAGGCTGGGAAAGGAAGCTTATACTATGATCTCAAATAGATGAGAAACACCTCCTATTTTCATGTTACCAGTTTTACCAGGTTCACTCTGCTGATGGATTGAAAAATAAACTGAAGAACTGGGAAGATCAGATAGGCCAAAGGGAAGACCCCATTAAGTGTTCTTGGGAGAGGACTGTGACTAGGATCAAGGTAATGGTTGGTAAGAAGTATTTAGATTCTGGAAGTATTCTGGAATGCAAAATGGTACAACCACTCTGGAAAATAATTTGGCTGCTTCTAAAAAATCTAAACATGCACTAACCACATGTCTAAGTTATTTAGTGCAACAATGGGCTCAAGTGTAACAACTATTTTGAGGATGGCTCAGGACCGAGCAATGCTTTGCTCTGTTGTACAGAAGGTCACTATGAGGCAGAACCAACTTGACAGCATCTAACAACAGCAACAGCTATAGCAGAGATACCACAGGTAGATGGTGTTAACAAATGGAAATATAATATCTCACAGCTTCGTTGTTGTTGTTAGGTACTGACTCATAGCAACCCTATGCACAACAGAATGAAACACTACCTGATCCTGGTCCAACCTCACAATTGTTGCCACGCTTGAGCACATTGATGCTGCCACTTGGCCAATTCATCTCGTTGGGGGTCTTCCTTTGTTTCTCTGATCCTCAACCTTACCAAATATGATATTCTTCTCTAGCGACTGGTCCCTCTGACAATATGTCCGAAGTATGAAAGATGAAGTTTGGCCCACCTGGCCTCCAAGGAGCACTCTGGCTGTAATTCTTCCAACACAGATCTGTTTGTTCTTTTGGCAGCCCATGGCACTTTCAATATTCTCCTCCAGCACCATAATTCAAAAGCATCAATTCTTCTATAGTCTTCCTTATTCACTGTCTAGCTTTCACATGCATATGAGGTTTTTGAAAATACCATGGCTTGGGTCAGGTGCACCTTAGTCCTTGAACTGATACCTTTGCTCTTCAACACTTTAAAAGGGTCTTGTGAAGCAGATTTTCCTAATGCAATACGTGTTTGATTTCTTGACAGCTGCTTCCACGAGTGTTGATAGTTGATCCAAGAAGAATGAAGTCCTTGACAACTTCAATTTTTTTTTTCTATTGATAAGAATGTTGTTTATTGGTCCAGTGGTGAGGATTTTTGTTTTCTTTACATTGAGATGTAATCCATACCGAAGGCTGTGCTCTTTAATCTTCATCAGTAAGTATTTTAAGTCCTCTTCACTTTCAGCAAACAAGGTTGTATCATCTGCATATTGCAGGTTGTTAATGAGTCTTCTTCCAATCGTGATGCCACATTTTTCTTCATATAACCCAGCTTCTCGGATAATTTGCTCAGTATACAGGTTGAATAAGTATGGTGAAAGAATACAACTCTGTGGCACACCTTTCTTAATTTTAAACCACTCAGTGTTCCCAAGTTCTGTTCAAACAACTTCCTCTTGGTCCAGGTACAGATTCCTCATGAGCACAATTAAGTGTTCCGGAATACTCATACTTCGCAATGTTGTCCATAGCTTGTCATGATCCACACAATCGAAAGCCTTTGCATAGTCAATAAAGCACAGGTAAACATCTTTCTGATATTTTCTGCTTTCAGCCAAGATCCATAGGACATCAGTAATGATATCCCTTGTTCCACGGCCTCTTCTGAATCCAGCTTGAACCTCTGGAAGTTCTCTGTCAATATATGCTTGTAGCTGTTTTACTAATGGTAAAACTTTTTGTTTTAAAACTTAAAGTTTTACCATTAGTAAAACTTTAATTGCCTGGGATATCAAAGATATTGTTTGATGTTTTCCACATTCCATTGGGTCACCTCTCTTTGGAATGGGCACAAATATGGCTGGATCTCTTCTAATCAGTTGGCCAGATAGTTGTCTTCTAATTTTCTTGGCATAGATGAGTGAGTGCCTCCAGTGCTGCCTCACTTACTTGAAAGATTTCAATTTGTATTCCATCAATTCCTGGAGACTTGTTCTTTGCCAGTTTCTTCAATGCACCTTGGACTTCTTCCTTCATTATCATTGGTTCGTGATCATATGCTACCTATTGAAATAATTGAAGATCAACCATTTCCTTTTAGTACAGTGACTTTGTATATTCCTTCCATCTTATTTTGATGCTTTCTGCATCTCACAGTTTATGAGGCTCAAAGTCCAAATTCAGAGCTCTGACCCTGGAGAAAGGGCCTTGTCTCCTGGGCCCAGCATTCTTTGGAGTTCTCCATGTGTATTGGCATCAGTCTTTCTCTGGATCTAAGAGCTTCACAGCTGCAAAGGACCCACTACACTCCTGGCTCTTGTACCATGGTTATAGACATTTCCATTTACTCTGCTCAAGTCTCTGCAATATTGTCCATTGTTTGACTTGATCCACACAATCTAAAGCCTTTGTGTAGTTAATAAAACACTACTAAACATTTCTTCTCAGGGACTGGTTTCTCCTGATAATATATTCGAAGTATGAGAGATGAAGTCTGGCCATCCTGGCTTCTAAGGAGCATTCTGGCTATACTTTTTCCAACACAGATTTGTTTGCTCTTCTAGCAGTCCATGGTACTTTTAATAGTCTTCTTCAACACCATAACTCACATGCATCACCCTTGAGAATCTCCCTTAAATCAGATCAGAGAGGCGGTGGAATTAAAGGTGATATATCCCACTCTTGGAATCCTGGTATGGTGCTGTAGGAATCAGCACTGGACCTTAAACCACAAGGTCAGCAGCTCAAACTATAGAGCTGCTCCTTGGAAGGATCACTACGAGTCAGAACTGACTTCATGGCACTAATCAACAACAACAACATCCTAGCCCTCATCATCTTGCTGGTTTATCACATCAAATCATATCATAGGGATAGCTACCTCTCAACTGCCAACCAACCTACTGAGAGTCCTGTTCTTAACTATCATACTTCATAACATTAACTTGTAGTTGTTCCCAGACAAATGAAATCTTGTGTCCACACAAAAGCCTCTATAGTAATGTTCATAGGAGCTTTGTTTGTAACAACCCAAACCTAGAGACAGCCAAAATGTCTCCATGTAGGTGAATGGTTAAATGGTACTATATTCATATGATAGAATGCTACTCATCACCAAAACATGAAGACACTTTTGATACACTAAACAACTTCATTGGCTCTAAAGGGTATTATACTGAGTGAAAAAAAGTCAGTCTCAAAACGTTACATATTATGTCATTTAACATACGTAACATTTCCAAAATATCAAAACTATAAAGATAGAAGATAGATTAGTGGTTGCCAGGGGTGGGATGGGAGAGGTTGAGGGCAATGAATGTGACTAAAAGGACTGTCTCCAAGGAGCTTTTCAATACTAATACGAGCTGATGAAAAAGCATAACTAAAAGTGGAGCTGACAGAGTTTGCTGACACAGCAAATGTGAGCTGTAAGAGAAATGAGTGAAAGATAATTCCAAGGTTTTTGGTCTGAACAAATAAAAGAGTAGAGTTGTAATTAACCTACAAAGAAGTGGGTTTGGAAGGTATATATTGAACATTCAATTTTAAATGGTAAGTTTCAGATGTCCTATGTGAAACTTTAGAAGTCACCAGCATGTAAGTAGTATTTCAGGCTCTGAATCTAGACCCAATTGCTAAGAAAGTAAGTATAGCTAGAGATGATAATCAGGAGTGAGTTTGGGACACTCAAACATTTAAGTGTGAAGATGAAAGGAGCCAAGAAAGAGTGGCCAGACATGAGAAACAAAACCCCCAAAATCCAAGAGAGAATTGTTCTCAAAGTCAGGTGAAATGTCAGTAAGACCTGAAACCCATGCTATCAAGTCTGTTCCAACTAACAGTGACCTTACAGAGTAGAAGAAAGAAAGTGTGAATTAGTAGGAGAAGGAATGTACCAGGGAAATTGAATATGCTTCTCCAGCAGCACTAAATGCTCACTTGTTGTTGTTGTTGTTGTTAAGTGCTGTTAAGTAAGTTTTGACTCATAGCAACCCTATATAGGTTCTCTGAGGAGCAGTTTGTGGGTTTGTACTGTCGAAATTGAAGTTAGCAGTCCAGTGGTTATCTGACAGAACCATACCAGGACTCCTTGCACCCAATTAAGTTTGCTCTAACCTGGAATCTTCACTGAAACCTGTTGAGCATCCCAGCAGCACACAAGCTTCATTGACAGATGGGCCATAGCTGCACATGAGGTGCATTGGCGGAGACTCAGAAGCAGGTCTCTCACATGGAAGAGGAAAATTCTGTCAATGAGCTGCCCTGTGCCCACATGGAACTACAAAGGAAGGCACTGAACACAGTCTGGGCAATGGATGTGCAGGATTAAGAAACATGCTGAGATGGGATTTCTGGAATGTTTGCAGGATAAGTGAGAGTTAAGTCAGGTGAAGTGGGTGGGGTGAAGGGAAGAAAGGAGCTTCATGCAGAGGGTGGGGACAAAGGGGGAGAGAGTAACAAGGAAGTAAAGAAAGGAACTAAGGGCTCAAAGGGAGAGTTCACAGAACTGTGTTCAAAGGATTTAAGATGGAAAAAACCAGGTTAGAGGCAAGCCAGAGGGAGTCTTGGTGTGGCGTTTTGGGTTAATGTGGCAGACTGCAAAGCCAGTTTGAACTCCAAGGTTGGCGGTTCAAGCTCACCAGTCACTCCTCAGAAACCCTATACAGGGTCACTATGGGTGGGAACTGACTCAATGGCACTTAACAACAGCAACATGGGTGAGAAAATGAGAGAAGAGGGACTGGGAGAAGGGAGTTGACCATGGGGTCCTACATTTTATTGCTAAAGCCAAATTCATGCTGCATCTTCTTACAAGGGCTGGCTGTGAAGTAGTAGGGGAAGAGGAACCAATAAAGAAGGAAGTAGTAAGGGGAAGGGAAGAATGTCAGCTTACAGACACATGGATCTGGGATAGTTCCCATTGAGGGGGGCCCAGTATTGACCCTATCCTTCCCTACCGTCAAAACCAGGTTCATTCATAATGACCTCAAGAAGATTTTGTCTCAGTTCTCACACATCACCACAGTGCTGAGCTCTTCTCCTCAACATTTCTGATTCTGATCTCTTGTGTGGTGCATGTGTGACCCATCTGTCACTCTTACTCTTCTGTCACTCAGCATGACTGGTAGTCAGAGAAGAGGATTTTGCATTGTCACAGAGAAGATGGACTGGCAAAGTTGTAAGTGGGTATTTTTAGAGGACATAGAATGTCTGTAATGATGATGATGATGATAATGATGCTCATTATAATGATGAGGACTAATGTTTAGTGATCATCCATTTGTTTATTAAAGCAAACTTTCTATTTTGAAATAATCATAGATTTACATGCAGCTTTAAAAGACTAGAACATTCCCATGTATCCTTTACACAGTTTCTCCAAAGATGACACCTTGCAAAGCAAGCATCATCATAAGCATTCCATGTATTATCCCTTTAGAGTCACATCCACTTCTGCCCACTGCCTGTGTCTACCTCCCCAGTACCTGGGAACCACTAACCTATTCTCTACTTCTAAAATATTGTCATTTTAAGAATATTATATAAATGGATTCATATAGTGTTTAGACTTTTGGAACTGACAGTTTCCTGCCCCCCCCCCCCGAATGATGTTCTGAAGAGTCATCCATGTTGTTGCCTATATCAATAGTTTATTGCCTTTTATTGTGGAGTAGTATTCCATGTGCAAAGACTTGAAGTTAGAAAACCAAAAAGGAAGAATCTGATCAGCATTTCTCAAATTGAAAAAACTGAAGAAAAAAGTTCAAGTCTTGACTTGCGACATTGAAGGATTCTATGGGAAAAATATTGAATAATGCAAAAAACATCAAAAGAAGATAAAGGTATACATGGAGTCATTGTATCCAAATGAAATCATCAATGTTCAGCCATTTCAAGAGGTAGCACGTGATCAAGAATTGATAGTACTAAAACAAAACAAACAAAAGAACTGATGGTACTGAAGGAAGAACTCAAAAAGCTGCACTGAAGGTATTGGTGAAAAAGCAAGGCTCTGGGAATTTATGTAATACAAATGGAAATCTTTCAACAAACTAATGAAGTACTGGAGGCACTCACTCATCTATGTCAAGAAATTTAAAAGACAGATACTTTGTCAAGCCATTGGAAGAGATCCATATTTGTGCCTGTTACAAAGAGAGGTGACACAATTAAATGCAAAAATCATTGAACAATATCATTAATATTGTTCAAATAATAAGCAAGTAAAATTTTGTTGATGATAATTAAGAAACTGTTGCACAGCATATCAACAGGGAGCTGCCAGAAATCCAAGCAAGATTCCGAAGAGGGTGTGGAACTATGGATATCATTGCTGATGTCAGATGGATCTTGACTGAAATCAGAGAATACCAGAAGGATGTTTACTTTTGCTTTATTGACTGTGCAATAAGCTTTGGATAAGTTTGTGAAGAATGGGTTTTCCAGAACACTTGATTATGCTTATGAGGAACTTATACATAGACCAAGAGTCAGTCATTTGAATAGAACAAGGGGATACTCAATGATCTAAAATCAGGAAAGGTGTGCACCAAGGTTTGTATTCATTCACCATACTTATTCATTCTATATGCTGAGTAAATAATCCAAGAAACAGGATTATATGAAGAAGAAAGTGAATCAAGATTAACAACCTTCTTGGGAAGAGGACTTAAAATACTTACTGATGAAAATCAAAGACCACAGCCTTTGGTATGGATTTTACCTCAATGTAAAGAAAACAAAAATCCTCACCACTGGATCAATAAAACATCATGATAAATGGAGAAAAGATTAAAGTTGTCAAAGACTTTATTTATCTTGAATCCACAATCAACACTCAAGGAAATCAGCAGTCAAGATGTAAAATGGCATATTACAATAGGCCAATCTGCTGCATTTTGTTGTTGTTAAGTGCCGTTGAGTCGATTCCGACCCATAGTGACCCTGTATAGGGTTTCCAAGGAGCAACTGGTGAAACTTGAACCACTGACCTTGGGATTCAAGCGACTTTGCAGTCTGGCGCATTAACCCACAGCACCACACCAAGACCCCTTTAAAGCGTACAAGAGCAAAGATACAGTCTGAGGACTAAGGTATACCTGACTAAAGTCATGGTATTTTCAATTGCCTTATATTCATGTGAAAGTTGGACAATGAATAAGGAAGACCATAGAATTGATGCATTTGAGTTGTGGTGTTGGAGAAGAATATTGAAAGTACTTTGGACTGACAGTAGAATAAACAAATTTGTGTTGGAAGAAGTAAAGCCAGATTGCTTCTTAGAAGCAAGGATAGTGAGACTTCGTTTCTCATACTTTGGACATCTTATCAGGAAGTATTATCAGGAAGTACCAGTCCCTGGAAGGAGCTCTGGTAGCATAGTCGTTACTAATCGGGCCGTGAACTGCAAGGTCAGCAGTTCTAAACTACCAGCTGTTCCCCAGAAGAAAGATGAGGCTTTCTGCTCCTGTAAATATTTACAGTCTCAGAAACCCTGTGCAGAGTCGCTATGAGTCAGAACCGACTCCACGGCACATAACAACAACAACAACTAACCTAAATGGAGTTCTGGTGTGACGCTGTGGGTTAATGTACTGGACTGTAAAGTTGGTTTGAACCACAAGGTTGCCAGTTCAAGCTCACCAGCTGCTCCTTGGAAACCCTTTACAGGGTCGCATTGTGTTGGAATAGACTCGTATCAATTCTTCTTAAGTCTTCCTTATTCATTGTCCTTCCTTAGCATGTATATGAGGCAATTGAAAATACCATGGCTTGGGTCAGGCACACTTTTGTCCTCAAAGTGACAGTTTTGCTTTGTAACACTTTAAAGAGGTCTTTCACAGATCTGCCCAGTCCAGTACATATTTTGATTTCTTGACTGTTGTTTCCATGGATGTTAACTGTGATTCCAAATAAAATGAAATCCTTGACAATTTCCATCTTTTCTCTATCGTGATGTTGTTTATTGGTCTGGTTGTGAGGATTTTTGTTTTCTTTATGTTAAGGTGGAGTCCATACTTCAGGTTGTAGTTTTTCATCTTTATCAGTAAATGTGTCAAGTTCTCTTTGTTTTCAACAAGCAGGATTGTGTCATCTGCACAACCCAGGTTGTTAATGAGTCTTTCTCCCATCCTGATACTGTGTTCTTCTTTATATAGGCCAGTTTCTTGAATTATTTGCTCAGCATACAGATTGAATAAGTATGGTGAAATATTACAACCACGACATATATCTCCTAATTTTATCCCTTTTCCCTTTTTCTCTTTAAATGATTGACTAATTTCCTGTGATTTTTCTGTTCTAATAACTGGACATATTCTATGTCCTGGTTCCACATCCTTAGAAGTTTTATCATAATTTCTTATGAGCCACACGGTTGATTGTTTTACATAGTGAATAAAACACAGGTAAACATCTTTCTGATATTCTTTGCTTCTAGGCAAGGTCCATTTGAATCAGCAATGATATCCCTTATTCATGTTCTCTTCTGAATCCACCTTGAATTTCTGGCAGTTCCCTATCCATGTACATTTCTTTTTTTAAAAAGTTTTTGTTGTGAATTCAGTGATAGTTTACATGGGAGAACATTGGTTTTACACTCAACAAATTGCATTTTGTTTTATTGCAATGATTACAAAACCCCTCCGTGCAACATTGATTAACAATATTTGCCTCTATTCCTTCTTTATTTTTTTATGTACACAAAAACACCCAGGAATATATAACCATTTAAAAAATTAAAGAACACATTCTGTAAGCCTGCCTCCTGACCACCACACACCTTTCTCTTTCCATGGGTCTGAAGTCCTCAGCTTCTCTATCTCTCCATGTCAGCATCTCTGCCTTCATCTCTGGTATTGCTGCTTCTCTGAATAGGATACGACATTCCACTTGCACTCTTCTTCCTTGATGGTCTTAGAGTCCTCTGTTTCTGGACTGTAAGATTAACTACTTCCCCCTTTTGTTGCAAAACTTTTACCTTTACAGTTATGACAATTGGCATTAGCTGTGATAACAATTACGCATTGAATCATAAGAATCTTATCCCCATCTCCTTTCACCAGACCCGTTTAGACAAGATGAAAATTATTTAGTGGGGGTTCTACCTTCCCCTGCACACTCTGAAACTAAACTCCCTCTTGAAAACTTATAAGCCAGTCACTTGGTGCCTTTATTGTTCTCTCCTCCCCTCACCCCCATTTAGCCAGTGTCTAAGTTGCCCTTCCCTATCAACCTTGTGTACAGAGGGGATAGGATTGATTCTTGATGTGAAGACTCCTTCCCTCTCAGTTGATATTTAAAGCTACTACTTCCATAAGTATAGGTCAACTTCCTCAAATTGTAGCAATTTACACTTGTTTCCTTTATCAAAAAAATTTTTTTCTTCCTCTAGTTGAGTTCTAATTATCAAGCTATCGAAGCTAGGTCAAATGGGTACTGTCTGAAAGTTTGGGTGTTCTTGTGCATCTCCTCGCACTTCATATCAGCTGGACGCTTCTCTCTCAACTCCAGCCCTCTGTGGCTACGTCTTTGTCCATGGGCTCAGGAGTCTCCAGATTTCACCAGACTTTGGACCAACCAGCCCTTCCTCTTCTCTCTCTCATCTTCAAGTGGATGGGAGTCTATGGTATGTGGTTGAATTCAGCCCATATCTTCATTGGCCATGTAAATTTCTTCAATATCTCCTACATGCTAGGTATGGAGTCCTGGTGTGGTGCTGCAGGATAAGTACTAGCCTATCAACTGTAAGGTCGGTGATTCAAACTCACGAGCTGCTCCTCATAAGCCCTGTACATGGTCACTATGAGCAGGGACTGACTCAATGGCACTTAACAACAACAACAACAACCTATGCTAGGTACTATGCTAAGGCCATTTTATATAGGTTATTTCAATCAATCTTCAGTAATTCTTTGAGGTAGGTTCCATTAATATCTCCATTTTACAAATGAAGAAACTGAGGCACAGAAGTTAAATGAGTTGTTTCAAGTCATATATCAGGAATTTAATGCAGGCTAAATAACCCACTATAAAGGAGCAATAACATTTCCTGTTTGTTATAAGAAGATTTCCTTTGTATGTCACATTCAAGATGTGACATAAGTGATATGTTAGCTTTTGGTTTTATGAGTGACTCTAACTACAACTTAAATGATGAACAGCTTTTCATTATTTTGAAATAAAAATCTCCTCTATTCAAGAAGAAATCTTTCATAATTTTCAGGTCACAACTCTGTTGCAAACCACTCTTGTAAATAATGAGCCCTTCCTTTGCGAAAGTTCTACAAAAGAGCGAGGGTGGATGGGCAAAGGAAAGAAGTGACCCATTTCAAAAGATCTGTTTTCCTATTTCAAGTTCATTTCTGGCCCCTCCTTTATCCTGTTGTGCAATTAGGCAGTTTTGTGTCTGAGGTGGCCAACCTGAATCCTTTTTGATATGGAGTTTTGGTGCATCAGGGGCTGAGATCCCCTAGGGCTGCGTTAGGCTCTACTGGGAACACCGAGTGTACACTTGATGCTCAGTAAATGTTAATTTCCAGAGAAAATAACAAGGCACAGAATATCAGCTTGTTTCTGCTGCTCAGCTTTCCTCTGAAGGGAAGGGGCAGACCAGCAGGAAGCAGAAATGGTGGCCACTTCCCTGTGGAATGCAGGGCTCCTTGGGCACTGTCTGTAGCCCTCCATCACAATTTGAATAATCTATTGTACTAAGAATAGAGGAGCTAATTTAATTTCCACAAAGCTTCTAGGATCTGCAGTAACTCATTTTATGATGATACAGTTGCTCACAATTGTCTTGCTAGAGAATGAATAAGTATTTAGAAAATTTGATCCCTTGTGATACAGTTGTTCATGTTTTGTTTTTAATGCTGATGAATGATGTTCCCCTCCTTTAGTCCCCAGAACTCTTTACAAAGCCTGTAAGGATAAAAGTGATACACACTGTGGGAGAGTAAGTGCTCCATGTTTTTTCCTCTTGTTTTGGTTCTGACTTTCCCTGTGGCTTTAGGTACCCGTTTCACATGGCTTCTGAGCCTGGGGTGCATCTTATTTTTTCACTGCTATGATTTCTCTGATCAAAAACAGTGGGGAAAGGCTTTATTTCTGAAACTAAGAGTAAGCTTACAGATGAAATGAACGCATTTCCTGGGATGTAAGAATATTGAATTACTGAAAATGCTCAATTTTTAAGTAAAATGATACCAATCTAGGGATCTTTGAATGACAGATAAGTATTTAAGAATTTCAAACCCATCATAAAATTTTCTTTTCCCATAAATATTTACAACCCCAGAAGCTCTATACACAGTGATTTTGAGTTGTAACCGACTTGATAGCAGCAGGTCTTGGTTGGTTTAGTTGAATGTTTAGGGGACAGAGTCAAGAAACATAGGAAGACGTACTTTATGACTGTACCAATTATTCAGTTAGACTCTTTGACTTCAGGCCATGGTGAAATCAGGGGGTTCTGTTAGGATTTATGGAGGGGGAGGGACAAGACCTCTGCCCCTCATGTTTAGACAGGATGTTGTGCTCTAGAGATGGAAGACCTACACTTGGGATCTGGGGTATCCAAGGAAACTCTGGGGTCTTAGGGACCTCGGCAGTGTTTGGGTTGGGGCTATGAGGGTGCACTTTGTACTTCTGAAATACAGAGCAGGTCCCATGTTAGGTGACTGGAAAACAGGGGATAGTCTGGAGCATCCTGGGGCAGTTCAGACTTCTTTGAACCCAAGAGGATCCTGGATGAAGACATGTTTTGTCTTGTGATTACTGGAGGAAATGTCATCTGAAGCATGAAGAGCAACAAATATTCTATTGTGTTTACCCTTCCTGGGTGGGGCCAAGTCCCCAGTTCACTCATGTTGCTCTGTGTTGTTGTTGTTAGGTGCTGTCTAGTTGTTAGGTGCTGTCTATGTGCACAGCTCATAGCAACCTTGTGCACAGCAGAACAAAACAATGCCTTGTCCAGCACCAAACGCTCAATCGTTGCGATGTATGAGCACATTGCTGCTGCCATTGTGCCAATCCACTTTGGGGTCTTTTTCGTTTTTGCTGACCCTCCACTTTACCAAGCATGATGTCCTTATCCAGGGACTATTCTCTCCTGATAATATGTTTGAAATACTAGAGACAAAGTCTGGCCATCATGACTTCTAACGAGCCTTCTGGCTGTACTGTTTCCAACACACATTTGCTTGTTCTTCTAGCAGACAATGATACTTTTAATGTTCTTCTGGAACACCATAACTCAAATGCATCAATTTTCCTATGGTAAGCCTGGTTCATTGTCCAACATTAACATGCATAGGAAGCTATTGAACATACCATGGTTTGGATCAAACACTTAGTCCTTAAACTGACATCTTTGTCCTTGAACACTTAAAGAGGTCTCATGCTGCAGATTTGCCTAATACAATACACCATTTGATTTCTTGACTGCTGCTTCCATGAGTGTTTATGGTTGATCTGAGGAAAATGAGATCTTTGATGACTTCAATATTTTCTTAATTTATATTGACACTATTTATTGATCCTGTGGTGAGGACTTTTGTTTTCTTTACATTGAGGTGCAATCCATATGGAAAGCTGTGGTCTTTTATCTTCAAAATCCTCTTCACTTTCAGCAAGTAAGGTTGTAATATCTGCAAATTTCATGTTGTTAATGAGTCTTCCTCCAATCCTGCTGCCATATTCTTCTTCAGAAAATCCAGCTTCTCAAATTATTTGCTCAGCATACAAACGGAATAAATATGGTAAAAGAATACAACCCTGTCGCACACCTTTCCTAATTTTAAACCATTCGGTGTTCCCTTGTTCTGTTTGAACAACTGCCTCTTGGTCTATGTTCAGGTTCCTCATGAGCACAATTAATTGTTTCTGAATACTCATTCTCTGCAACGTTGTCCATTGTTTGGCATTATCCACACAATTGAAAGCCTTTGTGTAGTCAGTAAAACACTACTAAACATTTCTCTGATAGTCTCTGCTTTCAGCCAAGATCCATCTGATGTCAGCAATGACATTCCTCATTCCATGTCCTCTTCTGACTCTGTCTTTTACTGCTGACAGTTCCCTATCAATGTACTGTTGCAGCCATTTAAAATTATTGTTAGCAAAATTTTGCTTGCATGTGATATTAATGATATTGTTGGTGATTACCACATTCTGTTGGGTCATCTCTTTTTGGAATGGGCACAAACATGGATCTCTTCCAGTTAGTTGGCCGGGTAGCTGTCTTACTAATATCTTGGCATAGATGAGTGAGTGGCTCCAGTTTTTTGAAAGATTTCAATTTGCATTCCATCAATTCCCAGAGCCCTGTTCTTTGCCAGTGCCTTCAATGCACCTTGGACTTCTCCTTCAGTATCATTGGTTCTTGATCGTATGCACCTCTTGAAATGGTTGACCATTTTGTGTTTTTTGTATTTTTTTTTTTTTTTTGTAGAGTATTTCCCTCCTTCTTTTTTGATGCTTTTTGCATCATTCAATATTTGGCCATAGAATTCTTCAATATTTATTACAAGTGGAGGTTTGATTTTTTTCTTAAGTTCCCTTAGCTTGAGGAATGCTGAGCACATTCTTACCTTTTGATTTTCTAGCTCCAGGGCTTTGTACATAGCGTTATAATATTTAACTTTGTGTACTCAAATTGCCCTTTGAAAATTTCTATTTACTCTTTTTTAAATTGTGAATTACATGACAGTTTCCATGGGAGAACATTAGATTTACATTCACCCTATCGTATATTATTTGATTGCCATGGTTATAATCCGCTCCATGCATCATCAACCAACCACTGTGTAATAAGGAAGACAATAGAAGAATTGATGCTTTTAAGTTATGGTGTTGAAGGAGAATATTGAAAGTGCCATGGGCTGCCAAAAGAGCCAATAGATCCATTTTGGAAGAATTGCAGCCAGAGTGCTCCTTGGAGGTCTGAAGGGCCAAACTTTGTTTCTCATACTTCGGACATATTGTCAGGAGGGACAAGTTGCTGGAGAAGGATATCATGTTTGGTAAGGTGGAGGGTCAGAGAAAAAGAGGAAGACCCCCAATGAGATGGATTAGCCAAGTGGCAGTATGGATGGACTAAAGCGTGGCAACAGTAGTGAGGTTGGCCCAGGATTGGGCAGAGTTTCGTTCTGCTGTGCATAGGTTTCTATGAGTCAGTACTGACTCGATGGCCCCTAACAACAACAATATTGATAATGACACTGAATGTAAACATATTAAATGCACCGATTAAGAGACAGAGGGTGGCAGAAAGGATAAGAAAACATGATCCTTCGATATGTTGTCTACGAGAGACACATCTCACTCACAGAGACAAAAACAGATTAAAAGTCAGCAGTTGGTAGAATTCTTCAGTTTCAACATCAATGGCTTTAGTAGTTGGTGCATAGATGTGAATAATAGTGGTGTTAACGGGTCTTCCCTGTAGGCACATGGATATTATCCTATCATAGACAGCACTGCACTTCAAGATAAATCTTGAATTGCTCTTTTTTGCCCTGTGGTTGAATTTAAATGTCACTGGTTCATAGTTGATCATGATGTATTGGTTTCCAAATCTCCTAGTTGACTGCTGGATTGTTTATATTTGCATGTAGACCCTAGGTAGGATTCTCTGGCTGATGCAAACAGTTAAGTGCTTGACCACTAGCCAGAAGGTTGGCAGTGCAAACCCACTCAGAGGCATCTCAGAAAACACACTTGATGATTTACTTCAGGAGGGTTACAGCCTTGGAAACCCTGTGGAGCAGTTCTACTCTTCACATGTGGGATTGCCATGAGCTGAAATTGACTCTACAGCAACAGCAAGATCCTAGGCAGCTTCAGAGTTTTTTAGTGAAGCCCTTGGTGTTATTTTTGAAGTTACGTGAAGCCAAGTCAATTCTTATTGACAGTGACCCTGTACAGGGTTTCTGAGAGGCAGCTGGTAGGTTTAAACCGCTGATCTTGAAGCCCTCTAAGCTGGGATTTGTGGCACTTCCAAGTACCAAGCAATGTCTCTGTGTCTCTGCTCCTATTTCTTAAGGTTGTTCTTGCTGTGTGCTGTGGAGTTGGGTTTGACTCATAGTGACTCTGTATAGAGTTTCCAAGGCTTTCAAATCTTTTGTGGGAGCAGAAAGCTTCATCTTTCTCCCATATATGGGCTGGGCTCAAACCGCTGACCTTGTGGTTCGCAGGCTAGTGTTTATCCTTTGGAGCAATCGTGCTCCCATTCTTAAGGATTAGTGGGTCTATATGATGTGGCATCGGCTCCACAGCACACAGCAACAACATCAACAATAGCGGCGGTAACGAGCAAGGTAAAATTAGGGTCTGTCTAGTAGGGTAGATGTGACAGGAACAATAACACATTTTAAGATTCAAAGGGGTAACATAGTTTTTGGGAGATAGATAAGGATGGGGTGTTGTTAAATAAGAAAATTGTGAGTTAAAGTGAAGTTAAAGGGAAGAGAGAAGCTAGTAAGGAGAGAGATGAAGACTTTGAGCCTCAAAAACAAAGCCAGGCTTGAGGCAGGGAAGAGCTTCAATTCATAAGGCAGGAGGGCAATGTAAACGCAGAGGTAGAATGAAGGCTGGCTACAGAACACTGTGTATCTGCCTTATGGCTCTGAAGCTATACCCTATAGGCCTGTAGGGCTACAACCAGTGATCTTAAGTTTATATAAATCAGATGAATCATTTTCGTTTTCTCTTCAAGGGCTGTTTTACTCTTTACCTTTTATAGGTTTTCATTTAGTCAACTTGTTTCTTAGTCTCTAAGTTTTGACAGAAAATTTTACCTGGCAATACAGTCCTTCCTTAATTAGATTTGAGCCATATACTTTAGCGTTTCTTGTGTGTGTGTGTGTGTGTGTGTGCATTGCATACTTTAAAAAGCCTCCTAACACAGGGCTGAAATGTGAACTGCCCATTGACACGGCAGATTTACATTGTGGCACCACAAGAAATTTACCGCTCGGCTTCAACTCAGTTGAAGGTAATTATTG
Organism: Chrysochloris asiatica; assembly: GCF_000296735.1. Taxonomy (NCBI): domain Eukaryota; kingdom Metazoa; phylum Chordata; class Mammalia; order Afrosoricida; family Chrysochloridae; genus Chrysochloris; species Chrysochloris asiatica. Next base: position 42,361,503 of record NW_006408523.1, read on the forward strand.
CCTTACACTAAATGGAATTGCAACAGCGTTTAAGATTAGCTAGGATGATTCTTGTTTGTCTCTCAACATTTTTCTGATGTGTAAGCAAAGGGCACTCCAGGTCATTCATGTTATATTTACAGTTGAATTTTCAGAGTGGCTTTCTTTATAAGAGCAAAGTTATACAGATTATCCTAAAGCTCTCATCAAAGGTATATAAAGGAAGGAATAGTGGGCATCTGGAAAGTTGTGCGAGTCTCTGACCTAAGATCTCATTAAGTTGGGCTTTTAGGGGTTTTAAATTAAGGTATTATCCGTCAAAATAGGATACTTTCTAATGGGTGGCATAGTTAATATAAAAGAGAAAACAAAATGAGGAGAGGAGTAGGGGAAAATAGCAGACTCGGGGTTGTGCTTGGAATTCTCCAGCCTACATATTCCAAGTGGAAACACTGGTGTTTGGGTGTGGGCTGTTCTCCAGTTACACAGATTTATCTTGCTTTCAAGAAATCAGTTAGAACATACCTCTCTTATTTTTTTTAATCGAGGTGAATTAATATAACACAAAATTGACCATTTTAAAGGAAACAATCATTTAGTGTATTCACAGTGTTGTGCAACCACCAATTCTATCATCTCTTATTTCAAAGACACGGAGCAAGAGGTGACTACTGTGTGTGGGGAAGAGTATCCTGGAAGCGGAACAGCGTTAGTAATGAGCGTGGGTATTTAGGCTTTTGGGTTGTATTGAGACTTCGGGTATTAAATCCCAAGTGACAGAAGTGCCTGTGTTCTGTAACACATTTATCTAACCTGGACATGCTACCACCAAGAGACCGAGTTTTAAAAGATGAGTTGTCCATGCACAACTTTGCATTGTACTTACCCCATCACATTCCCTTTGGATAATTAGACCCTGTATGACTGCTTATCCACCATGCCAGATTCGCTTCTTGTTTACAAAGCCTTTTTCTGAGGGACATCATAATTTCTTCCCGACATCTGGCTTGCTTTGGGCTTTTCCAGCAGAAATGTTTCTTATGTTTCTGATTGTAATTGCCATTATAGTTCAAGTCCTTTCCTGTGGACAGAGGACTAATGCCTGTTTCATGCCCCTGAACTTCCCATGATAGAGAAAGACAGTTTTCTGCTAAGACCCAAAGACTTTTAGGGGTTTACCTCAATCCATATGCTGGTTAGACACAATCTCCCCTGGACTCTACAAAAAATGCCCAGTTACATTTAAATCTTTCTAAATAGCCTCTTTCCAAAACTGGTGATCCAAAAAGTGACAGGATGGTCTACATATTTAATGTGCTGTGAAGATAAACATGATATTATTCCAAATGTAGAGGTTCATTTCTCTAATCCTTGATTTTTCTATGGCTCTTACTCCCTCATATGAGGTTGTCACTATTGTTGTTGCTAGGTGTGTTGGTTCCAGAGAAGCAGCTGGTGGGCTTGAACCGTTGACCTGTGGCTACCAGTCCAGTGCTTATCCTACAGTGTCATACTAGGACTCTGAATTTTGTCACTATGTAGCCATAGAAAATAGAAATAATTTCTCCTTCATGGACAATACTGGCACTTCTAATTTCTGGCTTCTCTGAGATCATTTCCCCTAGTTTATCTGTAGCTGTGCAGAACAAGGCTCACACGGATGATTTATAATAAAAGTAAGAAAGTTAGGAGCTCATATTATTTATCATTAAGGCTAAGCATTAAACTTCCTAGTTATTTCTCATTAGTTATAACTTCCTTAATCCTAGTATATCCTCAGTGCTAGCTTCCCAGTTCCTCCCTTCAGTGTTAATTTAATACACTGTTCTGTTGCTTCCCTACTTCTGACTTTCTGAACCCTCCTCTCTGCATATGGATCTTTGCATGGTGGTTAAAGACAGATCAAGCACTTACTGTTGTTGTTAAGTACTGTGGAGTCGGTTCCAACTCATAGTGACCCTGTACAGGGTTTCCGAGGCTGTAAATATTTACAGGAGCAGAAAGCCTCATCTTTCTCCTGCAGAACCTCTGGTAGTTTTGAACTGCTGACCTTGAGGTTGGCAGCCCGACTCGTAACCACTATGCTACCAGAATTTTGGCAAATGACAACTTCTCTCAGTTTCTATTTCCCCATTTATAAAATTGAGATTACAATGCTTATCTCATAGGCATACATGAGGGGCTTCAACAAGTTCATGGGAAAATTCCATTATCTTTCAATTCCATTTTCTCCACAACCTTTTTGAAACTCCCTCATACATTTAAACGGACCAGTTTCCCGAAGAGAAAAGCTCACACCATTCCATGTTTGGTCGTTGATCTGATTTTATACTCTCCTGGTTCCTGCAGACCAACCACACCAATATTATTTTGTTCTTGTTGGTAGGTGCCATAGAGTTGGTTCCTATTCACAACTACCCTATATGCAATGAAACAAAACACTGCCCAATCCTTTGCCATTCTCACAAATGTTGTGTTTGAGTCTACTGTTGTTGCCACAGTGTCAGTCCATCTCATTGAGAGTTTTCCTCTTTTTTTGCTGACCTCCCACTTTGCAGGGCAGGATGTTCTTCCTGACAAGATGTCCAAAATATGAGAGATGAAGTCTTGTCATTCTTGCTTCCAAGGAGCAATCCAACCATACTTCTTCCAAAACATATTTGTTCAGTCTCCTGGCAGTCCATGGTATATTCAATGTACTTTGTCAACACCGCAATTCAAATACATTGATTCTTCTCCAGTCTTCCTTATGCATAGTCCAGCTTTCACATGCATATGAGGTGATTGAAAATACCAGGGCTTGGGTTGGGTGCACCATCTTTTTTCTTTAACACTCTAAAGAGATCTTTTCCAGCAGATTTGCCTAATGCAATACATTTTTTGATTTCGTGACTGCTGCTTTCATGAATGTTGATTTTGGGTCCAAGTAAAATAAAATCATTGACAACTTCCGTCTTTTCTCGGTTTATTATGATACTATTATTATATGAGCTTATTATTAGCTTAATCAATAAGAGGATATGTGTGTGAGGAGGCTGTATTCTGTTAGCATATGGCTTATGCAGTCAAGGCAGTTACTCCTTGGTTATGAGGAAGCAGTACTTTAGGTCTTACATGTTATTTATTATCATAACATAATAAAAAAGGAATTTGTGCACTGAAGGCAAGAGAACTTACATTAAATGAGAGAGAGAGAAAAAAAGAAAATATCTATTCAATACATTTGATGTTCTTTAAGGAACAAAAAAATGTCCCCTTCATAGAACTGAAATCATTGAAACTCTCTTTTAAACTGTTAACTTGACTTTTTCTTGATTTTTGCTTCCTCATAGATTATACCTGGCGTTCCTGAAAATACTCGAAGTGTTCTCTCCAATGTCTGTAACCACGCTGCTCCGAGGCTAGAGTCCTCTCTCTACCACTCAATGAATCCAAATCATGTTTCTGATCCTCCTAAGGGCTCCCTTCCTCCTGCTGCTCCTTTCATTGCTTTCTAAATTGTTTCAGTGAAATGTCAAACTATGTAGGAGCAAGGACCATGTCTTAAACTTTAAAAATACCATATATCCTGCAGAGCCTGGCTGTAGTTTGGGGTTGCATAGTAGGTGTGACTTGATGGTTTGAACACGTTCCTTTTCCTTAATCAGTAAAAGCAACAGCAACAAAAAAATACCAAGTCTTTTATGCCTTTCAAAACATGGCCAGTAAAACTTTGAGAAAAATGTTGCTTCTCTTATGTTTTAAAATGTCTCTGCTCATTTCACTCTTGTTAATGAGTTAATGCTGGGCAGCCTCAGAAAGTGAACAGTAGACATGCTTTTGCATGTACCCTTGACACAGCCGGGAAGGTGGACAAATGCAATGGAAGTCCACCTGGAAGTGTAACAATGATAGAAACACTAAGTGTCAAAAAATAAATCCATAAATGCAGTAGCAATGCTGTTGATACCCTGAGGAATCATACCGAAAGCAACAGATAACAGCTTCAAATTCTTATGAAGCCAACTCAGCAGTGCTTCCGGCAAGCAATTGCCACTCACTTGTCAGTTTTTCTTAATCCAGCATGGTGATGGACTGCAGTGTAGAAGCCAAAGAAAAACGGAAAAGCCCAAACCCAGAATGCTGAGTGGGAGGTGACCTTTTAGTCAGTGTCTCCTTTTTTTATCAGCTGCTGTTTGTGATCCAGGAAAGACAACCATGTTTTTTCTTTCCATGTTTAAAAGTCAGTTGACAGATGCTATCTTTTGAAAAACCAAACCAAACCAAACTGAAAAACACAAATCATCAGCTAACTCTTCTTCCTTTGTATTTCTCTATGTCCAACAGGGTCCTTGCTATGAGTCAGAGCCAACGTGACAGCAGTTAGCAACAATGACAATGGTAGTTTGGATGTATACTTATATCTCCTACAGTTTTCTTATTTTATGATGTTTATTTTATCACAATTGTTTGCAAACCACATTAGATAATTTGGGTAGGGAGGGTTCCTACTATTTACTATGCAAACCACACTGTTGCAACACCACAGAGGTTGTTGATATGGAAAATGGAATACTACCATCATATTCTATTCTCTTGGAACAATCGATATTTGTATGAAACAAACAAGTTTAGCTTCCTCTATTCTGGATTGTATCATTCCTTCTTGTATTCCTTCCTTTGCTTTCTTTCTTTTTCTCCTTCCCTTTCCTTAGTCTGCTAGGCATTTATTACAAGTATACAGGTTCACAGCACTGAATATTTGCCCTCTCAATATGGGAAGCAGAACTTAGGTTTGCATTTGCTGCTTTCCTTAATATCTACTTAGACAGCTGCATTTTCATTTATGGACTCATAATCAAATTTTAAAAAAACTTTGGCTCCTGTATCTACTTACACTCCATGTGATCCTCTCAGATGTCTGGTTCATTTTGTCCCATAGACTTTCCATGTATTTTAATGTGCAGCTTCCTCCAGTCCATGCTGAATTAATTTTCATTGCATTTTAGTTCTTGATGACAATTCTCTTCAGTAATGGTGAGTCATATTAATTAAAAAACAAACAAAACAAAATAATCCTGGAAAATATTTTGACTTGTATAAAATATGTTCTAATTTTACAAGAAAGTGGATGTGATCTCTTTTTAAAGTCCCTGCCCACCTATTTGAGAAAAACCAGGAAGTGGAACCAAAATAGTGGGTAATATGTGTTCCAATATATAATGAGTAATAACAAACAATCATCCCTAAATTTCCTATCATGATATAGACAGTAGCAAATAATAATATAACTGTAATATTGTAGTCCAGAGTCCTGGTGTGGTGCTACAGGGGAAGCACTGGACTGCAAGGTTGATTTGAATTGCAAGGTTGATAGTTCAAACTAACCAGCTACTCCTTGGAAATCCTGTACAGGGTTGCAATGCGTTGGAATCGATTGGACTGTACTTCATAGCAATATTGTAGTCTGCCACTCATATGTCACTTTCTTGTACTGTGGTAGCTGTGTGTTGCTGTGATGTTAGAAGCCCCCCGGTATTTCAAATTCCAGCAAGGTCACCCATAGTGGACTAGTTTCAGCAGACTTATAAATTAAGATCGATTAGACAGAAAGGCCTGCCGGCCTACTTTTGAAATTAGTCAATGAAAACCTCATGGATCACAACAGAATCCTGTCCAAATCACTTCTTTTGGACCAGGCGGGATCAATGACTAGAGGAGTACATCATGTTTGGTGAGGTAAAGGGCCAGTGAGGGCATGAGAGGCCATCCCTGAGATGCACTGCAAAATAGCCAAACATGCTGGGGTTTGGGAGAATGAACAGAACCAGACAGCATTTTGTTGTTGTTCAGAACGTCTCCAGGAGCTAGGGCAATAATATTAGCTATGGACAGTGGTTAAACGCTCTGCTGCTAACCAAAAGTTTGATGCTTAGAACTCCCCAGCCAGCCACTCCATGGGAGAAAGATGTGGCAGTTACTTTCATAGAGAGAAAGGTAAATCCATATAAACCTATGTGGGGAGTTCTAGCTGCCCTATAGGGTTGCTGTGGGTCAGAACTATCTCGATGGCAGTGGGGAATGGAGAGTTATAAATGCCCAAAGTGCTGAAGTATAATGAGAGTATATTATTGCTGTCAAGTGCCATTGAGACTGTGCTGACCCATAATGACCCTGTACAGGATTTCTGAGGAGTGGCTGGTGGGTTTGAACCACCAACCTTGTGGTTCAAACTGACCTTGCTGTCCAGTGCATTCTCCTGCAATGCCACAGTATAGAGTTAAGGACCCACAAAACCTGTCAAAGTGGGAATGAGGGACAGATCCAGGTCAGTTCAGCTTGCGGAAGAGCAGACAAAACTAAGACTGGAAAGAAGATGCAGACTCTTGTGTGTAGTTCTCCCTCAAGGAAAGCCCAATTTGTCTGGTTTGCTGCCTTCTAGAAGTAGTCTAGCAGAGGTTGGATTAATGCTACAAACACAATCCAATCCGTTGGTTGGGTGAGAGCTTGGTCTTTTCCTTCCAAATGGGGAGGGCCCCAAGAAGCACAGATAACAAAGGTTATCATTGAGTAGTGATAAGAATCTGACATGGAGCTTTCCAGTGGCTTGGGTCTCTGACCTCATTGTGGTGGGATCCTCTGCTTCCTGTTTGCTGGGAGTTGTAGGGTTGTGGTAGACAGTGGTTGTTAGGGAAGTTTATAATGGGGCACTGTAAAAGTGTAGCTGCAGGAAGCCTGGGAGGAGCGTGCATGCTGTGCTCGACAACTTGGTGCTGAGTATTTGTTAGATCAGCGGGTGATGGGATTTGTTTATTGTTTTTGTTAAGTGCCATTGAGTTGAGACCTACTCACAGTGACCCTGTATAGGGTTTCCAAGAAGTGACTGGTGGGTTTGAACCACCCATCTTGTGGTTAGCATTCCAGAACTTATCCTATAGCGTCACGCCAAGACTCCTTGTTTATTGTTGTCAGGTCCAAATTATTCTTCCACTAGGATCATAAAACTTTTTCTCTTCTTAATTTCAGTTTTTTCCATTTTTAAATTGTGCTTTAGGTGAAAGTTTATAGAGCAAATTAGTTTCCCATTCAATGGTTTGTACACATAGTGTTCCATGATATTAGTTGCATTTCCCACAATGTGTCAGTCGTCTCCCAATTTCAGCCTTTGCTTTCCTTTGGTCTGAGTTTTCTACTCTCTCCTGCCGTCTTATCTTTTTTTTGGGGCAAATGTTTTCTGATTGATCTGTATAATTGATTGTTCTAAGGTACACAATCCTCCCAGTGTTATTGTTTGTGTTTTAGGACTTTCTGTTGTTTGATTGAAAAGTGGTTCCAGGAATGGCTTCAGTTCTAGGTCAGAAGGGTGTTTTAGGACCACAGTCTCAAGGGTTACTTCAGTCTTTGTCAGATCAGTAAGGTTGGTCTTTTTGTGAATTTTATTTTATGGTTTAAACATTTTACTTTGATTTGAGTGAAAATTTACATAGCAAATTGGTTTTCTAGTCAATAATTCATACACATTTAGTTTCATTACATTGAATGCAGTCTCCACAATGTAACAGATTTTTCTCACTTCCTTTTTGTGTTTCCATTTATCCTTCTCCCATATCCATTCTTGCCTTCTGAGTTTTGTTGCTGCGCAATGTAGCCCTTTTGCTCACGCCTTATGGTGGATCTTTCTAGGGAGTGCATACCTCTCAGGTGTTGTTGCTCACCCTATAGGCCTGTCTATTGTTTTGCTAAAAGTTGAGTCATGGGAGTGAGCTCAACTCCAGACCTGAGGGGTGACTAATGATCATTGTATTGGGGGTTCCACCAATCTCTCAGACTAGTGATTTTGGTTTTAAGTTTTCTTCTACCTTTTTCTCTCACTCTTTCCAGACTCTGGGGTCCTGGTATAGTGCTATGTGTTAAGCACTGGTTTGCTAACCAAAAGGTCGGCGGTTCAAATCCAGCATCTGTAGATTAATGTTTGTTATTACTAACAATGCAGGATTGTGCATGTGATAGTATTTGCCTTTGTTGTCTCTAACTCTTCTCATCTCTCTGTGTCTTCCTTTATGTAGTGATATGGAGCTAACCTCCGTCTTCATCGTGCTTATTGCTTTTTTCTTATTCATATTAATGAGTTGGGTTGCTAACCATAAGGTGGACAGTTGGAATCCATTAGCCACTCCACAGGAGAAAGATGCAGCTATCTGCTCCGGTAAAGATTTACAAAACTTGGAACTCCTAGGGAGCAGTTCTACTTTGTCCTATAGGTTAGCTATGAATCGGAATTGACTTGGTGGCAGTAGGTTGTTATATTTGGCTCAGGAAGGGAGATTATCTAGTTAGCAATTTTTTCTTCTTTTCCCCTTCCATCCCTAGTAGCCATCAAAGCCTTTTTATGGTGTGTAAACCTTTCCTTAAGGAGCTCTGGTAGCGTAGTGGTTACGTATGAATCAGGCTGCGAAACTACCAGCTGTTCTGCGGGAGAAAGATGAGGCTTTCTGCTCCGGTAAAGATTTACAGCCTCAGACACCCTGTACAGGGTCGCTATGAGTCGGAACCGACTCCATGGCACATAACAACAACAAACCTTTCCTTGATTTTTTATAATAGATAAGTAGATAAGTCAATCAATGTTTGCCCTTTGTGATTGACTTATTTAACTCAGCATAATGTCCTGAAGTCCAGGTGTGGGGTTGTGGGTTAATGCACCAGACTGCAAAGCCGTTTGAACTGCAAGGTCGGCAGATCAAGCTCACCAGCTGTTCTTTGGAAACCCTATACAGGGTCACTATGGATCGGAACCGACTCAACAGCGCTTCACAACAACAACGATGTCCTCCTACTTCATCCATGTTTTAAGGGGCTTCATGGAGTCTTCACTAGCCTTATTCTTTAATGTTGCATAGTATTCCATTGTTTGTATGTATTATAGTTTGTTTATCCATTCCTCCATTGATGAGGACTTACGTTGCTTTTGTGAAGGACGCTGCAATGAAATCGGTGTACATAAGAGTCATACCCCAAGTTATTCCTTTATGATATGTACTCAGTAGCATAATTTCTTGATCTTCTTTTCTTAATTGTAGAGAAGTCAGCAATGTGAGAGGTAAAAACATTTCTGTAGGTTTTCATTTAAAAAACAAAAACACCAGTTGTTGAGTCAACTCCAATTCATTACAACCCCATGTGTGTTTGTGAGAGATGTTTCAGAAGTAAATTCCATGGTGCCTCTGGGTGGACTTGAAACTCCAAATCTTCCCCCTTTGAGTTAGTAGCTGAGTGTGTGTCAGCTATTTGTATCTCCCATCAACTCCAGGTCATGAAAGAACATGCTTATGAAAGCCAGAGGACCTCTTAGAGAGACAGAACACAGTATGAACTGAATACAGTCAGTTGAGGTATTGTGTGGCTTTCAGTGACACTGCTGCCATGGAGTCCTGGTATGGCGCTGCAGCTTAATGCACTGGACTGCAAGGTCAGTTTGAACTACAGTCACCAGACGCTCCTTAGAAACCCTGCATAGGGTTGCTATGAGGCAGAACCAAATCGATGACACTTAACAACAACAGCAACAGCAATCTAAAGGAATTCCGGTGTCCTGTTGTAGGATAAGCACTTGACTACAAGGTTGGTTTGAATAGCAAAGTTGGCGTTTCAAAATCACCAGCTGCTCCTTGGAAGCCTTATCCAGGGTTGCAATGAGTCAGAACAGAGTCAATGGCACTTAACACCATCACCAATAATCACCCTAAAGGATGGTGGTTCAAACCCACCCAGTGCCACCATAGAAGAAAGCTTGACTGTCTACTACCGTAAAAATTATAGCCAAGTGAAACCCTATGAAGCTCAGTGCTGCTCTATAACAAATGATGCCAAGAGTTGGAATCAACATGATGTCAGTGAGTGTTATAGAGCAAGCCTGTCCTTCTAGTGGCTTCCTTGTAGGAAGCCTGATAGACAGAAAAGAAAACATAAACGTGAACTTGAGGGAGTAAGAGAGACAGTATGATAAATACCTGGATGTATTGAGAGGAGGGACTCCTGATGTGGCACTGTGGATTAGTGTGCTGGACTGAAAGGTCAGCTTGAACTGCAAGGTCGGCAGTTTGAGCTCACCAGCCACTCCTTGGAAACCCTATACAAGTTTGCTATGAGTCAGAACCAACTTGATGGCACTTAACAACAACAATTGAGAGGAGAAAGAAATCATTGTAGGGTGAACTTGTCAAACACTGGAAAAAAGAAAAGGAAAAATAAAAATCTTTGCTTACAACAGATCAAAGAACTAGAAAATGAGATGGATTTATAGAAATGGGAATTCATATTGGTTTAATTAGAGAAGAACAGTGGAAATAATTCGATGTCTTTTACAATAAGAACCAGTATCTCGGCTTGCTGTACCTTATCTTCCCTTGTGAAATAGGACTTCCATTTGCTTAAAGATGTACTTGTATAATCTGGCCTCCCACCAGCCTCCAAGCTCTAAGAGTAAGCACATCTAACATTCTTGTTTCAAGGTTTCAGAATAGAAACCAGATGTATCACAGTGTCACAAACTTAAAGTAGACTTGATTCAAAAAGGAATTATTTAAAGGTAGCTTTGAATTTTAGGTACCTAAAATTTCATCTTGGCAGAAATCAGAAGGCTTACAATGTTCAAGAAAAGAACTTTGTTTTCATTTCAAGAAAATTTTATTTGAAACCCAAGAATCGTGAGATGGTTCCTAAAAACCAGTGTCGTGTCAATAATATATTACCCATAAATAAAATCTTCAGTCTGTGCTAGGGGCAGTATCAACCCTAGTTTACTTGGGAGGGTAATGCATGCTCACATTTATTCTGGGTGTGTTTCTTCAGTTACATATGTAATCCAACAGTTTATAGATGGAAGGATTTAGATCAAAAACTTTTATTTTTTCTTATGATATCTTTGTACTTTTTTTCTGTTCCACTTGCTCTGTTCCTTCTTTAAGAACAATAATTATGTACTTGCTAAATCTTTTTCCTCTCTTCCACATTTGTAGATTTATTATTATATTATTCTTTTCTGAGGCTATTAATTTTCCCAAGCCCATTTATTATGTTTCTGAGGATGTCTTCCACCCACTAAGCCACTCTTGTAGCGCTGATTCTGCCTCATAGGGACCCGGTAAGACAGAGTCAAAGTGCTCTATAGTGTTTCCAAGGTTGTCAATCATTACAGAAGCATACAGCCTCAGCTTTGTCCTGAGGAGCAACTGGTGGGTTTGAACTGCTGACTGACTTTTCGGTTAGCAGCTCAATGCTTATCCAATGTGCCACCAGATTTACTTGAGGAAATTTTCAGCTGTGCTTATTTAATTAAAGCAAATTTCTTTTAGTATGCCTTTTAATCTCTGAAATATTTGCCTTTTACTCTTCTATTTATTTCCTGAGCTCTGCCTGTTTACATTTCATATTCTAGTTGAACAAGCTCTTATTGAACTGCTTTACTTTGAAAAAAATTTCCACCCCCCCGATAATTTTGCCTGTCCTTTGTATGGAACTAAGGACTCCTGGTGGGGTGCTGTAGGAAAAGCACTGGACTGTTAACTGCAAGGTCAGCAGTTCAGAACTATCAGCCGCTCCTTAGAAACTCTATAAAGGTGCTATGCTATGAGTCAGACTGACTTGACGGCTTCAACATCAAAGAGAACTACAGCTCTGGTGTGCCACTGCAGGATAAACACTGGATTAGTAATCACAAATCAGCAGTTCAAACCCACCAGCTGCTCTCAGAAACCATATGAAGAGGCGTCACTGTAGGTCAGAACCAACTCAGTGGTACATAACAGCAATGGGACTATACGTTTATTCTCTTCTTTTTTCCTTTCTTATATTTATTGCACAAATCTGACTGAAACTGTTTTCTTGCTAATGAATAAGTGTACTTTTTGTGCAATGGTGGCAAGCAAGCTGTAAGGGCACATCATTGAAGGAAGCAGCTCACTTTCAGGATCATTCTGTGCACCTCAGATAGCTCAGTCTATTTCCTTCCCCGGTGTGTTTGCATGCATGTATACACTGTGTTTGCATGCATGTATACACATTAACGTCTGTTTGGGGGTGGAGAAAGGTTGGTGGGCTAGCCTTGTATTAGTGTTGGGGGTAACTAGGAAGTGCAAATGGTTACCACACTCAACTGCTAACCAAAAAATTAGAAGTTTAAGGTCTCTCAGTGGCACCTGGACTCCTGGAGTGGTGCTGTAGGATTAGCACTGGACTTCGAATGGCAAGGTCGGCAGTTCAAATCTACCACTGCTCCTTGGAAATCCTATATTGGGTTACTATAGGTCGGAACCTACTCCACAGCACATAACAACAACAACAACAACAACAGAGGCACTTTGGAGGAAAGGCCTGGTGATTTATTTCTGAAAAGTCAACCACTGAAAACCCTTTGGAGCACAGTTCATCTCTGACCCACATGGGATTTCAATGAGTCAAAATCAACAGTTGGGCAGTAGTGGCGGAGTGAGTCATAGATATCCACTACCCTCTTAGGATTCTTGATCTGAAAAACGTTTCCCCTAAAGTGACATTCTTCTTTTACCTAGAAGCACTGTTCTCTTTTGTTTTTCATTGACCAGAAGGGAGTGTGGCTTACAGCAAAGCCATTTGGCTCATACCTCCCTGGACCGGTTGCTGCCCATTACTGTTTCCTCTCCTCCCTCCTCTTTGCTTCACTGCTGGCTGTTTCCCATGGATAAGAGACTGGGTTACCACACAGAATAAATATCTACCTTGCTTTATCCTGTAGTTCTGTCTTCCTCTCTTCAGCTTTATGATGTACTACGACTGTTCGGAAACATTTCCTGCCTCTCCCATGATCTGTCCTATGCCAAGAACTCATTGTTTTAGAACAAGGATTATTCAACAAGCCCTCACTTATTTCAGGGGACATCTGCATCCTGCCTGATGTCTGAGGAGGTGTGTCACCTCCCTCAGCCCAGACTACCAAGTACCTGGCAGTTGGCTTCAGGGTGTGTGGTTTGTGGTTCTGACCATTTCCGTGTTTCACCAAAGCCAACTTTCCTCTGTATTTTTAGATTTGTGTGTGTGTGTGTGTGTGTGTGGTGTTTTAGTGTGAGAAGCTGAGCAAAAATGTTTTTATGCTATATTCAACAATGATAGCATCTTCCCTGGTACACGGTAGAGGCTTAGCTATTACTTTCAGTTGTGGGTCTGAATATCTGTGGCAAACTTTAAAGGAGGCAGAGCATGAAAGAACATGTGGAGTGTTCAGAAGGGGCTACTATTGCTCTCAAGGCTGTTGCTTCTGAAAAAAAATGTGTGTGCTTTCTTTTCTATAGCCTCCAAGTTGAAATCCTTAAGAGCACTGATTCAGAATGGAAGGAGAGTTCTCTTAAATTTCCTCTTTCTTCTTACAAAGAAGTTGGTCTGTGGAAATTCTTTTCCAAATTGATAGTTGAAGGTCACAACTATAGATTACTCATTGCTATTAATTGTTGTTGAATTGGCTCTGACTTCTGGCAATTTTGTACAACAGAACAAAATGTTGCCCAGTCTAGTGCCATCTTCATGGTTGTTGGTATGATTGTGTCCACCGGCCATTGTATCAGCCCATCTCATTGAGCATTTCCCTTGCCTTCACTGGGTCTCCATTTGACCAAAGAAGATGTTCTTCTCCATTGATCAGTGTCTCCTTAATATGCATCCAAAGTAGGAGAGTCAAAGTCTCAGACAATATTCTATGATCCACTAGGGTTTCCATTGGCTGATTTTTGGAAGATTTCCAGGCCTTTTTTCTTTGCATGTCTTCGTCTGGAAGCTCATCTGAAACCTCTCCACTATGGGTGACCTTGCTGATATTTAAGATACTGGTGGCATAGCTTCCGGCCTCCCAGCAACAATTCAAGTACTACAGTCTGACAAACTGACAGGTGTTGGACCGATTCTTCACAGAAGTGCTCATTACTGCTGCATTGACATTTCTAGACAAGATTAACTGTAGTGACTGAGTAAGCAATTCTATCAGTTGAGAGTTTGCTTACACCAGATTCAGGGTCTCCATAGGGCCAGAGTCGTGCTTGTCTGAGATTCTCCTAGGCTCCTCCTTGAAGCAGACAGCCTCTTGATAGAGTCTGAATATTTTTTCTTTTGGAAAAATAGGCTGCAAATAATTTAATATTTTGAACAAGGAGAAAAATGCTGCAAATTAATATAATTTCAAAGGACAGTAATATTTAGGAAAATATCTTTGTGAAACATGTTTGGTTTGTTGTATTGGTCCCATGTTAGAGTTAATATTATCTTTCAAGCTTGATAGAAATTGACTGAAAGGCATTTTGAGACAGATTATAGAATCTCATTTCTGACTTTTTAAGAAAAGATTAAGCAGGAATAATTTTCTTCTTGGTTTGAAATAATTTCTGTTTGGAGAAACATGAATTTTTTGACAAATGCTCGACAACTTTTTCAAGATGAATGATCCTTTGGAAGGTCTTCTAAGTTTTCTAATGTAAAACTACTATTTATAGAAAGATCAAGAAAGGGGGAGTTATTATAAATCTTTGATGATTTGATTTATAGATCCAATTTTTTAAATTAAAAAATTATCTTCAACAAGTTGCTATGTCATATTGAATATAACAATTCATTTATTTTTTCCTTTTAAAGATCCTTGTCTCACTTATGAGATGTGTGATAAAAAGAGCGCAAATGATCATATGATCTCAGACTTGTGATATTGGAGAAGAATATTGAAGGCAACATGGACTTCCAGAGGAACAAAAAAGGTCTATGTTGGAAAAAGTACAGCCAGAAGGTTTCCTGGAAGCCATGTTATCAGGAGGGACAAGTCCCTGGAGAAGTACATTGTGCTTGGTAAATTAGAGGGTCAGCCAAAAAGAGGAAGACCTCCAATGAGCTGCCATGGGCTCAAGCATAACAACACAGAACCAGGCAGTGTTTTGTTTTGTTGTGCTTAGGATCTCTGTGAGTCAAAACTGACTCGATGTCACTTAACAACAAAAACAGTAGCAACAACATTATCTCTGGTAATTTTGTCATGTATATAAATAATTTTTATTTTTGTGTTGGATATGCTGAAATAAGCTTCCCTAAGTTTTCATCTTTTGTTGTAGTTAGGTGCTGTTAAATTGGTCCTGACTCATAGCAATCCTCTGAACAACAGAATGGCACACTGCCTGGTCTTCTACAATTCGTCACAATTGTTGTTACCACAATTGTTGTTAGCCCATTACTGCTGCCACTGTGCCAATCCACCTAGTTGGGGATTTCCTCTTTTTTGCTGCCCCTCACTTTACCAAATTCTCATCTAAATTGGTATATCTTAGGGTAAATTTGGAACTCTGGTGTGGTCTCAACAGCAAGGTCTGTTATCACTCAACAGCCAGGTCACCAGCTGTTCCTTGGAAACCCAGTGAAGGGGCGCTATGGGTCAGAACTGACTCAATGGCACTAAACAACAATTACAAGGGTACATAAGTCTATTAGAGAGAATATCTCATTCCTTTATTTGATATTTTCAATTTCTTATATATTTTTTAAAAAAAACACCTATATTTAGCTTAACTATTTATCTTATATGTCTAAGTAGTTACAATAACACTGTCTGTAAGATTGACTACTGATTTTTTCTTAAAACACATCAGTAGTTTTATCTATTTTCAGCAGCTTAAATATAAAATGTACACGTCTATCTAAAGAATTTATGAGTGCTTCCTTCCTTTTCCTCATCTTTCTTTCTTTCTTAAAATTCTCATCTTTTCTCTACACATCTCTTCTGCATCAAAGCCTTCTGACTGGTTCATTTGGAGTAGTCATATATAATTAATTTCTTTGCAACTGATTGGCCTGGCCATACGGTTACTTAATTTGACATTGCAGTGGGCCAACACTTTGAAATAATTCAGAGAATACCACAAAGTGGAGAACATTAGGTCAATCATGTTGCTGAAAATCAAGCAATCAGTGCCAGGAACAAACAAGCAAACATTTTTGGCATGCTCACACTGTGTTGTTTTTATTTAATTACTTGGTCTCTGTCTCTTTCTCTTTCTTTTCTCCATATGCTGCTTTGATCATGGTATTCTGGTTTATTTATTTATTTATAGTTTTTCTTTCCCACAATTTCTGCCCAGTTAACAGGAATTTATGACCTACCTTAGGGGCTTTTCCCTCTGTGGGCATTGCCTCTCAGACAGAAATCAAGTTGTCATCAAGCCCAACATCCAGTCTTCTTTTCAGATGGGTCACACAAGAGCAGATTCAAAATTCACTGCAAGGTCATGAATAAACATGAGAAAGAGATATTGCAGTGAAAGTATATTACAGAATGTTTGTCTAAAATACTCATCATTTTGATCCCAGGAGATTTTTTTTTCCTATTAAATTCACTTTAGCAAATAAAGACATTCATAAAAAAAGAAGAAAACATCTACCTGAGGGCTTTAATAAAAAAGGAAGAATTAACATATGAGCATTTTATTTCATGAAAGTATTAGGTCTGAGAAATTAACAGAAAAGATCACGGCTTTGTGTTGCTTTGACTGTTTGGGTTTTGATGTTTTTCCTCAAGGTCTAAGCGAGCACATGCATATAGCACACACTTTAATTAGAATTTGGTTTACTTTAACTTCCTGATTGTTTTTACCCATCAAAGTGCTTATGTAAAATCAATAAGGATTTTAGCAGTCTATTCTGCTTTCATTCTGTCGTTTCCCCCAAACTTTATTCCCAGTTTAATAGGAACTTAAGAATCCTAGTGGCATAAAGCGTAAAGCTCTGGACTGTTGGCTATAAAGTAGGCAGTTATAACATACCAGATGCTCTGAAGGGAAAAGATGTGGAGTCTACTTGGTAAAGATTTAGTTTTGGAAACCCTATAGGGGCAGTTCTATTCTGTCCTATAGGGGCGTTATGACTTGGAATCAACTTGCGGGCAGTGGGTTTAATAGGAACTTGTTGTTCCCAAATGGATTTGTTGCAATTGGGAACGTTATTGAGTTGGTGTATTCTTACTATAGAGTCCTGGTGTGGCTCTGTGGGTTAATGTGCTGGACTGCAAAGTCAGTTTGAGCCGCAAGGTTGGCGGTTCAAGCTCACCAGCTGCTCCTTGGAAATCCTATACAGGGTTGCTATGGGTCAGCACCGACTCGATGTCACTTAACAACAACAACAAATTCTTACTATGGAGT
>NW_006408523.1:42378930-42396793 GCF_000296735.1 Chrysochloris asiatica
CCTCGGCACATAACAACAACAACAATGACAACATTCTTACTATGGTTCTGAGTAAAAACTATTTTTTGGTTTAATGAGCTGTATCTTTGCAAAAAAAAAAAAAAAAAAATCACTGTTTATTGCCCTTTAAAAAAATGAAACAGAACTCGGCTACTTTCTTTCTAACATCTCTTTGCCAAATTCTTCTAAGTGGCTGTATAGTATGTTACTTAAGAACTCAGTTCCTAAAGTTAGAATTGAGCTTTTTTATGTCTCCACCATTTACTCCCTGCAAGTTATCTAACCTTTCTAAGTCTCCATTTCCTCATCTGTCAAGTGAGTATTTGTAAAGACAATTTGAAACAACCCCTATCACAGTGAAAAAATAAGCAAAAAGTAGCTCTTATTATCGTATTTGCAAGCCACTTTAGTATTTTTGAGTACTTTTCACCTTTTCTATTCCTACTAGATCTAATAAAGCACTGTAAGTATCTACATTATCTCCAGCAACTTTACGGCATGCTGTCCGTGTCTTTGCATCAGTTCCGATTCATAGTGACCCTGTATAGGGTTTCTGAGGAGCTCTGGTGGGTTGTTGTTAGTTACTGTCAAGTGGAATCTGACTCCTGGTTACCTGATGAATAACAGAATGAAACACTGCCCTGTTTTGTGCCATCTGCATGATCACTGGAATGTTTTGAGCCTGCTGTTGTGTCAACCCATCTCATTAAGAGTTTCCCTTGTTTTTGCTGGCCCTCTGCTTTACCAAATATGATATCCTTTTTTGGAGATTAGTCTTATCTGATGGTGTGTCTAAAGTGAGCTAATGTCTAGATTCTAAAGAATATTCTGGTTGCATTTCTTCTGAAATAGATTCGTTCATTCCTTTGGAAGTCCATGGGATATTCATTGAACACATCAACTCTTTTTCTGTCTTTCTTTGTCACTTCTCAGTTTTCACCTGTATATAAAAAAAACCCTGCCACGTTAGATTCACTGTATTCCTTGAAAGAGGTGGAGCCTCTTTCATATTTTGCCTGGATTATTGCAATAGTCTCCTAACACTTTTATTATTTATTTTTTAAAACTCATTTTCTCCTTTTCAGTATCTTTTTCATACTGCTAGCAGGGTGACCTTGTGTTACTCAATTGTGTAGTTCTCAAACTACCTTGTGTAGTGACTTGTGCATAGCTGTTCACTAAGTGCTTGTTTCATTATTCTATCAAGTGGAACTAACTACTTTATCTACTTTACCTTTCTCAAGATGGATGTGGTGATTAACTGAGGTCATAGCTACAACTATGGCAAGATTCAATTGGCCTATTTTTAGAGTGGTATTCCATAAAAAGACATGTTTAGCATGTTCATAAGTTCCTCTGAAAACACTATTCTCTCTATAAACATCTCAACAAAATTTTCACTTGATTGATGCTGAAGAGATGATGAATGTCTACAGATCTCATAAATAGTGGCTAAGCTTTATAGATAAGAGTCCAAAGAGGAGGGTGGTGGAATAGTCTAAAGGGTCACCAGCAATGAATAGGGCAGGATGACTTGATGAGGTCTAGGAATCTTTGCAGACATCCAACAAGCATATAATAAGCACACACAGGCTCCTAATGTTCCATAGTGTTACTCAATAGCCTTTCTTCTTGGCCAAGATTACTTGGAAATCCACAAAGCCAAATGGCGTGTTGCCAAAGTTCAAATAGTCTCTCTCTAGTCAATTCTTTTCTCCCTCTTATGACAGCAAAGCACAGACAAGAGGAAGTGAGATCGGACAGTCACCCTGGTTCACTGAAAGCATTATTTAACTATAAAAATGGAACGCCCTGTTGCTATTCTTAAAGAGGTGAAATCTTTTCTGCTTAGAATTCAGTGACTCATTTCACTTGGCTACAACCACTTTTTTTCTAGGGCAGAAACCCTGAATTCAGCTCTAGTTGGCCAATTTGGTTACCCAGTTCTGGGAAAGAACTTTACATCTTCACACTGATAATGAGAAATAATTTTTATTCTTTGCAATGATTGGAAGTGTAAGCGTATTACTGAATAAAAATTTTGGACAAAGCCAAAGAAAACTTGGTAGAACTTTGATTACCATCAGGTTTTTGGTTATTTGGTTGTTTAATGAAGTATCCAAAGTCCTGAATTCCTATGATATATTTAATTTGAGGGAGCATCAAAGAAGGAAAAAGTATAGAATACAGTAAAAATCAGGGTTAGTTATGAGATATTTGTGCCTTTTTTTTGCTGAACTTTTTTGTAGCTGAAGGTATAATTATTACCACTATATGTAATTATTTTTGGAGTCCTGCTGTGGTGCTTCAGGGTAATGCGCTGGACTGCAAGCTCAGTTTGGACCACAAGATTGGTGGTTCAAACCCACCAGCTGCTCCTTGGAAACCTATACAGGCTTGCTATGGGTTGGAACTGACTCAATGGCACTTGACAGCAACAGCAACATTATACAATAGGAATAGCCACCATATATGAGGAGTACTGGTATGGTGCTGTATAGTAAGCACTGGACTGCTAACTACAAGATGGGTGGTTCAAATCCACCAACTGCTCCTTGGAAACCCTAAACAGGGTCACTATGAGTAGGAACTGACATGACAGCACTTAACAACAACTACAATCGCATGCAAGTGTTTATTATGGGCTAAGCTACACACATAATCCTCGCATAGAATCATATATTATGGATGGGCTATAAAATTCCCAGGACCTACCTAAAAGAATTTACAGTAATGTAGCTCCCATGTAGAACTATTTGGGGTTGACACAAATGGTAAGAAATTCTCTATGTTCCCAGTTCAAACTTTACCCAAAGGCAGATCAGAAAACCCAAAGGTCCGATGATGTGCTTCTGAAAGGTAACACGCTTGAAAAGTCTAAGGAAAGCAGTTTTACTCTGCACACATGGGATTGCCATGAGTCAAAGCTGAGTCAATATCAACTCGCATTTAAAACTGATAAGGAGTTACATGAAGTTGTGATGGAAGAGGAGAGGCCCACTACTATGTTGGGAATAACAAATTGAAGAGGAATGGTGCTATGTTCATTGTCAAAAAGAATGTTTCAAGATGTATCCTGAAGCACAATGCTGTCAGTGATAGGCTATGTCCATATGCCTAATGTGCTAGACTGCAAGTTCAGTTTGAACTGCAAGGTCGGTGGTTCAAGCTCACCAGCTGCTCCTTGGAAATCTTATACAAGGCCACTATGAGTTGGAATTGACTGGACAGCACTTAACAACAACAACAACAACAATAACATGCATCAACTGCTAATGCCAAAGATGAAAAACCTGAAGATTTTTGCCAGCTTTTGCAATCTGAAATTGATCAAACATGCAATCAAGATGCATTGACAATTACTGATAATTCGAATGCAAAAATATGTATATACGGTAATTAGGAATACTGTAATTTGGGCCCTTAGTCTTCACAGTGATATTTTAGCCTTTTAACTGTTTAAAGAGATATTTGCATCCCATGTGTCCAGTGTAATCTCTCCTTTGATTGCTTGACTGTTACTTTCATGGATGTTGATTGTGAATCCAAATAAAATGAAATGTTGGATACTTTATTCTCTTGTCTGTTTATAATTATATTGCTTATTAATCTACTTGTTTTCTTTACGTTGAGGTATAATCAATACTAAAGGCTGTGTAGTCTTTGTTCTTTATCAGTTAGTGCTAAGTCCTCCTCACTTTCATCAAGTAGGATTGTATCATTTCTATATTATAGATTTTTAGAAATTTCCTTCCAATCTTGATTCAGTATTCTCTATGTAGTCTAGATTCTCAGATTATTTGCTCAGCATCCAGATTGAATAAATATATGTTTTGCCAATTCTTTCAATTAAGTTTGGACTTCTTCCTTCTGTACCACCAACCCTTTTTCATATGCTACCACCTGAAATTGTTGAATGTCAGAATCCTTTGATATTGCACATTGAATTTTAGATTTTTTTTCAGCTTCAGAAATGCCAAGCATGTTCTTCCTTTTGTTCCTGCTTCCAGGTCATTGAACATTTCATTATAATACTTTATTTTGTTCTCTTGAGCAGCCTTTTAACACTTCTGTTCAGCTCTTTTACATAATCACTTCTTCCATTTGCTTTAGCTAGTTTACATTTAAGAGCTAATTTCGGTATCTCTTCTGGCATCCATTTTTGTTATTTCTTTCTTATGCTTCTAATGTCCTTTCGATTTCTTCATGTCCTTGATGTCATCCTACAATTCCTCTGGACTTTGGTCTTTAGTTGACTTGATGGCACTTAACATCAACAACAACATATACATGTGAGGGAGTGCAGTGGCTCTGTACGATGAGCACTGAACTGCGAAACCACAGGATCAGTAGTTTGAGCCCACTAGCCAATGATTGGGAGAAAGATGAGGCATTTTGCTTCCATAATGATTTACAGCCTCAGAAACCCTACACAGGATCTCTGTGAGTCAGAACTGACTTGAAGACATTTAACAACAATAACATATACACATGTGAAATTTGGCCAATGGATAAGGAAGACCAAAGAATGCCTTTTAATTATGGTGCTAGTGAAAAAAATTTATATGCCATAGACTGTCAGAAGAATGAACAAATCTGTCTTGGAATACAGGTATAGCCACAGTGCTCCTTAGCAGCCAGGACAGTTAGACTTCATCTCAAGCACTTTGAACTTGTTATTAGAAAGGACCAAACCATAGAGAAGAACATTGTGCTTGGTAAAGTGGAGGGTTGGGAAAAAACAGGATGGATTCACACAGTTGCTGCAACAATGGGCTGAAACTATAATGATTGTGAGGTTGCACAGGACTAGACAGTGTTTGGTTCTGGTTTACATAGGGTCACATAAGTCCGGACCAAGTTAATGGTACCTAATAGCAACAACAAAATGTATTGTGATCTAAATTTTTCTAGTTTACATATTTGTATAGTTTTCTAAGTCACCTGGAATCATTTAGCACTATACTGTTATTCAGGTAAAATGGAAGTCATAAAATATGAATTCGCTTTGTTTTCTAAACTAGAATCTTATGCAATGGATGTAGAGGCACCTGCTGTGGTTTAGGGTTCCAAGTGAGGGCATTTTAGTAGTTAACCATAGCATTCTTTTGTGTATATCTTGCCAAAAATTCTTAAAAGCAACTACACAACTTGATGTAGTTTTTTAGGACAAATCCTTTTTCAAGTGAAAAAATAAACAGGGATTTAAAGATCTTTCCTGCTGTTTCAGAGTTCCAGGTATTTGATTTTTCTTCCTTCCAAAAACAACAACAAAAAGAATGACTTGTATTCATTTAAAGTTTACAAAGTTTGATTTCTGTGCTGTTGTATAGAATGTACTGCTTCTCTGTATTATAATTGGTGAATAATCCCTTTTTCTAATTGAACCACACAAGCAAGAAACCTGGAAACCGTCTTGAACCACTCTTTTTAGCTTCCCTTGCGTGCAGTCAGTAACTACATTTTTCCACTTCATATTCTTCATAGTCTCCAGGGCCTCTCAGTGTTCTCCACACCCTCAAGACTCTATTATACTTCCTAATGCAATAGTTTTTTTTTTTTTTTCCCATTTCCAGCCTTACACTTTTCCTGGTGATCATCCCTGCTGCCACGGTTACCTTTATCTGCCTTAAACCTGCTTAAAATGGTGATAAATCCTTACTGTTTCTTAAAGCCTACAGGGTATAATACCAACTTACTGGTGTTGGAGTTTGCGACTGATCATAATTACTCATCCTCCTTCCCTGTCAGATTCAGAATCAATTAAGGATTAGACACTTGAACCAGATAGGGAGGAAGATGCAGTCTGTGATTCAGCAAGGACAGGACTGCATCAGGGAATGCGGCTTGGGCAGGTGTAGGGTAAAAGCTAGCTTCCTGCAGTTCTTCCCCTGAGTTGAGTTTACCCATCAAGTTCAAGAAAAGCAGCTGGAGAACTGTACCCACTTCCTGTTGGTGCAGGTGTGGAGGCCTGGAATTGCCTTAGCTTTACAACAGTCAATCACAGGCCTGTTTGAGGAATCTCTGGAAATAACACTTCTTTAAAAATCCTAGATGAGGCCATTGGTTGTTATAGATTGAATTGTGCACCCTGTGCCCCTCAAAATAAAATATGTGTCAACTTAGCTAGGTCAAGATTCTCAGTAGTATGTAACTCTCTTCCATTTTGTGGTTAGATAAGAAGACTTGAAAATGTTCATGGAAAAATCAAATGGAAAAATCATGGCATTTTTTCGCAAACTTTTGGAAGCCTTCTTGCATGTAATGATCCTATGTGTTGTAAATCCTCTCCTTTATGATGTTAATGAAGTAGTTATAAGTTAAGAAGGCAGGATGAAATCTATAGGATTAGGTTGTATTCTGACTAGATCTCTTTTGATATATAAAAGGAATTAAACAAACTAGAAAAGATAAGAGGGACCTGCTGTCGCCAGGAAAGAAGAACAGAAGTAGAGCATGTCCTTTAGACGCTGGGTCCTTGTGCTGGGAACCTCCTAGAACCAGGTAAAAGTTGATGCCAAGACATGGGGAGATCTCCAAGGACTGCTAGGCCCCTAGAGAGAGAGAAAACCTTCCCCTGGAGCTGGTGCCCTAAATTCAGACTTCTAGCCTCCTAAACTGTGAGTGTAAAAAACTTCAGTTTGTTAAAGTCACCCATTTGTGTGGTATTTTCTGCTCTAAGATCACTAAGTAACTCAGACAGAGATTCAGTAGTAGAATTCTTTCTTTTTGGATGGGATATTCAGGTTTGATTCCTGGCTAATGTACCTTATGCACAGCCACCACCCATCGATCTGTGGAGGATGCTGTGTTGCTGTGATGCTGAGCAAGCTTCAGTGGAGTGTCCACTAAGACAGACTAGGAATAAAGACCTGGTGATTGACTTTTTTTTTTTTTTTTAATTTTGTCCTGGTGTTTTATTAAATATAAAATGAAATATCAACAGAAAAAAAGGAGAAAGCCAGAATCCTTATTCAGTAAATTTTCTAGGTAAAATAACCAAAGCCTTAATTATAATTAAAAAAAAAAAAAATCTTGACCTGGTGATTGACTTTTGAGAAATCAGTCATTGAAATTCCTATGGAGTTCAGTTGTACTCTGACACACATGGGGTCACTATGAATTGGAACTAATTCAATTGCAGCTAACAACAACAAAATCTCAGAGGTTAAACAATTTATTCAATTTTGGAAACTCAGTGGATTTGTTACTAAGACCAAGAACCTGATTCTTGAATGTATCCTGACTTTAGAGTTTCTGTGTCTTCGAGACAGATCTTTAACTTGTCTCTTGACCATCCTTGACACAGTGACCTGGTATAATGAGGTGGAGTTGCATCCTCATGAATGTTTCTTTACAATCATGAAATTATTGCCTTTTTTAGGTAGAGTGAATACAGCCAGAAATGTTTGGGAAGGACCTGGAAAATTCGTTTTCCCCTAATGGCCTTAATTCTTCCTGCATCCAAATAGTATCTCCTTTCAAAACAAAAAAGTCAGTTTTCATATCTTAATAAGGATTGCAGGAGGCAAAAATTATCTCATTGCTATCAGTGGGTCAGCTTGGGCTGAAGCTTTCCCGACTACACTGAAGGCTGCAAAACATGGCCAACCCACTTCAGCATTGTCACTCTTGTTACCCCCAGATACAAGGATGTGTATTGGATGGAGTCCCAGGATACAGCAAGGAAGCATCTAATGAGCTGCTCTGCTGCCTTTTCATAAAGACCGTCATGCCTTCAGCTAAAGGAAAGGCTGCCTGCACTGTCTAGCATCCTGCTAGCTTTCAGCCAAACTCACATTTTCAAGTTTGTCAATCTTACCATCTCAGCTCTGTGGGATAAGTGTTGGGCTGCTAACTGCAAGGTCAGCAGTTCACACTCACTTCCTACTCCCTGGTAGAAAGATAAGGCTGCTTTAGTAAAGGTTTGTTGTTGTTGTAAAGTGCTGTTGAGTCAATTCCAATTCATACTGACCCCATAGAGGGTTTCTGAGGAGCAGCTGGTGAATTTGAACCGCCATCAATCTTGTGGGTTGCAGTCCAGTGCTGATCCTATATGGATACACCAGAAGTCCTTAGAAATCCTATGGAGCAGTTCTACTCCATCCTGTAGGGTCACAATGAATAGGAAATGGCAGGACAGCAGGTGTTTTTAGTTGTTTGGTTTTTAAATGTCTGCATTGTTGTTGTTAAGTGCCTTGGAGTCTGTTCTGAATCATAATGACCTTGTGTAGACTTTCCAAGGAACAGTTGGTAGATTTGAACTGCAGACCTTGTCATTAGCCCAGATGGATTAATTTGGGTGTAAATGAGAGAAATCCAACTCAGATTAGGTTATGGCCAGAAATGGAAGCCCTGGAAATGGGTTTGGTTTGGCCTCAGGCTTGGCTGAAAAATAGAAGTTGAAATTAAAATATGAAGATTTTCTCTCTTCACATTTTGAATCTTCCTCCAGGTGGTTCTTAGCCTCAGATAGGTTTTCTCCATTTAATGGTAAACTGAGTTCTTAAAGTCCCAAGCCATGGTTTTATCACTTCTTATGATGTTATTAAGTGCCCTCTAGTTAGTTCTGAGTCAATGACCCTTTATAGGATTTCTAAGACTAAATCTCTACAAGAGTAGAAAGCCTTGTCTTTCTCTCCTGGAGCAATTGGTGGACTCAAACCACTCACCTATGGTTAGCCTACAGAGTTTGTCCTACAGAACTACAGCACTCCCCTAACTGCTTATGACACCAGGCAAAGAAAAAGCCTGCTTATCCCTAGGACCATATATCATACATCATGAGGAGTGTGTGATTGGCTCGACTTGAAGAACTGCCTCTCCCTTGACTAACTGTAAAGACCAGATGGGTAGGTTACTCTTGCAGCCAGGCCTAGATCATGTGCCGTGTGCCTATCTCTGGGGCACAGAAGACTAAAGGGAAGAGCTGTCACTAGGGTGACTGCAGTGGAAGAAGCTGGGGTTTCCTGAAGATATCAAGCAGGGTTGACAACCAACATGCCCTCCACACAGATTGCATCATGTCATACTGAGACCGTGCATTGCTATGTCTGATTTAACCTCTATGTTCGACTCAAAGTAACTGTACACTGATGTCGAGCACAACTTGTCATACTCAGAATGTGAGGAGATAGGGAAATCTGAATTTCATTCAGTTAGAAAGGAAAGAAGAGAGAATTCCCGGTCACTGCAGTCTCCTTGCCTTGTGGTATTTGCTGAAACCACTAAAGCCAGCTGGGTCAGTACCCTTTCAGTCACACTGAGAAACAACGCTGGCACGGCCACTTGCCCTGCTGATCCTGGTACCTCCTGGGCTGAAGCCTGTGGCTCAGTGTTGCTGTTGCCTTGGAGGTCTGCAGAGAGATGGTCCTGGCCACGTCACCTGCTCCAGATTTTTCAGTGCCCCACACACTGCCAAATTTCCCCAGTCCACAGGGGCTTCTGAATAGAGAATGGAGGGTTTTTCACAATTCAGTGTGGCACCCAGTTGTTGGTATTCTGCACTTCAAGTTCTTTTTTTTTTAAAAATATTTTTAACGCCTTACTAAAATGAAATTTTTATTTTGGAAGAATTTAAAAAGTATGAAAACGTTGCAAAGATAGTAGGGATTCCCATACCCTTCATTCAGCTTCCCCTAATGTTATCAGCTTACATAACCATAATGTGTTTGTCAAAACTAGAAACAAACATTGGTACATTATGATGAATAAACAATAGACCTTATTAAGATTTAAGCAGTTTTTCCATTATTATCAACATCCTTTTCTCTTTTAGGTTACCTACCACATTGTCTTTAACTAAATTTTTTTACTGACTCAAAGAATCAATTCTCTAATGTCAAGATGCTTGTATGGTAGATTGATTGCCCGAATAGTCCCCATTTTCAGCCCCTACTTACAACCACAAGGAGCCTTGGTAGTATAGTGGGTTACTCATTGGGCAGCTAACCACAAGGTCAGCAGTTCAAGTCCATCAGGTACTCTGTGGGAGAATAATGAAGCTTTCTACCCCTGTAAAGATTTGCAGCATCAGAAACCCTATACAGGGTCATTGTGATTTGGAATCAACTACATGGCATATAAACACCCCCACCACCTATAACCACACTCCTTGCAACATAAAGTTTCAGTTGCTCCTGTCAAGAGGTGGCACAGTGTTTCTTTCTGTTATACTTAGGGTCAGTATGAGTCAGAGCCAACTGAATGGCACTTAGCAGCAACAACAGTGGCAAATAGACTCCCCTGAATTGCAGTTGGACTTGTGACTTGCCCTAAGAGCCTTGGGCGCTTCTGCTTGCTCTCTAGGATCCAAGGTTCTTTCATAAAAACAAGGCCAGGCTAACCTGCTGGACTGAAAGACCATATGAAGCAGACAGTAAACAACCCAAGTGAGGCCATCATGGACCATCCAGACCCAATTCAAACTTTCAGTTGATTGCAGATCCATGAATGAGTCCAGCCAACATTTGCCATACTCAGCCCAGAGCAACAGTGCTACCCACATAGACTACAGACTTGCGAGAAAAGAAGAAAAAAAAAAAGTTTATTTTGTAAGTCACTGAAGATTTGTGGTTGTATTTATGTAGCAATATATAGATAACTAGGAGCTCTGGTAGCAGAGTGGTTACGAATCGGGCTGCGAACCTCAAGGTCAGCAGTTCGAAGCTACCAGCTGCTCCACAGGAGAAAGATGAGGCTTTCTGCTCCTGTAAAGATTTACAGCCTCAGAAACCCTGTTCAGGGTCGCTATGGGTCGGAACTGACTCAATGGCACTTAACAACAACAACAATATATAGATAACTAAGAAGCTCTGGTAGCACAGTGCTTACGAGTCGGACTTCTAATCTCAAAGTCAGCAGTTCAAAACTACCAGGAGAAAGATGAGGCTTTCTGCTCCTGTAAAGATTTACACCCTCAGAAACCCTATGCTATGAGTTGGAACTAACTCCACGGCACATGCCCATCATCACCACCATACAGATAACTTATCCAAGTGAGTCAGGACACATTCTAATAGGGACCACCTGTACTTTTACCAGAAAGTTTAGTTAGGTTGCTTGGGTTTTTCAAATTGTAGGATTTGAGCCTGGTCTTAGATTTTTGTAACCAGGTTTAGTAAGCACTGATATGATTCACTACTCTTGATCTGAGTGAGTTGGGAAAGAAAACCCATACCAGGAAAATTATTTCTCTCCACAGCACTAGGTAGGTTAGATGCTTTCCTGACCCTTGGTGTGATGGGCATCTGAATGCTAACTAAAGCAATGGATCACCTCAATAAGTCACCAAGTTTCTTTCTATTCATTTTCAAGGACAAGAAAATTACAGATACTGGCTCTAGGACTTAGCTACTTTGTGCATTTCCCAAATAAGCCTCCTGTGTTGGCAGGGTTTTCTGCTGACTGCAGTGGGTACAAGTCTGGAATTTAGATTTGATGTCTTCAGATATTTTAGAAAAAAAGAAGTTCTCTCCTAGGGTGGCCATCTTTTTTTTTTTTTTAATTGTTAATAAAACTGTGGGATATTGCTTTGGGGGCAAAATCAGTTATCAGGGGGCATACATCAAACAGTATAAAGCCCATTAATCAGCTTTATTTTCTCAGTCTCGGTGCTAAATTCTGGTTCCCCTGGAGAGGGCTTTGATCCTTTTCTGTAGAAGGTTTCAAGTTTATCCTCTTTGGATTCCCCCTACTTCCTACTGGGATAGTGGAATTTCCCCCGCATTATAAAGAAATAGGAAACCACTGCAGGAGTTCTACCATTCTCCTTCCAGAGAGTAGCTTACTCCAAACTGTTTTGCAGGGAAGAGTTTCACTGTCTTGTGCATGGAAAAGCACAAGAGAAAGTAGAAATGTGTTTTGGAGCCCTAATCAATAGTTGTAGAGAACGTAGTTTCTACTGTTGCCCCCACTCCTAGACTTTAGTGTTCAGCTCTGCACTAACACACGCAGAGGTTTGTAGTTTTTACAGCTGCCCTTGAGTTGGTTGGCAACTTATGGCCACACCATGTATTACAGAGCAGGCCTGCTCTATAAGGTTTTTATTATAATTTTTATACCTGAGAAGGCACCCTGGTCCCATATGTATACTCCAGAAACATGATGGTGACTGCCCAGTATAAAATAACAAGTTATCTGATATTCAAATGAAGAATCAGATTGTATTATGGGTCAGACTTGGCTAAAATCAGAGAATACCAGAAAGATATTTTTGTGTTGAATTTAAAGATATTCAACTATGTGGGAAAACATCCCAAAGAATGTTATGCTCATGCAGAATCTGTGCATAACTGGTTGAACCAAGAGGCAGTCATTTGAACAGAACATGGGGATGCTGTGTGGTTTAAAACCAGGAAAGGTGTGAGTCAGGGTCTTTTACTTATTTATTCTAGCTGTATGCTGATCAAATAATTTGAGAAAGTGGACTATATGAAGAAGAATTCAGCATTCTGAATGGAGGAAGATCCATTAATAACCTGTAATACACAGAAGATGACTTGAAGTACTTACTGATAAAGATCAAAGACTACAACTTTCAGTATGTATTGCACCTCACCATAAAGGAAACAAAAGTCTTTACAACTGAAATCGTAAGCAATATCATGATAAATGGAGAAAATATTGAAGTTACAAAGGAATTCATGTTGCTTGGATATCCAATTAATGCCTGTGGAAGCATCAGTCAAGAACCCAAATGATATATTGCATTGGGCTAAAATGTTAAAAACAAAGATATCACATGAAGACTAAGGTGGACCTGACCCAAGCTATGGTATTTTCAATCACCTCATAGCCATGTAAAAGCTGGAATACAAATAAGGAAGATCAAAGAATTGATGCCTTTGAATTATGGTATTGGTGAAGAATGTTGCATATATGAGGAGGCTTCAAAAAACTTGTGGAAAAATGAAATGAAAAGATCATGACCCTGAGACCAGGAAACTAGATGGTGTCCTTTTACCACTACCAACTAATCTAAAAGTGTTCACAATAGAAGGCCCTGGGTAGAGTGGGAGAAAAATGTGGGAAAAAAATCAAGATCATAAAGAAAGACCAGGGTACTGGTTGGATGGTGTTTTTATGATTTTTCATTTTGTTCTACAAAACTAAAAGGTAAAATGTAGAACAAAACTTAAAATCATAACAAAGACCAGGCTATCTATTTGGATGGACTTCTGGTGTGGTGCTATAGAATTGGCATTGGACTGCAAAGCACAAGTTCAGCTGTTCAAACTCACCAGCTGCTCCTCAGAAACCCTCTCCAGGGTCACTATGAATTGGAACTCACTTGACGCCACTTAAGAACAAAAACTGGTTGGATGAGACTTGTGGAACCTTAGCCACCCTTCAGGGCTGGAAATGAACTAACCCATGTGACTCAAATTTCAGCCTAAATAATAGATAGGTCTATGAGGGGAACAGGTGTGGTGCTATAAGATTAACACTGGACTTTGAATCACAAAGTAGGTGGTTCAAACCCACCACTTACTCCTTGGAAACCCTGCACAGGATTTCTATGAGTCAGAATCAACTGGATGGCACTTAACAACAACACCACAGAAGGGAACAGTAACACTAGTGAGGGAACACGCCTGAGTATAGTCAACATTTCCTTCTGAAACCCTCACAGGTCTGGGTTCTGGTTCTTCTGCTTGTGTATATCCTCACTGCTCCAACCATTCCACCTTAAGGGTGGTTTTGAAATCACTTTCTCTAAGTGTCCCTTTCAACCATTGGAAGAGATTAGAGAGCTATGGTTACCCTTGAACTCTGTCACATAGTATGTTTGGGCAGTCACAACAATCCTTTCTGAATTTTTATTCCTTATTTTATAATACCTGCATTTTATTTTTTAAATATCAGAAGATATTTTATCATTACAAAACTTCAAACATAACAGAAATACAAAACAAAATAAAAACAAAACACCAAAAACACACAGCAGTCTTATTCTTCAGAGCTATCATTCTGAAAAATGTGCATTCTTGAAACATTCTTTCTTTACAAATATGCATATTTGAAAATCGTAATATATATATATGTTACAATTCAAAAGTAAAAAAGTTCAACCAGACTTGAAACAGAAAAGAAAATTCATTTGCTCCACTCTTCCCCAATCCTGAGCTCCAGTTCTCTGAGACAATCCATATATCTGTTTGTTTATCTTTGTCTCTGATTTTCAAGTTGGGATCTTGTTCCATCTATTTATTGATCTTATTTTCCCCATGTTTAACTGGAAGCGAGGCAATTTAAAGCTGATCGGAAGTTCTATATGTGTGGAGGGGACTGAAGGAGAAGGCTTGTAAATTATATATCAAGAAATTGAGTGGGGCATCAGATGTTTTGTTGATTCCCCAAAGGACTTTACTATTGGGGTTTTCCATGGGGCTCTCAGTTTGTTCAGGAATGAATGCTCTAATCTCCTGATTAGGGTACAGAGTAGAAGGGAAGATAATATGCCTGGTTGATAGCATTCTGTGGGCAATGCCATGCAAGAGGTTGGGGGCCCATTATTTTCAGGTTTTGTCTCTTTCCTTCTCCCCATT
The DNA here is from genome assembly GCF_000296735.1 of Chrysochloris asiatica. Taxonomy (NCBI): domain Eukaryota; kingdom Metazoa; phylum Chordata; class Mammalia; order Afrosoricida; family Chrysochloridae; genus Chrysochloris; species Chrysochloris asiatica. Next base: position 42,393,480 of record NW_006408523.1, read on the forward strand.
CCACCTCTGTGCCTCCATCCTTGTCCTCTCCCTTCCTACCCTATCCTTCACTTCTGTCTGGAGAAACATTTCATGTAGAGCTTTGTGAGAGCAATAAATCCTACAGAAAAGGATCTGAGCAAGTGTTTTCTTACATTTTTCCAAAAATGGTACATAGCTGGTCCAGTTGGGAAGGTTACAATAGAAGTTGATAGATTAGGGCATTAGGCAATGACCATGCAATAGATGGATTAGGGTGTAAGTTTCTCCTGGATACCTAGTTGAGAAGGGCTCCTATAAAGGCCTTTGGACTCAGCTTCTCTACAGAAAAAGCATTGAGTCTTCATTTGGGGAAGGGCCTCGATGTGCCAGATGGGGAAGGAGATCTAAAAGGATGATTCCCTATTACACGCTTTCAAACACTCAGCTTGTTTTCAGTCACATGTCCAATTTATAAGGAGCTCTGTGGGCACTGTAGGAGAAGTACTGGACTGCTAACTGCAAGATTGGAAGTTCAAACTTACCAGCCTCTCCACAGGAGAATTAAGTGACTTTCTGTTCCTATAAAGATTTACAGTCTCAAATACCCTCTACAGAATCACTATGAGTAGGAATTGACTCAATGGCAGTGGGGTTTGGGGTCCAATTTATGCAGGTAACTAGTGTCTAGAGTGCCCAGGTGTTTTGATTTTGTGGAATAAAACACTGGTTACCGCCTCCCAAAACACACATTATGTCATGGCACATATCCTTTAACACTTTCCCATCTTCCAAAAATTGTGCTGACAACTCTTTTTCATTATTGTCATGGTTCTTGTGGGTTTATATATTGATTTTATTCCCCTAGTCTCATTTTTAGTGAGATTTTGCAGGAGAATAAGCATGCACATCGAGTCTACCATGTTTAATCTAAAATCTTCAAACATTTTTAGGTTCTATAAACATACAAGGATGAATAAAAAATTATCTGCACCCCCAACTGTAGAATTTATTTTAATCAACTTTTAGAAAAGACAAATACAAAATTTTTCAATATGATCTTGCTTTTCAATACACTGTGTTCATATGTCAACAAGCTTTTATAGTCCCTTATTAAAAAAAGTTTCAGACTGAGGTGCAAGCCATGAAGGCACCACTGTGTTCATTCTTTCATAAGAAGTGACTCTTTGTCCTTGAAGGGCAGCTCTCAGGGACCAAACAAGTGAAATTCTGATGGAGCATGATCTAGACTATAGAGAGGATGCTTTAACACCTCAAAATGAGGTTTTTGCAGAGCATCAACAGTGTAGGCAGAGGTGTGTGGACATGGATTGTTATGCAAGATCACAATGTTCTCTGCATTTAATCCGAAGTTTAAACTTCAGCTCTTCAGTGAGCATCTCACTGTAATGAACACTGTTGATTGTTGAACCCTTTTTCTGATAGTGTCCTAGAAAACCGTAAGCATCAATTTTCCAACTGATGGTTGACTTTTTTTTTTTAATTAAGTTTTTATTGTGAATTGAGTGATAGTTTACATGGAGAAACATCAGTTTTACACCATCTTATCGATTTTGTTTCATTGCAGTGATTACAATTGTATTTGTTTCATTGCAACAATTGCAATCCTCTGCATGTTTCATCATTTAACAGTATTTCCTTCTATTCCCTCTGGTCTTCTTTGGATGTGTACCAAAACACTTAGGAACATACAATCATTCCAACAGGCAAAGGGCACACACTGCAAGCCTGCACCCTGGCTGCCAGCACACATCCCCTCTCCTTCCATGAGTCTAGAGTCCTCAGCTGCTCAATCTCTCCATGTCATCATCTCTGCCTACATCTCTGGTGTCACTGCTTCTATGGGTAGGGTTCCACACTCCGCTCCCGCTCTTCTCCCTCGATGGTCCTAGGGTCCTCTGCTCCAATACTGTAAGATCAACCACTCAGCCCTTTTTGCTACAAAACTTCTATCTTTACAATTGTGACGATCACAATTAGTCATGTTAACAACTACTCACTATTGAATCACGAAAGTCTTGTCCCCATTTCCTTTCACCAGCCCTGTCTAGCTAGGATGAAAACCACTCAGTGGGAATTCTAACCCCCGCCCCCCTGCACACTTTGAATCTAAACTCCCTCTTGAAAACTTATAAGCCAGTCACTTCATGCCTTTACAGTGCCCTCCCCACCCCATTTTAGGTAGTTAATGTCTAAGTTGCCCATCTCTATCAACCCTGTGTACAGAGGGAGTGGGAACAATCCTTGCTGCAAAGATTCTTTCCCTCTTGGTTGGTATTTTAAGCTACTACATCCATAAGTATAGGTCAAGTTCATCAGATTGTAGTGATTTACTCTTGTTTTCTTAAAAAAAAAAATTTCCCCCCTTCTTTTCCTTCCTTTCGTGTGGTTTCTGAACATCCAGCCATTGAAGCTAAATCCAATGGGCACTATCTGCAAGTTGGGCGCCCTTGTGCATATCTCCTCACTTCATATCAGCTGGACACTTCACTCTCAGCTCTAACCCTAAGTGGCCATGTCCTTGTCCATGGACTCAGGAGTCCCCAGGTCTCACCGTACTTCAGGCCAACCAGCTCTCCAGGTCAATGGGGGTCTGTGTAACTTGGTCGGACTCAGCCCACCTCTTCATTACTGCTTTTCCCCCACTTCCACTTACCAGTAGACCAATGTGGTCGCCAGCAAACTTACATGCCTATGCATGTATTCCCTTTGAATTTCAGTCTTGAGAGGTTTTTGTTTTTTCCTGCTGGTCTTTCTTTCAAGAAGTTATCTTCTGTTCCTCTAGCTGCTCCAGGTGGGTCTGCTTGTCTTTTCAAGTGGGAATTTCCCATCTCAGAAGGTTTAGGATGGGGATCAGGATTCTACCTAAGGTCTTATATACTACAAAGGCTCTGCAAGAAGCTGCTTTCACTGTGCAAGTTCCAACATCCCCTTTAGGTATTCTGATCAGTTATAGACTGAAGGTGGATTTATAAGCTTTCTATAATCATGCTTCTGGATATTCCTTTCTATCCCCCTCAAGTGTCTATTCTACAATAGTAGGAAAGGGAAACAGATATTCATAAGACAGTCAAGCATCTTAACATTATTTCCCCACTTTTAACCTTAATTCAGATTATGCCTCAATTCCTGTATCACAGAGATGCTTTCTTCCAAGGTCGAGCACACATCACTATTTACCTCTGTCCCATTTAGACCATGCAAGCCTGTCTATGTGTTCTCCTATCTACCTTGTTCTTCTGTCCCCCTTACCCTTCTTGTGTATTGCCCACTCCAACACCTAAATTGTGATGTCTATCCCCTACCCTGTTTTGCGCTATTGTTCCCCCCCCCCC
>NW_006408523.1:42397063-42415362 GCF_000296735.1 Chrysochloris asiatica
ATATATACCAAGAAGAGGAATTTTTGGATCCTGGTGTGGCGCTGTGGGCTAATGCGTCAGACTGCAAAGTCGTTTGAACTGTACGTTTGGTGTTTCAAGCTCACCAGCTGCTCCTATATAGGGTCGCTATAGGTCGGAATCAACTCGACACAACAACAAGGTATTTCTATTTATAACTTTCTAAGGAAGCACAATACCGTTTTCCAGAGTGGTTGGATCATTTTGCAATCCTAACAGCAATGTAGGAGGGTCCCAGTTTCTCTGCATTCTTTGCTGTTATTGCTGGTGTGAGATGATAGCTCATTGTTGTTTTGATTTGTATCTCTCTAATGGCTAATGCGCCAGACTGCAAAGCCATTTGAACTGCAAAGTCGGCGGTTCAAGCTTACCAGCTGCTCCTCGAAACCTCTATACAAGGGTCGCTATGAGTTGGAACCGACTTGACAGCACTTCACAACAACAATGGCTAATGATTGTGAGCATTTCTTGATATGTTTGTTGGCTGCCTGAATGTCTTCCTTGGTGAAGTGTCTGTTCTTGTCCTGTGCCCATTTTTAAATTGGATTATTTGTCTTTTTCTTGTAGAGTTATTGTAGTTTCCTAAATGTTTTGGAAATAAGTCCCTTGTCTGATATGTCATTGTGAAAGATTTTTTTCCCTTGCTGTAGCCCCTTTTTACTCTTTTGGTGAAGTCTTTTGATTCACATAAGTTTTTAATTTTTAGTATGTCCCAACTGTCTACTTTGTTTTCTTTTGTTTGTGTGATTTTTGCAAGCTTTGGTAGTCTGTATGTGCCCTTTATTAGAGACCTTATATTTGTCCCTATTTTTTCATTGATGATCTTTATAAATTTGGGATTCACATTTAGATCTTTAATGCATGCTGAGTTGGTTTTTGTATATGGCATGAGGTAAAGGTCTTTTGCATATGGCTTTCCAGTTCTGCTAGCACCACCTGTTGAAGAGACTATTTGCTTTGCATGCAACGTACTTAGGCCTTTTGTCAAAGATCAATTGGCTGTATGTGGATGGGTTGATTTCTGGATTCTCATTTCTGTTCCATTGATCTATGTGTCTTTCATACAGTCAGTAACAGGCTGTTTGACCATTGTAGCCATGTAGTAAATTTTGAAATAGGGAATGAGAGGGTTACAACTTTGTTCTTCTTCTTTAGCAGTGCTTTGCTTATCCTGGGTCTTTTTCCTTTCCATACAAAGTTTGTAATAGTTTTTTCCATCTCTTGAAGAATGTCATTGGAATCTGGATTGGGATTGCATTACATGTGTAGATTGCTTTGGATAGTATTGACATTTTCACAATGTTAAGTTTCCTTTCTAGGAGCTTGGTATATTCTTCAATTTAGTTTTTTGTTTGTTTGTTTATATAGTAATGTTTATATGTTGTTTATATAGTAATGTTTTGTAGCTTTTTTTGTATAGGTCGTTTGTTTCTCTGATTCGATTTATTCTTAAATATTTCATCCTTTGGGCATTTATTGTAAATGGTATTGCTTTCCTAATTTCCTTTTCAGGACTGTCATTATTGGTATAGAGGAATATGACTAATTTTTGCATGTTGATCATGTACCCTGCCACTTTGCTGACTCTTCCAATGAGGTCTAGTGTTTTTTTGCTGAGTCTTTGGGGGTTTCTATATATAGGATCATATCATCTGCAAATAAAGTTTTACTTCCTCTTTGCTAATTTGAATGCCTTTAATTTCCCTATATTGTCTTATAGCTCTGGCTATGTCTTCCAACACAATATTGAATAGGAGTGGTGACAAAGGGCATCCTTGTCTGGTTCCTGTTCACAAAGGGAAGTCTTTCAGTTTCTCTCCATTGGGAGTGATAATGGCTGATGGTTTTGTATATATGCTCTTAATAATCCTGAGGAATGTTCCTTCAGTTCCTACTTTGTTGAGTGTTTTTATCAGGAATGGATGTTGGATTTTGTCAAATTTCTTTTCTTCATCAATTGATATGATCATGTGGTTCTTTCCCTTTTATAAATTTATGTAATGGATTACAGTGATTGTTTTTCTGATATTGAACCATCCTTACATCTCTGATACGAATCCCACTTAGTCATGTTGTATTTTTTTTTTGATGTGTTGATGAATTCTGTTGGCTAGGATTTTGTTGAGAATTTTTGCATCTATGTTCATGAGGAATATTGGTGTATAATTTTCTTTCTCAGTGATGTCCTTCCCTGCTTTTGGTATGAGGTTTATGCTTGCTTCATAGAATATATTAAGAAGTTTTCCATTCTCATTTATATTCTGGAATAGTTTCAGTAGAATTGGTGACAGCTCTTCCCTAAATGTTTGGTATAACTTACCAGTGAAGTCATCTGGACCTAAACTTTTTTTGGTTGGGAGTTTTTTTGATGGCTTGATCAATTTCTTCTTTTGTTATGGGTCTGGTCAAGTTTTCTGTTTCACTCTGTGTAAGTTTAAGTAGGACATGTTTTTCTAAAAAAGCATCCATCTCTTCTGAATTTTCTAATTTGTTGGAGTAAAACGCATCATATAATTCTGTTATTATCCTTTTTATTTCCATTGGTTCCATTGTGACATCACCCATGTGGTTTCTTATGTGTGTTATTTATGCCATCTCCCTCTTTTCTTTGGTTAGGTTTGCCAATGGTTTGTCAATATTATTAATCCTTTTGAAGAACCAGCTTCTTGTCCTGTTGATTCTTTCTATCGTTTTCCTGTTTTCTATCTCATTTGTTTTTGCTCTAATCTTTATTCTTTCTTTCTTTCTTTCTTTTTTTTTTTTGGTGACTGTAGCCTCGCTTAGTTGGTCTGTTTCTAACTGTTGGAGATGCTGTGTCAATGTGTTAATTTTGGCTTTTCTTTCTGGATATGTGCATTTGTTGCACTGCTTTGGTTCATTGTGTTTTTATTCTCATTTGTTTCTAGGAAGTTTGTGAGTTCACGTTTTATTTCTTCTACTTCCGAGTAGCTATTAAGTAGGGTGTTATTCAGTTTCCATGTATTTGACTTGATTTCCTTGGTCTTCCTATCGTTGATTTCTAATTTTATAGCACTGTGGTCTGAGAAGATGCTTTGTAGTATTTTCATGTTTGTAAATTTATGGAGGCTTGATCTGTGGCCTAACACATGGTATATTCTGTAGAATAATGTATATTGTGCTATTGTTGGGTTGAATGTTCTGTATACACATCTGTGAGGTCAAATTGGTTGATTGTGTTGTTTAGTTCCTCTGTATCTTTGTTGAGTTTCTTTCTGGTTGTTCTAGCCTTTTTCAAAAGTGATGTATTAAAATCTCCCACTATTATTGTAGCTTTGTCTATTTATTTCTTCAATTCTAGAAGGGTTTGCTTTATATATCTTGGGGATCTTTCACTGGGATTGTAGATATTTATTATGGTTATGTCATCTTGTTCAATTGATCCTTTAATCATGAGATAATGTCCTTCTTTATCTTTTATGCTAGTTTTTGCCTTAAAGTTTATTTTATCAGAGATTAGCATTGCTACTCCTGCTCATTTTTTATTGCAATTAGCTTGGTATATATTTTTCCATCCTTTAACTTTTAGTCTGTTTTTGTCTTTGTGTGTCAGGTATGTCTCTTGCAGGCAGCATAATGATGGGTGTTGTTTTCTTATTCATTCTGCCACTCTCTGTCTTTTAACAGGTGCATTTAATCCATTGACATTCAGTATAATTATCGATGTTGTTGTTGTTGTTAAGTGCCATCAAGTTGATTTTGACCTAATTGCTGTCATTACATTAGTTTTTTTGTGGTGATGCTGGTTCCTTTGTTCTGCATGCCTACCTGTGCTGAGTTCATGATTTGTATTCTTTCTTGTCTGTTTCTTCTTAGTTTTAATGATTTCATCTTCTTCTTGGATCTTCATTTTCTTAGTATGCTGTGAAGTATTAATTTTCTTTCAGGTTACTCTATGATTTACTAACTTTTTCCTCCATTTGAGACAGTCTATTTTATCCTGCAATGTACTTGACCTCCTTACAATCTGGATTTCTGTTCCTCTATTTCCCCCTTCTTTAATATTGTCATTATTTTCCTCTTTAACTGACATCTCAGGTCCAGTCTTTCTCTGAAAAATTACATTAGTTGGGACTAGAGGGTATAAAAATTTTAAGCAAAATTATTATTATTATTTATTAATTCTTACAGATCTAAGAATAGCAACAAAACCTGATCATCAATGGCCATATCTAGCTTTTGCACACTGGTCTGATTTCCATGGCTTTTCTGTATTACCCAGATGCAAATGCTAATGACAGGGACTCTTAATGAACATATCAGGAGACGGTGTTATAGACAAATCACATGTAAACCTTCATGCACCCAAATATTTCTTCAACAAAATATATAAACTGAATCAGAGCATACCTACTAACTTATTTGTTTTTCTTGAAATATTTTGAATCCTTTCTGTGCCAGCAAATAAAGAACTAGTCATTCATTTTATTATTATATATATCTTACAACTTTCCAGATTATCTATATTATTTATTTATTTAGATTTCTATGTATATTTCAATAAATATGGGAAAAAATGTTGTAATGAACATGCTTTTGTTTACTTTTTTTTTCTTTCTTGTTTATGTAGGTATTTATGGAAGCTAGTTTTTCTGGAAGTAGAATTCTAAGTCAAAGGATCTGTCCCATTCCTATTTTGATAGATAAACCTTTTCCTTTTAGATAATTCCCATCAATGGTTTACTTTATCAATAACTGTATCAGGATGCCTCATTTTCATTCTTTCTCCAACAGTGTTTTATTTTTCCTTTAACCTTTGCCTATCTGATGAGTGAGGCAATATTGTTTTGTTCACACTTCTTTGGTTATTAGGTACATTGCTCTTTGCACTATTTCCAGTCTTGATTCTTTCCTCTCGTTTCTCATGAGTTGTACATTACTTAAATCATCAGCACCTCCCGATGCTTGGCCTGGATACCTTATCTTTTCTACCTCTGGATTTGGTCACTCTTGCAGTTGTAGTCTTTCGGAAATATTCCAGGTCAGGGATCAAATACTCTTTTCCAGGCATCTTTATCTTTAGTGCATTCTGAGAAAAGTGTGAACTTCCAATAATAATTGTCTCTGGCTATCAGAAGATCAGGGAGAGTGGTGGCTTTGTGTGATAAGCACTGGACTGCAAATTACAAGGTTGGCCGTTTAAGCCCACCAGTCACTCTGCTGGAGAAAGATGAGACTTTCTGTTCCTGCAAAGATGTGTGTATCAGAAACCTTATACAACAACAACATCAGGAGAACAACTTATTTAAGAACAACTTTATGCATTTTTCGGTGTCTCTTACTTCCACTCTTTTGAAGTTCTCTATGCATTTGTTCCTTGGGGTGGTCACTACAGATTCCTTCCCCACACCCCTGGAGTGAGATGTGATCATGCAGCTTTCTTTGGCTAAATGGAGTATGAGTGGGCATGATTTGTGGCAGAAAATTTAAGGTCCAGTGAATAATTTGCCACATTTTCTCTTCCTATTTTGGTGATCAAGAAAACATGTGACAAGATGAATTTTCCTTAGTCTGGGTCTCTACTATTGCAAAATAAGTGGAAATCTAACTTGGGTATCTTGGAAACAATGGTGGGTATGAAAAAAAGGTTGTAATGAAATAAATAAGCTGAATAACACCAGTCTTTATTAAAAGTTTCTGTGATTATTCTTAATTTAAAACACTTTGTCCCCCAAATACCTACGAATAGTGTCTCAGGTATCTGGCGCTACTATACCAAATATCATAAATGAGTGGTTTTAACAGACAGCAATTTGGTTCCTCACAGTTTAGGAGAGCAGGCATCAAATTCAGAGTGCCACCTTCAATCTGCAGTAGCTAAGAAGGCAAAGTGATGAACTCGTCCATGCCTATTAAGATATGGCCAAACTAGATGGACGAATGAGAAAAAATTTCTAGAATGTGGAATCAGTGCTCACAAAGAACACGTGACTAAGTCGTATTGCCAGAGAGGCAAATCAGGGTCTAAACAAAGACTATTTCTAAACTGCAAGGTAGGAAGCTTTCAAAATGGATTCCCGCTGGGATTTCAAAATATCTAAGGATCATTATTTGCATGTGTTTTTATTTACTTTTTCCAGAATGAAAGTGTTCATTGTAGTTTTCCAGTTTCTGTTTCTGATTGTATATTGAGTATATAGGCTGTAGGGGTGTGGTGTTTCTGTAGGATAAACACTAGCTGTGAATCACAAGTTCGGTGGTTCGAGTCCACCAGCCACTCGACAGGAGAAAGAGGAGGCTTTCTGCTTCTGCAAAAATTTACAGCCTCAGAAACCCTATAGCGCATTACTATGAGATGGAACTAATTTGGTGGCACTTAACAACAATGTCTAGGTGGTAGATCATTTGTTTCTGTTTAGCACAACAGGTGTTATTGGCATTATTCTCTACTTCTGTCTTGCTAACATGGATGAGATGTTGTCCCATTGGCCAGGGTCCCTGAGTGACCATGACTAGCACAACCCCTGCTCACCTATGTCCCTTGTTGTGGGAGGAAGAAATAAATGTCTACTGGTCAAATTATTTAGATTTGGGGATTATTTATCAAAACAGAAGTTGGACAGTTTGTATTTCCCTGTTCTGTTTTTCTAATAATGTGGCAGCAATTTTGAATGATGACATAGAGAATTATCAAAAATATTAGTGACTCTCATCTAGTGGTAGCATTTATTCTGTGATGTTGCTGTATGGCATCAAGACGTACACACTCTCAGTCCCAGATAGGACTCAAAATATGATGTCTCCTTTCAGTAATTTGAACGTAAACAGACATATCCTTATATTAAGACCCAGGTTGGAATGACTCACTGTACCTCATCTCTAGCCTAGCTTGCTCGAGTTGATAAAATCTGCTATGAAATTCCGGATACTGTTCCAAATAGAATAGGCAATGATTTCTTAAGTAATATGACAAGCTAAAGAAGAACGGAATTGCAAAAGAGGAAAATTGATATCTGATATTTGAAGGAGCAGAGCACATTAGTCCACACAGTTGTTCTGTGGCTAATGCACTGTACTGCAAGGTCAGTTTGGACTGCTAGGTCAGCAGTTAAAGCCCACCAGCTGCTCCTTGAAAACCCTATATAGGGTTGCTTTGAGTCGGAACCAACTCAAAGGCATTTAACAACAACAACAACAACGATACCAACTATGTGTTCAGGAGGTTCCTAAAACCATCAAGTTTGATCATTCACTAGAATGATTCACAGAACTCACTGAAAACTCTTATAAGATTCACAACTCATTAGAAATAAAACTTGAATTTGGAGCCACACTTGTCTGGATCTATTGAATTTCATACTCTTTTCCATGATGCTTGGATATTTGCTGAATAAATTAGTGTGGGAAGAAACTATTTCAAAATTAAATGCATTTAAAAAAATTCCTTTAGTCTTCCTTCCCCAACATTTAAGAATCACAGGGATATCTAGATGCACTGACATCAGGGTCTGGAAGAAACAAAAGAATGAACATTATGTTTTTGAGGGCTCTTATTTAGACTTTGTAAATTTTTAGAGAAAACAAAGCCACAGCTTTCACTGGGAAGGAACAGGCAATTGAACAAGAGAGGGACTCATGCTTGGTAAAGTGGAGAGAGAGTTGAAGAGTCCGTGAAAAAAAGAAAGACACTCAACAAGATGGATTGACACACTGCTTTCAAAAGTGAGCCACATTTCTTCCCGTTAGACATGATGTCACTATAAGACAGAGCTGACTCAATAGTACCTAACTAACAACAACAGATACAGATACTTAATTGAAGTCTAGGGGAATCACAGCACTGAGTTTATGCTCTAGTCGTAAGTGAAGGGATGATGTGATGACAAATAAGCTATTTTGCTACCAAAAGGAGATATGTTTGACTAGGATCTAAGAAAGGAAGAATCAGAAGGGATGTTACTGGAATTTGGGCATAACTAGAGTTCTGGTGTGACACTGTAGGATAAGCACTAGACTGCAAGGTTGGTCTGAACCACAAGGCCAGTGGTTTGAACTCATCTGCTGCTCCTCAGAAACCCTATCTAGAGTCATTATGAGTTGGGACTGACTCAGTGGCACTTAATGACAACAACAAGGAGAAATGATATAGAAAAGTTTCATATCCTTCTATATAAGTTTGGGAGATCTGAGAGGAGAAGAAACTGTAGTTTGACTTCTTTGGGGAAATTGTAGAAGGTTGCAAGTCCTAGAAAGAAACACTCTGCTTAGTATGTAGTCTATGAGATTGAGATGACATGGCTGAAGGATATGGGAAGGCAGATGACTCAAGGACACCAATGGAGTGCACACACCCAGAATGGTGTAAAGAAGCAGCTGATCTGTTGATCAGTGTGCAAACAAGCCATCCTTTCACTGGATGTCTGATGAAGTCACCTTATTAATGGCTGATGTAATCAGCAAGTGATGCCTATTCTGTTTTCTGAATCCTTTTCTAATAGCCCAGAATACTTGTAAGTACTAATGTTATTCCCAATTCTATCACTGAAGAAAGCCAAAAACAGTTATTTGGGCTTTTGACATCCCAGAGATATGCAGCATGGGAGGGAAAAGCTGGGAGTGACTGAAGGAAGAGAAACCTCTTTAGATTCTTCTCAGAGCTATAGCAACATGAAAATGTGTACCATCTTTATTATATTAGCCACCAAATAACATTTGCCAAAGACATCTCCCTATCTATACCTCACATTGCTATCGATTATCAATATTAAGCACAATGGCTCTGTGGGCAAAGCAATGGACTCCTGATAGAGTCCTGGTGTCTTGCTGTGGTTAATGCACTGGACTGCCTAGTTGGTTTGAACTGCAATGTAAGTGATTGAACTTTACCAGCCACTCATAGGAAACATTATTCAGGGTCCTTATGGGTCAGAAATGACTCGACAGTACTTAACAACAACAACAAAGATTTTTAAAAGCCTCAGAAACACTATACAGAGTCGTTATCAGTTGGAACAGACTCAACAATGCTTAATAGTAACAACAAACTTCAATTTTCTGAAGAAGATTCAAAACATGGATGTCTCCAAGACTTTTATCAACTGCATCTCTCTTTGACATTTATCTCCATAATCTCAGCATCAGCAAAAGTTATCTAGAGGTGTGTGGGTATTGCAAAAAGACTAGGCTCCCCACTTCCCCTGCATTCTGTGGCTTGTGGTAAGTAATCAAAGATTAGGTAAACTATTTTTTGTCAGAACTTGTCCTCATTATAATGATCCAAAAATATAGGTTGAAAATAAGTATCAAAGGTCTATTTTCTAATTATTAGCAATTTATGAATATTGAACATAATGCCACGTGAGACATTTGCTGCTTGAGAGTGCTTTCGTATACAAGTCTGGGACATTTCCTGTTAGAAATGCATTTGGCTCCATTCTGGAACGTTTACAGTGAAGACATGAGGGCATACAGCCATGCAGTTGCTGAATTTAAGTTCTGTCTTTAGAAAGGCAGACATGGAGAAGGCCTGGCTTCAATAGCATCTGATCTGGGAAAAGAAGCAGGAAGCTCTTCTGAGAGATTCCAGAGGGTTCACTTATGCTAATCTTATGCACATTGGACTATTTTATGTTAATCTCTCAGGCTTCTAGGGAAAACATTAGGAAAATGCTGAACTGGGCAAATGCCAGAAATTTCTCCTATCTCCATGTTGTTGTTGTTTAAGTAGATAAAGCAATTAGGCTGCTATTAGGGGTAACTGCCTTGCCAATTTCAATTTTTCAAGTTTAATCTTTTACATTATACAAGTAAATACACAAATACAAACTTGCTGAAATATTTTTAACTAGTGTAAACAGTAGTTAGTCAATTCTTAGCTAACAGTTTTATTGTAAAGACCCCCAAGAGGGAATGCAAACTGGCCAATTAAGTGTGAAAGAGCGTAAAAGAAAAATTTGAGTGAGGTTTCAAACCACAAGAGATAGATAGTTTTTAATCTGAAAATACACTGGGCTGCAAGGTCCGTTTGAACCACAAGATCAGCGGTTTAGATTTACCAGCCACTCCTTGGAAACACTATACAGGTTCGTTAAGAGTCAGAACCAACTTGATGACACTTAGCAACAATAACAACAAAACATAAAAGATTAAAAAAAAAAAAACAAAACCCCAAAAAACAGGAACTAAATTTTTTTTAAGTTTGCTTTTAAGGTTTATTAGGGGGAAGAATTCTTTTAAAAATTATTTTTATGGATAATTTAAGAATGATTTAAACCTACCTTCCTTTTTTTCTCAGACAAAGTTCCATAATTACACAGAAATGAACAGGAATGGAAAATCAGAACATGAGACCCTATCAGCTTAGCGATAGACTGCCCTGTATCCATCAGGCATACTCCTCTCTCTCCATGTTAGGGCATGCTACTTGCAAGAAACAGACCAACTCGAGCTGATTTCAATATAGCAGGGCTATGTGGAAGGATTCTGGACAGTGCAGAGGTCCCGTGGAATTCCATAGTCAACAGTCTCTGGCAGAACAGGTACTGAAGTGTTCCTGGGAGCTCAGTCAGTACCTCACTGGCAGCATCTTCTCTGGCCAGCACCCAATGACCAGAAACACTCAGTCCAGGGACTTCCAACTGGTACAAATGGTCATCAACTCATCTGGTTTAATTTTGTCTTTTGGTAGCTACTGCAGGCTCCCAGGACTGGATCACATGAGACAGTCCCACAGGACCATAGGAGTGGGAAAGGGAATGGTCCACACAAAAGCAATGGGTTTCCGTTTGCACTGCACTGCTCTTACAAAGCAGAATTGTCAAATGAAGCTTGATTTCCTGCTACCCTTGAACCTTACCTTCGAACACAAAGTCATCATGAAGTCACTAGTTGCCACGGAGTCAGCCCCAACTCATGGTGACTCAATGCAAGTCAGGCTAGAAGTGTGCTATTGAACCTGGGTTTTCAATGGCTGACTTTTGGAAGTAAATCACCAGGCCTTTCTTCAGAAGCACCTCTCACTGGATATGAATCTCCAATTTTTCTTGTTCAGCACTAAGCACGTTAGCCGTTTGCACTATCCAGGGACTCTGAGCGCAGTTGTTCTCAAGTGCTTTTAAGTCAGTTCCAACTCACAGTGACCCTTATAGGGTTTCTGAGGAGAATTTGGTGGACTTGAACTACTGACCTTGGTGTTAGCAGTTCAGTGCTTATCCAAAAGTACCATACCAGTGCAGTTAGGGAGACGATGTTTACATTAAGAATCTGCTTCTTTGATGTGGTTTGTTTGTTTGTTTTTCCTTCTTCCTCTAATGGTGCTGTATGACTTCTCAGTGGAAGATTTTGATAGGCCAAGCACTGAACTGGAGCTGAAGGAATGGTGTAAATAGATGGTCAAAGCCTACTTATAGCAAAATCTCTGCACTCTTCTCTCTCAGACACATATCTCTCACTGTCAGCAGGAGCCAGAAAATAGGCTCACTCTATGTTCTGTTTACTTTTACATATTATTGTAATAATAACCTATTCTGTGATTCATGCAGATTCTTGACAAGTCTTAAAGAGAGTAACTGGAAACAGTGCAATCAGCATTTGAAATCTACTTGCCTCCATGTTGAGAATTAGCATGTATTTAAATATAATGACGTAAACTTTGGTATCTGATGTAGTGATATAATCGGATGGTTTCTATATCAGTCATACATTTAATTAAAATAATGTGTCAATGATGGGCATATGGGAAGTGACTGAGATAATTAATGATAAATATCATCTTTAAAAGCAATGTTATTTTACATATCCCCATGTAATTCTATATGATAAGCACCAAACTGCTACCCACAACGTTGGTGATTCAATCTCACTACCTGCTCCTTAGAAACCCTATATAGGATCTCTATGACTTGTCGGCACTTAATAACAACACAATCATTTCTCCATTCTATCCAGAATTCCCAGGTTCGTGACTTATGTAAAGAACAGTTTTACACAGTGTTTGTATTTCTTGTAAGAAAGTTCCCTACTATTGGACTGACTCACAGAGAACAGTATATTTGTTTACTTTGAAACTAATGAAACTTCATAGTTCAGGAACCCCTGTTTTGATCAGCTTTTCCAAACCCCTATAACTAACTTAGTATTTGTACTTTTGTGGATTTTTTTTCTTAAAAAAAACAAAACAAAACTCCAACCCCATTTCCATCTAGTTGATTCCTACCTATAATGACCCTCTAGAGCACAGGAGAATGACTCCACAGGGTCCTTTAGGCTCCATTCTTTGCAAAAGCATACTGCCTCATCTTTTTCCTGGAGCAATTGGTGGGTTTAAACCGCTGACCTTTACCAGCCTGAATCTTAGCTCATTGAGCCACCTGGGCTCCTTTTTTTTTTTTTTTTTTCTTTCTAAAAGGTAACTCCACAAATGGTAGCTT
Source organism: Chrysochloris asiatica (assembly GCF_000296735.1). Taxonomy (NCBI): domain Eukaryota; kingdom Metazoa; phylum Chordata; class Mammalia; order Afrosoricida; family Chrysochloridae; genus Chrysochloris; species Chrysochloris asiatica. The sequence continues at coordinate 42,409,468 of NW_006408523.1, forward strand.
TGTCGTTGTTGTTGTTAGCTGTTAAATTGGCTACAAGTCATGGCAACTCCATGCACAAAAGCAACCATACTGCCCAGTCCTGTGCCACCCCATGCTTGGATTAGGATTGGATAGTTTTAATTCATAGAGTTGTCACTGGCTGACTTTCAGAAGTAGGTCACCAGGTCCTTCTTCCTAGTCCCCCTTAATATGGAAGCGCCAATGAAACTTGTTCAGCATAATAGCAACACTCAGTCCTCTACTGACAGACATATGGTAGCTGCACATGAGGTATAGGAATCGAACACCAATTTCTTGTGTGGAAGACAAGAATTCTGCCACTGAACCATCATTGTCCTAATATTAGCTTTGTTGCTGTTTGGTGTCAGTAGGTCAATGCTAACTCCTAGCAACCCCATGTGACAGAGTAGAACGACCATATAGGACTTTCTTGACGTCAATCTTTATGGAAGCTGATCATCAATTCTTTATCCCACAGAACCTCTGGGTGGACTTGCACTGCCAACTTTTTAGTTAGTAGTCAAGTGTTTTGCTATTGTGTCACAAGGGTTCCTTTGAATGGGAATGACTGCTAATATCCAAGCCTGAAATCATTTCAGTGATACTTCAGATCCCATAAAAACCTGTTTCTGCCTTCCTTGTAGGTTTTGTATTGGCAAAAACCCAGTGGTAGCCATTTCCTCATCCACACCCTGAGTCCGTCTCAGCCTGTATCAAACCAGATTCAGAACTCTGGCCATTCAATGGTTTTGCCAAGAATTCCCAAAGTCCAAGGATTATGTGTAAACCTGTGTCTTAAGTGTTTACTGAAGATATGACGGCAAAGAGGCAGGCATCACTGTAGAAATGGGAATCCTATGCTACTCAACATACAACATTGTAATACAAATGTCAGATTAGTTACTTAAATTCTCTAGAGTTATTTCTTGGCCTTCCGTCTTTCAATGTTCTACTTCTGATTCTTCCCCCCTCCTATTCTTTGCTCCTCCTTCCCTGGATCCTCTTTCTTTTTTAAAAAAATTCCAAGACCTCAAAATTCTTGATCCTCTTTAGGTAGTGCAAAATGACTCTCCCAATGGTTTACTTACTTATTCATAACAGGACCCAAGAATGCATGGAGAGGTGAAGCATTTCAGTGAAAGTCTTTTTACTGGATTTTGTCTTTCAGTGTCTCAATTCTCCTTAAAATGACTCTTCAAAGTATTGTGTACAATATATAATGCTTGCACTGAGAAGCTGAACTCTGAAGAAGAACTCAGCATCAGGATGAGAGGAAGGTTAACAGTTTGAGACATGTAGGTGACACAAACTTGCTTGCTGAATGTGAAGAGGATTTGAAGCACTTACTATTGAAAAAAAAAAAAATACAGCCTTTAGTATGGATTGTGGATTGCAATTCAACCAAAGAAAACAAAAATCCTTACAACTGTACCAACAAACAACATCAAGATAACTATAGAACAGATTTATGTTGCAAAAGATTTCATTTTACTTGGATCCTACAATCAACATCCTACAATCAATGTTCATGGAAACAGCAGTCAATAAATCAAATGACAAATTGCATTGGGAGCAAATCTGCTTCAAAAGGTCTCTTTAAAATCTTAAAAAGCAAAAAGTCACTTTGAGGACTAAGATGCACCTGACCAAAGTCATGGTCAATGAATACAAAAGACTGAGAAGAATGCATGTATTTGAATCGTGCTGTTGGTGACGAATATTGAATATACTATGGGTGGACTTCCAGGAGAACAAACAAATCTGTCTTGGAAGAAGTACAGCCAGAATGCTCCTTTGAAGTGAGAGCAGCAAGTCTTTGCCTCATGTACTTTGGACAAATTATAAGGAGTCCCTGGAAAAGGACATCATGCTTGATAAAGTGGTGGGGGGGAGAGGGGGGTGATCAGGTCAAAAAAGGAAGCCCCTTGGTGAGATGGATTGAAAAAGTGGCTGCAGCAAAGGGCTGAAGTATGACAACAGATGTGAGGATGGGCAGGACCAGGCAGTGGTTTGTTCTGCTGTGCGCGGGGTTGGTATTAGTCAGAAGCGACTCTATGGTGCTGAAAAGTAACAAAAAGAGGACTTTGAGAACTGAAATATTCTCTGTTCACATGGATGTTTACACTTTTGAACTGTACTTAATTGAAGAATTTAGGATAGCATGATTTGCTATAAGATAACGTCTTGTCTCTTCACATCCTATCCCAGATGTAGCACAGTAGGGGTTCAATAGATGTCTATGGAATGGATGGTAGAAGTGCCAGCTTTGTAAGAGGTGTCACTTTGGTATCTGTACTTTAGATGCAAAAAGATTCAGGAAGACATATACGTTGACTGGGACCTTTCACCAGATGGTTCACAGAGTCTGCATAGTATGAAAGCACAGAAAGGAAATGCAAACCAAGCCAAACTAATATATTCATTTTCAATTTAAGTGAAAAATTATAGGTACATTTCTCACTAAGTTTGTGTGCATTCCTTAATATTTATTCAGTTCTGTACTCAGTGCTTTGCAGATTTTGCCAATATCACAAAAGGATTCTATTGAAAAATTACCCAATGTTTTAGAGAACTTTTTATATATTGTTGTTTTGTTGTTAAGTGCCGTGGAGTCAGTTCTAACTCACACCAACCCTGAGTAGGGTTTCTGAAACTAAACATCTTTGTGGGAGCAGAAAGCCTCATCTTCCTCCTGCAGAGTGGTTGATGGGCTCAATCCACTGACCTTGTGGTTCTCAGTCCAGTGTTTATCCTGTACAGCCACTGGGTTTTCATTATTTTTTAATATTACATAAGAAAATACAGAGACTGTATAAAAAAAATAGATTCACTGATACAGAAAGACTTAGTTAAGAAAGCTTTATGTTCACCTCAAACTGTCTGAACCCTTTTGAATATTATTATACAAGGGAAGAGATTTTAAAATAGCACCTGAAGGAACAAAGCATTTCTTAGGTCCCTGAAATCAATGCCTTTCTGCTTTGTAGGGCTCCTTGCTTGTACCAAACTGTAAGGTCCATTTCCCTTTAATTAGTGCCAATTCTCTTCTTAAACAGGAAACAGATTTTCTGATTCTGCCATAGTGTTCCCCTGGTGTCATCTGTCATTATTGTCCCATCCTGAGAGCTGACTGCCCAACTCTTTGATTAAGGCTAGTCACCATGTACTTGTCAGAAACAAAGCTTCCAACTGACCTGCAATGTGATTCTCTCAGGCATTTCTGGGACCAGGTTTTGTCAGACAGCAACTCAATTTAGAACAAAGAGTTTGAAGCCCAGAAAGGTGGTGATACTATGATGCTAGAAGGCAGAGTAACTACCTCATGGGGTCTTTTGAAGGGGCTAAAGAAATGGTCAAATTTAGTGGAGATCTTCCTATCAAACATTTCCTTAAACAAGCATCTACGTTCATTAGCTCTACACTAAGGACCAAGATATTTTTCTAAGATGCAAAAATAACAGGAGAATTTCCCATGATACGTCATCAGGGGAACTTTTTTGAATCAGTAATTTTTTTTTTTAAAATGATAAATGAGATTTAATAGACTAGAATAGCGACTAAAAGAATGAAAAAAATGTTCTTTTTCTTTATAGGATTCTGTAATACCATTTATTGTAATTTTCTTCCCCACCCTTCCTCAAGAAGTTTAGTCATCATAATTTTTCTTAGAGCCAGACACAAACTGAAAGTTTGAACCTAAAATATTTTTAGTGACAGATTGGCAGGAAGTGTATTTAGTATTAAGAGACATTGTTAGCTTGGGACAATATGTTCTTTTAAAAAGTACACATGGCTCAGGAGTTCTGCAAGAATTCATTTTATAAACTGGAAAATTAATGAAGAAAATATAAGTAACACTTCTCTTTACTTTGGTTTCTTTTTTTCTTGTTATAGTGATTTTTGTTTTTTTTTTAATGACAGCAGTTTCCATTTATTGCTTTTCCTATTGATGTAACTGTAGTGGGATCATTGATTTCCAATTGTCAAGCAACCTTTTTCTTGCAGCTGGAAGCCCACATCTATTCATTTATTATTGTGTGTGCTTGGGGCAGGGAGCTGAACCCATTGATCCAGTGGTGTACCTGCTGGTAAATATTTAATGTTTATTCCCATCACTGAAATGATTTCAGGCTTGGAAATTGACAGCCTTTCACATGCACAGATTGGTGTGGTCTGTGGACAGAGCATATTCCACAGAAGGCTACAGTGCACTTCATCTATGCAGATTTACTAACAAAGTGCGGAGTAATTTTGTAGTGTTACTTTTCAGATGGCTGTCTTACAGTACAGATGTGAATTTCAGATAATTGTGATGTCTTTTGGCAGAAAAGTTATGTAAAAGATGCTTGATCCCTACATTTTCTCAACAATTGAACAAAATGAGAACTTTAACATCTTAAAGTGTCCTTAAAATTTTCTGACCTTTGTAATTACCATAACACTTGTATTTCCTCATATTATTTCTTACTAGAGGTCCTTTGCTGTACCAAGAGAAAGATTGTGCTCTCAGGCTTTTACTACTGAAAGAAATAATTGACTTCATTCCTTTCTCATTGTCAACTTGTTGTTGTTAGGTGCTGTTGTTAGGTTCCAACTCATAGTGACCTTAAGTACAATAGACCGAAACACTGTCTGGTCCTGTGCCATCCTCACAATTGTTGTTATGCTTAAGCCCATTGCTGCTGCCACTGTGCCAATCCATCTTGCTGGGGGGTCTTCCTCTTAAATTGACCCACCACTTTACCAAACATGATATCCTTCTCCAGGGACTGGTCCCTCCAGATAATATGTCTGAAATATAAAAGATGAAGTCTCACCATCCTAGCTTCAAAGGATCATTCTGGTTGTACTTCTTCCAACACGGATATGTTGGTTCTTCTGGCAGTCCATGACTCTTCCAGTATTCTTTTCTAGCACCATAACTCAAATGCAACATTTCTTCTTTGGTCTTATTTATTCATTGTCCAGTTTTCACAGCATATTAGGACTTGGGTGAGATGCACCTTGAATTTGGACTTACAGTATCCTAAACTTTTAGAAAATAAATTTCTATTTGTTAAAGTCATCTACTTGTGGTATGTTGTTACAGTAGCACTAGATAATGAAGACAGACTCTGGTACTGAAAGAGTGGGGTGCTGCTCTAACAAAGACCTAAAATATGGAAGTGGTTTTAGAATTGGGTACTGGATAGAGGCTGGAAGAATTTTAAGGAATTTTAAGTTTCCTATAGTCCTGGTGTGGCCCTGTGAGTATTTTCATTTTCTTCACACTGAGTTGTAGCCCATACTAATGGCTGCATTCTTTGGTCTTCATCAGTAAGTGCTTCAAGCCCTCTTTGCTTTCAGCAAACAAGGTGTGTCATCTGAATACTGCAGACTGTTGATGAGTTTTCCTTCAAATCTGATACCATGTCATTCTTCATACAGTCCTAATTCTTGGGTAATTTGCTCAGCATACAAATTGAATAATTGTGGTGAAAGGATACAACACTGGCTCACACCTTTCCTGATTTTAAACCATTCAGTATTCACTTGTTCTGTTCTAACAACTGCCTCTTTGTCTATGTACAAGTTCTACATAAGCACAATTAGGTGTTCTGGAGTTCACATTCTTCACAATGTTATCAGAAGTTTGTCATGATCCACACAGTTGAATACCTTTGCACAGTCAATAAACCACAAGTAAACATATTTCTGATATTCTCTGCATTCAGCCAAGATCTGTTTTACATCAACAATGTTATGCTTCGTTCTACATTCTCTCTGAATCTGACTTGAATTTCTGGCAGTTCCCTGTCCATGTACTGCTGCAAATGTTTAATGATCTTCAGCAAAATTTTACTTGCATTTGATTTTAATAATATTGTTCTATGATTTCTACATTCTGTTGGGTCA
>NW_006408523.1:42415672-42417082 GCF_000296735.1 Chrysochloris asiatica
ATTTTCTGTTCAGTTCATTTATTTCTTCCGGTTGCTTTAGATTCTGTATCTTCAAGAGCAAATTTGAGAGTCTCTTCTGACATCCACTGTTGTCTTTTCTTTCTTTTTGTCTTTTTTAATGGCCTTTTGCTTTCCTCATGTATGATATTCTTGATGTCATCCCACAACTCATCTGGTCTCTGGCCTTTAGTGTATAATGCATCAAATCTGTTCTTGAGATGGTCTGTAATTCAGGTGGAGTTGTAATTCATATTGGAGTTGTTTTCATTTTCTTTAGCTTCAATCTGAGCTTGCATCTGATCAATTAATAACCTGTTGCACATTTGTTCACTGGTCTTGTTTTGGCTGATGATATTGAACTTCTCTGTGGTTTCTTCCAACAGATGTAGTCAGTTTGATTCCTGTGTCTCCCATCTGTTGAGATCCACAAGTATAATCACTGTTTATGTTAGTGAAAAAATGATATTTGCAATGAAGAAGCCATTGGTCTTGCAAAATTCTATCATGCTCTCTCTAGTGCCATTTCTATCACTAAGGCCTTATTTTTCAATTATAATCCTCTCCATTTTGTTTCTGACGTCCACATTCCTATTACCAGTATTTATCAATGGGTCTTAAAAGCATTGTAATCAATTTCAGACAGATGAATTTGGTAGAATTATTTGATTGCTTCGTCATCAGATTTGATGTGTAAATTTGAATAATAGTTGCATTAACTGGTCTTCCTGGTAGGCATCTAGATATTATTCCATCCAAGACAGCATTGTACTTTAAGATAGATCTTGAAATGCTTATTTAGTTGTTTATGACATAATAAGCCATATAGTTGTGTGATTCAAAATGGCCAATAGTTGTCTATCATGCCTAGGATATTGTCTTTGTGCATTTTTGATGGCTTCCAATTTCTAGATTCATATTTCATATAGTCCATGTTATAATTATTAATGGAAGTTGGCAGCTGTTTCTTCTTATTTTGAGTTGGGCCCCATAAGCAAATGAAGGTCCTGACTATTATGGAGGCATGAAAGCCACCACAGTATGACAAACTGACAGATGAGTGGGGATTCATATACTTATACTTCTATTTGTAAAATTGTGAATTAATGTTAACAATTGTTGGAATCCTGGTGTGGCTATTTAGGATAAGCACTGGACTGTTGGCAATTCAAACTCACCAGCCATTCTTTGGAAACTCTATACAGTGTTGCTTTGAGTCAGAACTGACTTGAAGGCACTTAACAACAACAACAACAACCCTGTTTATTCAGAGTCCTGGTGTGGCACTTTTGGATGAGCACTGGATGGCTAACTGCAAGGTTAGCAGTTTAAACTCATCAGCCACTTCTTGGAAACTCTTGTTGTTGTTGTCAGGTGCCATCTAGTCGGAACCAACTCATAGCGACCCCATGC
>NW_006408523.1:42417931-42424114 GCF_000296735.1 Chrysochloris asiatica
GTTTCTCTACAGATTTGTTCTATTATTTCTCTCATCTTTTGGAAAAGCGCATGAGATTCTGAGAGGTTAGGCCTATAAACAAATCTTGGCCTAGTAACATCTGTGGATTAGACAGAAAAGTAGGAAACTGTGTACTTCTCTGTGTTATTGCTGTTGTGGTTAAGTGCCATCGAATCACATCCAACTCATAACAACTGTGTATAGGGTTTCTGAGGAACATTTGGTGGGTTTTTACCATCAACCTTCACGATGAGCAACACAATTTCTTGGTTACCTTTTCCTCAACAATGTCAATATGACAGATCTTTCAAAGGTTCCGGCAACTCTTGGTTATTATTAGTATCAGACCCTGAAGATTCTTATGCCACTTATCCTTCTTGGGAGAAAATCATTATAAAGATGGAGGCAATCTGGGAGGACTCGGAACCACATAGGGGTCTGTCTTGCCAACAAAATTATGTACCTAATATTTGTAGAAGTGTGGCAAGGATGAAGAAAGAAGGTCAATGTGGAGTTTTGGGCACTTACCACATTTACCATAGAATAGTTAGTCAAATATTGATTCTTTATGATTAGTCTTAAACTTAATTTGTCTAAGTCTTTCATGTTGTTTGGCTTGATCCTTAAATATCCATGTAGGAAGACAGGACAAATATAAACCCACTGCCATCTAGTTGATTCTGACTCATAGCAAAGCTGTATGAGGTTTCTGAGATTATAAATTGTTGTGGGAACAGATAGCCTCATCTTTCTCCTTCAGAGACTGCCTGGTGGTTTTGAATGCCTAATGTACAATGCTACTGAGGCGCCTTAAGGCAAATATGCTGTTGTTATTGCTAATATATGTATCTAAAAGATGCTGTCCAGTCAGTTCTGACTCATAGCAACCCTATATAAGGTTTCTGAGGAGCAGTTGGTGGATTTGAACCACGGACTTTGCAGTTAGCTGTCCAGTGCTCATCCTACAGAGCCACACCAAGACTCCAGGGCAAATATTCGTGTTGTTAAGTACTGTCAAGTCAGCTCCGACTCACAGTGAGCCTGTCTAGGGTTTCCGAGGAGCAGCTGGTGGATTTGAACCACCAATATTGCCACATCAGACTCCAGGACAAATGTTGATGTCTTTATTTCACAGATATGAACTGATATAGGAAAATAAAGGGATTTTACTTAGAGTCTTTCTGCTGGCACTAGCCTCTGGCCTTCTCAGTACGTCATGCACTATTTGATTATTGTTTCCTTGATGTTCTCTTTCTTGAGCTAGAAGATAAGGAATATATCATCTATGTATTCTAGTATTTAATATTTCAGAATCCAATATGTTGGTTGATTTATATTGATCTACTAAAGGCAAAATTGAAAATATTGAATTTTAGTCTTTCTTGCTTTTCTAAACAAAACAATGATTTTTCTATTGTGTCAGATTTTGTTGTTTTTAAGTGCCATTGAGTCAGTTATGGCTCATATTGGCTCTGTATAGGGTTTCCGAGGAGCGGCTGGTAAGTTTGAACCATCGACCTCGTGGTTCAAACCAACTTTGCAGTCCAGCGCATTAACCCGCAGCACCACACCAGGACTCCTGGGTCAGTTTTAGAGGCCAATTATTTAGAGAGTGAATGACTCTCCTATGAAAAGTTAATTTTTTTAAAAGGCAGTTTGCTTCTTACTTTTCTCCCCTTGATTTTTTATTGCTACTTCATAGAACTTTTCACATATTAGTCCGAATTTTAGACACAGAGCCGTAAGCATGCCAAAAAACCCAAGCCTTGTAAAGTAAGGCAAGGCAAAGGCAAAGTAAACAAAATTAAAACCAAACCAAAACAAAGAAAAAAGAAAAACAGAAATCATTTTCATAAAGCAAATAGAATCACTATTTTCCAAATACGACCAGAAAGAACGCAATCAATTGGAAATGGATCAATCTAACATATGCAGAATAGCAGTTTGGCATCAATCAAATCTACCATAGTCAAGTTGTTTCAGGTATGTGAGACTAAGCTATTTCTGTAATAAACACAGTTCTACAAGATCATGTTACTGTAATCTAAGAATAACTTCCAAAATAAATCTTAGAATTAAATAAAACTCTACTATATTTCCTCATGGCCACCATTTTTAACTGGTGCTTTATAAAAATTCTATAAGAAACACCTGTGCTAGTCATTCTTCATCCTTAGCCTTTAATCCTGAGGGTGAATTCCTTTTGTATTAAGCCAAAACTTGAAATCTAAACTCAGATGGCTGGTGAAGAGGTATTAAATTTGTATTTATCTGTTTAGAGTCATCTGAAACGTGAGTTAATCATTTTCTTTCTATTTTCATCTTGATGAACTCTTTTCCATTACAAAGTTGCGTTGGGTTTTATTAGTGTTTTGCTGACAACTAAAGTTAACAAGATCATCTAGATGGACAGTTGTTGCAAAGGCTGCTATAGACAATACATTTTTTAAAATACATCATGTGTGGTCTGCAAAATCCACAGGAAGAAAATACTGACATAGAACTATATGTCAGCATTCAGTCAGAATATGGCACTTCTTAGTGATGTTCAAATAAGTAAAATAATAAAAACATTTCTTTCCAAAGATCAGTTAAGACAGATCTTATTTGATGTAGTAAATGCATATTTTTATGAATGCTAGTTATACTCAACATACAAACTTTTTGATTTTTAAAAATCTTTAGTGAATGAAAGAAAATCTTAGAAGTGAAGACACTGTTGTTAATTGTTTCTGATGTAGCATGTATGTTTCTAGTTTTAATTTTTAAAATAACTAGCATTTTAATAACCAGCAAATATATTTCTATTATGTGAAATGATAAATTATTTAACAGATATATGTGTAGTGTTCTTGGATATTTTCCTTTCTCTTTGTATCTGTCTTTGTTTTTTTCTCTTTTTATTGGTCTGAATGTTAATTCATTTATCACAGAAAATATAAAGATTAAAAAAGAATGACCCAATTCAGGATTATGCAGGTGCATCCAATGTAACCACAAGAGTCCTTAAAAGTGGAAGAGGGAATCAGCGTGGCATTGAGGACTTTGAAGATTGCAGGAGGGGCCCTGAGCCAACAAATACGAGTGGTCTTTAGAAGTACAGTCTCTGGATGGTACACATGGTTAACAAGCTTGGATGAAAGCCAAAGGTTTATAGCTTCTAGTGCAGTCAGGGATCCCTTGGAAAGAAGATGAAGAGATCTACTTTCAAACAATCATCGTTGAAAATCTTAGGAAAAGCACAGTTTTACTCTGACACACATGTGATCACTGTAAGTCAGAATCAACTCCACAATAACAGGAGCTCTGGTAGCGTAGTGGTTACGAATCAGGCTGCGAACCTAAAGGTCAGCGGTTCGAAACTACCAGCTGCTCCGCGGGAGAAAGATGAGGCTTTCTACTCCCGTAAGGATTTACACCCTCGGAAACCCTGTACAGGGTCGCTATGGGTCGGAACCGACTCGACGGCACGTAACAACAAGAAGTCGTTATTGTTGATAGGTACCTTTCAGTTGGTTACCACCCATAGCGAGCCTATGCACAACAGAATGAAACATTGCCCAGGCCTCCGATATCTTCACAATAGTGATTATGCTTGAGCTCATTGCTGATGCCACTGTGCCAATCCATCCCGTTCAGGGTCTTCCTTTTTCACACGGGCCCTTCACTTCATCAAGCATGATATCTTTCTCCTGGGACTGATCCTTCTTGATAATGTGCTCAAAGTAAATGAAATGAAGTCTCGTGGCTGGCTTCTAAGGAGCATTCCGGTTGTACTTCTTCCAATAAAGATTTGTTGGTTCTTCTGGCAGTCCGTGGTACTTTCTCTCTTTCTTTATGGTAGAACTCAGATACTGTTATATATTTAACTGGGTTTTCCAATGAATAACAAGTACATGCTTTCTAGAAACTGAAAGATGCACCAGTGCAAACAGCAAAGCTAGCACAGGAGAAGTGGGGAATGTAAGAGTTGGAATGTAGGAATTTAATCACATCATGGCCTTCATATGCATACATATTTAAATATAGGCATAGATGCTTGTCATTTTTATTTGAGTAAGTCTCCACATTATACTGAAAAATAAGTCCTAATTAATGTAACTCCTGTAAAAACAAAACAAAACAAAACAAAAAACAACTTAGCACACCTTTCACAAATGATTATGTAAAACAAGAACAGACACATAATTTTGTATACTATTTTATTCCCTACCATAGACATTAATTTTATGTTTCACTTTCCTACAATTTTCAACATGTACCTGCATTTAATACGCTTTTATCTCTAAAGACATTAACTGCTTGCTTTCCTAAATCTAAAGGTTATATAGTTTTAGTATAAATATATATCACATATTTTCATAAAATTTTGACAAAACCGAATAAGCATGCCTTATTTAAGTCCATGCTCCTTCCATTGCTTATAAAATCTGATTTAATGATAAAAAACTCTTGGTTGTCACTCTTCAATTACAAGTCTTCTTCCATAACTGCCACTCATGTTTTACATAATAACAAGCAATAGAAAATCCAAAGGAATTCTTACTTCTTTTCATTCTGACTGCTATAAAATAATGTGATTTTTTTTCTTTCAAATGAAAAATGTAACATATATACTCAATACATTCAAATGAGTCTCCTTTCGAGTCATTACCTTGGAAGGCCACAATTCATTCTTGTAACTATGCCATCACCGCTCAAAATACCTTTCAAACGCTTTTGAAATTACCTTCAAAGCTAGTTGCATAATTCTACGATTGCCTCAAAGATAGACTGAATTTTTAGAAATTGTCAATGATCATTTGCTGCCAAATAATGAAGTCTTGTGGGCTGGCTTCTAAGGAGCATTTTGGTTGTACATCTAACACAGATATTTGTTGGTTCTTCTGGCAGTCCGTGGTAATTTCAATATTTTTCTCCAACACCAAAGTTCAAATACATCAATTCTTTTATGGTCTTCCTTACTCATAGTCCAACTTTCACAAGCATTTGAGGCTATTGAAAATACCCTGGCTTAGGTCAGGTGCATCTTAGTCCTCAAATTGATATATTTGCTCTTGAACACTTCAACAAGGTCTTGTGCTGCAGATTTGCCTAATGCAATATGTTGTTGAATTTCTTGACTGCTGCTTCTTTAAGTGTTGATGGTGGAGCCAAACAAAATGTAGCTTTGACAACTTCAATCTTTTGCAGCAGATTGGCCTAATGCAATGCATCATTTGATTTCTTATCAGCTGCTTCCATGAGTGTTGATTGTGGATCCAAATAAAATGAATTCTTTGACAACGTCAATCTTTTCACCATTTATCATGATGTTATTTTCTGGTCCAGTTAGGAGTCTTTTTATTTTCTTTACACTGTGGTGCAAGCCATACTGAAGCCTATAATATTTGATTTTCATCAATAAGTATTTTAAGTCTTCTTTGCTTTCAGCAAGCAAGGTTGTATTTTCTGCATATTGCCAATTGTTAGTGAGTTTTCCTTCAATCCTAATGACATGCTCTTCTTCATATAATCCACTTTCTTGGATTATTTGTTCATCGTACAGATGATAAGTATGGTGTAAGAGTACAACCCTGCCAAGCTCCTAAGAATTATGACCCAGCCAAGTTGACACATATGCGTACCCATCACAGTCAGTGTTACTCTTGCCTCATAACCTCAGCATCTGTTACTGCCAGACATACATCATTCATGCTAAAAATAGACAGTAGATTCTCTGCTATTGTAAATGTGACACGTCAAATATGAGATATTCAAATGAATAAGTCAGTGTATAGCACATTTTGCTATTGTTAAGTGTCATAGAGTTGGTTGTGACTCAAAGCAACCCATTGTACAACAGAAGTAAACCTTACTCAGTCCTATGACATCACAGTTCTTTCTATGTTTGAGGCCATTTTTGCAGCTACTGTGTCAATGCATCTTGCTGAGGGTTTTTCCATTTTTCACTGATCTTTTACTTTACAACCCTGATGCTGTTCTCCAGGAAATGGTCCCTCTTGATGACATTTCCATGAGAAATGAGACAAAATTTTGTCTTTTTAGCTTCTAAGGAGAATTTTGTTTATGCTTCTTCCCAGACAGAATTTTTTTGTTCTTCTGGCTCTCCATTGTTGTTGTTGTCAGGTGCCATCGAGTCGGAACCGACTCATAGTGACCCCATGCACAGCAGAATGAAAC
>NW_006408523.1:42425436-42457991 GCF_000296735.1 Chrysochloris asiatica
TTTTGTAGCAGATTTACACAATACAGTACATTTTTTGATTTCTTGACTACTGCTGCATTCTTATGCATTGATTGTGGATCCTTTCAAGCAACATGAAATCTTTCACAATTTCCATATTTTCTGTGTTTATCAGGATGTTGTTTATTGAACAAAAGAACTTCAGTTTTCTTTATGTTGAGGTATAATCCACACTGAAGACTGGGTCTTTGATCTTTATCAGTAAGTGCTTCAAGTCCTCTTCATTTTCAGCAAGTAAGACTGTGTCATCTTCATATTGCAGGCTATTAAGGAGTCTTCCTTGAATCCTGATACTGTGTTCTTTATATTGTCCAGATATTTGGAGAATTTGTACAGCTTGTAGATTGAATGAGTATGGTGGAAGGATACAACTTGGATGCACACATTTCCTGGTTTAAAACCCTGCAGTAATCCCTTGTGTGATTCTATCAACTGTCTTTTGATTTATATACAAGTTTTGCATCAGTACGATGAAATGTCCTGGAATTCCCGTTCTTTGAAGAGTTATCCACAATTTCTTGTAATCTGCACCGTTGAACTTCTTTGTATAGTCAATGAAACACAGGTCATCCAATGGCTCTCATTGACTTGCGTTAATTTTCTTTAGCTTCAATTTGAATTTTCACACCAGCAATCGATATTCTGCTCCACAGTTAGTCCTTGACATTGTTCTAACTAATGGCATTGAGGTTCTTCATCATCTCTTTCTATCAGTGTAGTTTATTTGATTCCTGTGTGCTCCATCTGGTGAAGTCCACATGTATAATTGTCATTTATCTTGTTGATAAAAGATATTTGCAATGCATAAGTTGCTCTTATGAAATTCTACTGTTTGATCTCCAGCCTCATTTCTATCACCAACACCTTAATTTTCAACTACCGGTCCTTCTTTGTTTCCAACTTCCAAATAACAACGATCACCAGTAATTATCAATACATCTTGATTGCATGTTTGATAAATTTCAGACTGCAGAATTTGGTAAAAACCGTTTGAAATTAGTTGTTGTTGTTATGTGCCGTGAAGTCAGTTCCGACTCATAGAGGCCTTGCATAGGGTTTCCGAGGCTGTCAATCTTTATGGGAGCAGAAAGCCTCATCTTTCTCCCACAGAACAGCTGGTAGTTTCGAACTGCTGACCGTGAGATTAGCAGCCCGATTCATAACAACTACTCTATTAACTGGTCCTTCTTCCTTTTTGTTATTGTTAAGTGCCATTGAGTCAGTTCCAACTCATAGTGACCCTATATAGGGTTTCTGAAGAGCAGTTGACCTTGTGGTTAGCAATTTAGTGCTTATACTACAGTGCCACACTAGGGCTCCACAAGTCTTCTTTGTAGGCATATAAATGTTATCCTATCACTGACAGATTGTGTATTTCAAGATAGATCTTGAAGTGTTATTTTGAAGATTAATGCAAAGTCTAAGCTACATTGAAGTCATTAGTAAAAAAACAACAAAAAAAAAGATTCCAGGAATTGACAGAACACTAACTGAAATATTTCTACAAACTGACGCAGCACTGAAGGCACTCACTAGTCTATGCCAAGAAGTTTGAAAGACAAGTTACTCAAACAAGTGGAATAAATTCATATTTGGGCCGAATCCAAAGAAAAGTAACTTATAAATATGGAAATTATGGAACACTATCATTAATATCACATGCAAGTAATGTTTTGCTGAAGATAATTTAAAAACCATTGTGGCAGTATGTCTTCAGGGAGCTGCCAGAAATTCAAGTTGGATTCAGAAGAGAACACAGAATGAGGGATAGCCTTGTTTACATCAGAGGATCTTGGCTGAAAGCAAAGAATACCAGAAAGGTATTTACTTGTGTTTTATTGACTATGCAAAGTCATTTGACTGTATGAATCATAATAAACTATGGATTTCAAAGAATGGGAATTTCAGAACACTTATATTCATATGGAACTTGTGCATAATCCTAAAGGCAGTCATTCAAGCAGAACAAGGGTCTGTGCATGGTTTATAATCAGGAAAGGTGTGTATAGGGTTATATCCTTTCACCATACTTATTCAGTTTGTATGCTGAGCAAATAATCCAAGAAGCTGGACTATATAAAGAACAACATGGCACTAGTATTGGAAGAAGGATTAACAACCTGCAGAATGCAGATGACACAACATTGCTTGTTGAAAGCAAACAAGACTTTAGGCACTAAATGATAAATATCAAAGAAAACAGCCTTCAGTATGAATTACAACTCAATGTAAAGAGAACAAAAATCATCACAATTGGTCAATAACGTCACGAGAAATGGAGAAAAGATTGAAGTTTACTTGGATCCACAATCAATGGTCATGGAAGCAGCAGTCAAGAAATCAAATGATGCATTGCCTTGGGCAGGGAATCAGTTGCAAAAGAATTCTTTCAAATGTTAGAGTGCAAAGAGGTCACTTTGAAGACTAAGATATGCCAAAGCCATGGTATTTTCAATCACATAAAATACATGTGAAAGCTGGACAATGAATAAGTACGACTGGAGAAAAATTTATGCATTTCAATTGTGGTATTGGTGAAGAATATTGAAGGTGCGTGGGCTGCCAGAATTACAAACCAAAAAATTTGTAATTAGAGCTATTACCAGAATGCTCCTGAGAAATGAGTATGGGGAGATTTCATCTCATGTACTTGTTGAACGTGTTGTCAAGAGGGACAAGTTCCTGGAAAAGGGCGTCATACTTGGTAAAGTAGAGGGTCAATGAAAAAGAGAAAGACTTCCAGTGAGGTGGATTGAGACAGTGGCTGCAACAATGTGTTCAAACAATAATTGTGAGGGCAGCACAGAACTGTTAGTATTGTGTTATGTTGTGCACAGGGAAGCTACAAGTCAGACCCAATTCTACAACCCCTAACAAAAACAACGTTCTACTTCAATTTGTCATTTCTGGTATAGTAGACCATATTTGTCCAATGAAAAATAGCCAATACTAGTCCTTTTCAGCTCATGAAAGTATAGGATATTGATCTCTGTGTGTTCTTTTCATTTTTGACAATTTCCATTTTTTCTAATTTCATACTTTGGAATTTCCATATTCCAATTATTAATTGATGCTTGCTGCTGTTTCTTATCATTTTGAGTCTCATAGTACATCAACAAATGGAGATTCCAGAGGCCTTATCCCATCCATGTCATTACAATCGATTCTACTTTGTGGAAGCAATTCTTGTCCAGTCTAAATATTGAATGTCTTCCAACCTGAGTGGCTCATCTTCTGTCACAATATCAGACCATGTTCTACTGCTATTCATAAAGCTTTCACTAGTTAATATTTTAAAAGTAGATCAACAAGTCCTGCTTAGTAGTCTGTGTTAGTCTGGAAGCTCAGTTGAAATCTGTTCACTATGGGTGACACTGCTGGCATTTGAAATACCAGTGGCATAGCTTCTAGCATCAGAGAAACGGGAAAATCATCACAGTACAATAGACCAATGGTGACGGGGATCATAGTGAGCCAAAAAGAGAAGTATTTTCTGTTACATAGGACAGGAGAGAATGGAAGTTTGTGGGTAACCAATTTTCCTTCAGAATATTTTTTAATGGTTGTTGTTCTTGTTAGATACTGTCCATAGATTCCAACTAATAGCTACTCTGCATAGGGTTTTCACTAAGCAGCTGGTGGGTTTGAACTGCGGACCTTATGGCTCACAGTCCAGTGCTGATCCTACAGCACCATACTTACCTAAATGATAACAGTTTGTGCTTTTTTTCTCTAATTCAATGATGATTCCTTGTCTATAGTAATCAAGAACTTTGATGAAATAGCAATTTATTAGATACATGTCATGCTTCATTAGGTCTTTACCAGACAACAGCTAAAACGATCCCTTCCTTTTTCCTTTTACAGCCTCTCTCCTTTAATGTTAATTTAAAAAGTTAGTCTATGGCATAGAAACCCATTTGGAACTGTTTGAATGTAGCCTGCCTGTTTCTTGGTACAGACATCTCAGGACATCATCTCCATAACTTCTTAACTTATATAACTATATGCTCTGGGAAAACAGGGCAAAAGAAAATTCCAACACCATTCTTTCCCCAGATTCAGTCATTTGTGCTGATAACAAAGCCAAACTCATGATTGTTGAGTTGTTTCTGACTGATGGAGACCCCATGTGTTAGAGAGTGGTGGTGGTAGTTGTGCGTGGCCCAGTCAGTTCTGACTCTTGTATAAGGTTTTCTTTAATGGAATCTTTACAGAAGCAAATCATCAGGCCTTCTGTGAAAATGCTGGGTGGGTTTGAACTATAGACCTTTAAACGGTTAGTAGTTGATCATGTGGGGACCTGGGGATCTCCATTTGGTCTGATAAGCTCTGTTATTGCAGCCTGGTCTCTGTTACATAGAGCGATGTAGTTTTGGTTAAAAGAAGCATATCCAACAAGTATCAAGATAGGTATCCAGAGTAAATATATTTCTATTACATCTTCTTCCCCCTGTATCCATAATCAAATCCTCATTAAGCTTATGGGACCACCTGGTACTGCTACACTGAATGATCTGTGCAGTACAGATAATGCACCAGCTGGGAATACTTAAGAAATCTCAGATGAATGCTTTTGAAGTTTTTAATAAAAATGAGTTTTAATGCACAAATAAAGGACTGTGCAAAATTTGGGCTTAATTGGATGCTGGTTTAAATTAGAATAAACCATAGTTGAATATTTTCTTATCACTTGAGAAATCCTATTGAATGGTTTTTTGTTTTTCTTTTTTCTTTTTCTTTCAGTTGTTCCCCTATTCACAGCTGAATGTACCAATTTTTTTCTGAACATATTTTCAAGTTTGAAAAACTTTTCTTATAGTAGGGATTTAAATAATTATATTTTAAACTCAGTTAGTAGGGCTCAGATATTGAAATCTTCATAGCGAGGCTCTGTTATTTGTTTAGTTTCGTGCTTCAGTAATGTGGCAAATCTCCTATAAACTTATCTCTGTTTATTAGACTTGGCATTTACCTGCATGATGTACTCCTTTATTTTTCCTTGGAAAGTGTCTGTTTTTATTGTATTCTGAGATGGGCTTTAATTTCCTTTTAATTTTTTTCCCGTTCAATCTGAGGATTAATGTTATTATCTCTTTTCTTCCTTTTCTCTCCGAAGAGCTTCAACATTTTCATGATGTTCTAAATCTTACAACACTGAATAGAATATAAATGGAATTCCAAACAAGCAAGTGGATAATCCATCACCCTTTTTTGGGGCTGCCAGATATCAAAGAAAGTTTATTCTTGCTTTCAGGGCTTTTACATGCACATATTATTTTTACTTAGGCATGTAAAACTGTTTATTTATTAAGTTTTAGCATTTTCTAAGACTTTTCAGTTTTTATATAAATGACTATGTTGAGTAAGCAGAATATTTTTCTCCTCCTATATTCTTGCCACTGGGCTATTTCAAAGAAATATGGTCCTTTCTCAGGAAAAACTATATAAATGTGCTTGATTTGGTGCTGCAATGCCAGCAGCAAATTATACAGTATTAGGGTTTCGATTAATAGAAGCAACCTCCTCATTTTTTCACAAGAAGAGCTGAGACACAAGAAAAGTGATGTCTAAGTTAATATTATTCCTTGCTCTTTCTGGTACAACCTGCTACTTCTCATCTAGGATTCTTTCTATGTTCATTGAGCATCTACTGCATGGTAGGATTGTGCTAAGGGCTGATATTTAATGTGGCATTTATTGTTCCCTAATCTATATGATTTTGCAAATATCAGTGTACATAAGCTGTAAGAAGGATGTTTGAAGCACATTTATAGTTTAAATAAATTTTGCTTAAGATATATTTTACCTATCAAACCAAACACATCATGAATAATAATCCAGCTAAAAGAATGAAGCAGTAATATTTGTCATTTTAGGAGTAGTGATTTCAAATAAATGATTTGAGACACTTTTCTTTTATTTACAACTGGTGGTGGTGGTTGGTGCACCATGGAGTCTAGTCCAACTCATAGCAACCCTGTATAGGGTTCCCAAGGCTATAAATCTTTATGGGAGCATAAAGCCTCATCTTTTTCCCATAGCTCACCTGGTGGACTTGAACTGCTGACCTTGTGATTAGCAGCCCACCGTGTAATCTACTATGTTTCCAGGGCTCCTTTATTTCCAACTAAGAAGTTAAAATATAAAAATCCAAGTATCTACTGATTGCTACTCTTGGCTAAATCACTTTACTTCTCTGGACTGTTAGTATGATTCACTTCTCTGGATTGTCAGTATGGTGCAGAACTGGGCAGTGTTTTGTTCTGTTGTACATGGGTTTCCATGAGTTGGGGTCAGCACAATGGCATCAGTAACAACGTCATGATCAGGACATGTACAGGATTTTCTGGAAGCACAGAGGAGTGGCCTTAGTAAGGCTGGGATTATTGGAGAAGTGATACCTCAACTTCTGCTCTTGATAGTTTAGTATTCAGACCTGTGTTAATTTCAGGGGTATAGCAAAGTTCTCCTGTTCAAAAACATCTCCCTTCTATCTTAGTTATCTAGTGCTGCTCTAACAGAAGTATCACAAGTGGATGGCGTTTACAAACAGGTATTTTGTTTTAGGTGTTTAGAAGGCTAGAAGTTTGAATTCTGGACCCTGGGTCTAGGAGAAGGTTGTTGGGAAAGGTTTTTATTTATTTTCAACTTCTGTTTCTACACATGGTATTTTTCTGCCCCCTGTCTGCTTGGTGTCTCTCTGCTTCTTTGATACCACAAAAGAGATTGGTTTAAGACACACCCTACAATAATATGACCTCATTAACCTATCAAGAAAACTCATATCCAAGTGAGATTACAACAACAAATATAGCCCATTGTTATCAAATAAATCTAACACATGGAGAGGGGAGAATAATATAGGACAGGGGAGAATAATCCCGGGGGGTTCCAAGGCTGTACATCTTTACAGAAACAGATGGCCACATCTTTATCCCATGGAATGAATGGCCTCTTGGATTCACACAGTCCATCTTTCTCCTTAAAGCAAGAATAAGGATTAGGATTACAACAGGATGTATTTTTAGGGCTACAATTCAACCCATACTACTATATTACCACCATCCTCTCATTAACAGACCATTAGGAAGGAGTACAATTGCCACTGTTGTAATAACTTCTTTGGGATAAAGCCATCTTTTGGAGACCTCAGTAAAATGCAACCATCTGTATATCCACGGAGTTGAGTGATATGAGTATGCGCAGGATATAACCCTGTGCACTCTCCTCTCTCCCTTATTTACCTGGCAAGGATTTAGGGGAAATGAACAAGGATAAAAGAGTTGTGGGAAAGAGGCTCAGGGACTTTTGATGAAAGGGCTAAACCCAGTGGGCCACATCTGGTATGGCCCTCCACTAGAATAGGAAGTGAATACTTAACCTGAGAGGTGATAACAACAAACTTTGAAAACGTGATTATTTCCTCAAGACCCAGCTGAGTTCTATAAATAATGCTGGAGACAGACAGGGATCATATAGGACACTGAAAACTGGAAACTTGGAACTGTCAAGAAAGGGCTTTCCTTCATCTATGTTAATATGAGAGATGGTGAGCATGTGCATGAATGTGCAGAAAATTAGCTGAAAAACTTTTCATTTATTTTTCAAAGCTTAAATCTAGGGTTGAATGAGAGCTAGAATATGAAGAAAAACCTTTGAGAGAAAGTATCTAGTCAACCACAAAGTTGACCTTTTGAACCCCATGTGTCCTGTTCCATCTCCTATTCATCAGACTCCAGGAAACGCATGATTTCTGTGGGAACTTTGTAGTGCACCAAAGGGCACCTTTGGCCTCCGTGTTTGGCTCACATCTGCTATTTGGCCTCCATCTCAGCCTTTGTAAGGCCAAATAGCTGAAGGTTTACTTCATTTCTGGCATCCTTACATTTCTGCTTTTAATCTTAAGGCTGATTTTTGCTATATTTTATCAGCATAACAACTTCAGTGATATGAACATGTATTTAGTTAATATGTGACTGTTTACTTTAGATCTCAGGTATACATACTAGTCATAACTTGGTGAATATGCTTTATATCCTGAAAGTCTATCAAATGTTTGAAGTAAAATATATGACAATTAAAGATAATTAAGAAAGTTGTTGATTTTATATAAAAACAGTTATGAGAACTTTTAGGTGGTTAAATAGGGAAACAGCTATTAAAATATTAAAGAGTCTTTTAACTTGGTATCTTTAGAAGGAATACTATATAATATTAGATATAATATGTTTATAAAAATTTAAATTAGACAGAATCATAGGAAATAGATAATATTATTCTAAATGGAGCAGAATTGATTGGGGTGTTAGCATTCATATATAGCAAGCAAACAACCTAATGACCTTTAAGATTACATTTCATTTTTATTTAATTCCATTTAGATCTTTGAAACAGATCATTTGCAAATTCTTAACATTTGTGTGAGGAAATTAAAAGCAGAGTGTTAACTATGCCACTTCAAAATTTAAGAGGAGGAATATTTTCTAAATTATATATATCTATAAAAAATTATTTTATGCAGCTATAATGAATGCTGTGTGGTGTAAATGGTTAAGTGTTTAGCTGCTGAATGAAAAGTCGGAGGTTCAAGTCTATTCAGAGGCTCTGGGAAAAACACTCTGGGTACTAACTTCCTGAAAGTTATATTGGAACACATTTTGACTCTGACACACATTGGTTACCATGAGTTGGAATGACATTATGGCAACTTTTTAAAATATAAAGAATGGAAAGAAGAAATCATTCACATGAAAATTGATAATCTGTTTAGAGATAACAGAAATACTGTTGAGGTATGCATTTAGCTTTTTTTTTTTTTAATCTTCTGAAGGCATGGCTGAATGGCTGAACTAGCAGATTTGGGAGAATTCTGTGACTAAAGTTGAACTTCTGTGCTGTCTCCAAATTTGGGGGCACAAGGGTTTTCTCAGATAGTCCTGTACTCCTGGAACTAATAAGGTTAAATTGCATGAAAAACATGTATAATTCTTGAACCAAATATGTGAATTCTTGAACGATTCCAAAGACAGGGAACTAACAATAGACTGTTGCTGAGCTTAAGGCAACGTCACCAGAGAGCATCACCAGACCAGGTATACAGACAGACAGGTGGAGTCACACTTTGTGTTATATGCTCCTGGTTTACATTGCTGTCAGAAAGGAATTACCCAGATGTAAAT
This sequence comes from Chrysochloris asiatica, assembly GCF_000296735.1. Lineage (NCBI taxonomy): Eukaryota > Metazoa > Chordata > Mammalia > Afrosoricida > Chrysochloridae > Chrysochloris > Chrysochloris asiatica. Next base: position 42,434,637 of record NW_006408523.1, read on the forward strand.
TAAAATATTAGTAAATTTTAATTTCTATGACATGACACTTAAAATTTTTCTAACTAATACATATTTTCTCATTTTTATTTTTACTAGTTCTAATGGTCAGATTCAGGCCATCAACATCAAACCTGATGCCCAGGCACCCTATTTGGTCACTGCTAAGGAGAGGAAGAGACAGAGGAGAGTCCTAGCTAGATTGATAAATGAGGCAGGCAACAGAGCTAGGCGGTAGAGTTTGGGGTTTGCATACTATTTACAGTAGTGCTATGCGCTGGACTGCAGTTGGTTTGAACTGCAAGGTTGGCAGTTCAAGCTCATAGAAAGGCCTGCTTGCTTTTTGTTGGGTATGGATCCTGCATCTGGTTTGTCATCCAAACATCCAGTTCTTTGGACTCTATTGAGTCAAGACCTGATGTATTGCCTGCCGATTCTGGGATTGTTAGTAGCTGCCATCTTATCTGCTGACCTTGGATTCATTTATCTCTGTACCCAGAAGCCTGCTCACCAAGACCTGCCGATCTTGGGTTCATCAGTTCCTGACATGAGTCAAGGGAAGCTTTCAGCCTGACACTTGACCCCAGCCTAATATCTGACTCATGGGTTTGGAACTTGCTGACTCTACAACTATATGAGCCATTTCCATTTCCTTGGTATAAACCTCTCTGTGTATGTATGTATGTATATAAAATATATATGCACATATATGTATGTACGAATCGGGCTGCTAACCTAAAGGTCAGCAGTTCGAAACTACCAGCGGTTCCGCGGGAGAAAGATGAGGCGTTCTGCTCCCGTAAAGATTTACAGCCTCGGAAACCCTGTACAGGGTCACTATGAGTCGGAACGGACTCCACGGTACTTAACAACAACAACAACATGTATATATAAAATTTCACTGGTTTTGATTCTCTAGCGAACCCAGGCAAAGACAGTCTTTCTACTGTGCCATCTTACATGTATGCATATCTAGAGGCTCAATATTACCTGGCTCCTTATCAAGGTTATTGTTGTGAAGAGCCATCCAACCCATAGTGACCCTGTATAGGGTTTCCAAGGAGCAGCTGGTGAGCTTGAACCACACTGATCTTGCGGTTCAAATGACTTTGCAGTCTGACACATTAGTCCACAGTGCCACACCAGGTAGACCAGAGATATTTACGTAAACCCTACTATTCCCTGAGCATAACTTTCATGTCCACTACCCCGGCTCTGTCAAATTTTATTTGAAGATATTCTTACTCACTCAGCCCGCTGCCATCAAGTCAAGGCTAACTCATAGTGACCCTGTTCAGAGGTTCTGAGACTTTAAATCTTTTCGGGAATGAAAGAAAGCCTCATTTTTCTCCTGAGGAACAGCTGGTGGATTTAACTTCTGACCTTGTAGTTAGCAGTCCAGTGCTTAGTCTAGGCACACGTTTTAAGTGTTTTATAAATCTTACAGAGGAACAGTAGCTTTGGCTGTTGGCTTGGGTTGGAACAATGGTTGGGAGGTCTACAAGAGCAGGTCATGTCATCAAGTCACCTAGGGTGGAGCTTAGCATGAGCCAAGGGGTGGAAACTGACTGGCAACAAGATTGCCCATTGGAAGTTTTGTCAAAGTAATCAGTGGCAGTGAGGAATCCAAATGTAAAGTTATAGGACAAAGATAAGGGTAAAAAAAATTTTGCATTCAGCAAATACTACGGCATCCTTATATGCCAAGTATTCTTGGCACTGTAAATATTTAAATGGGAAAAGTTTGACAAAACTCCCTCCTTCATGGAGTGTATAGTGGATCTTGAAGGAGTCTCTGAACTAGAGAACAGAACACTAGCTGCTTTGCAAAGAACATCTGAGGGTCTGAGCAGAGCAGTGTAATCTAAAAAGTCTGGTTGATGATATAATCAATCCTTTGTATAGTAAGTCAATGCCTTACAACACCCTTCCTTTAATTTTTATTGTTGTAAATATATGTATAACACATTTGTTAAATCAACATTTTCACATGTACAACCGAGTGATATCAATTACATTAATCATATTGTGCAAACATCACCAATAATTGCTGCCCAGTTTTCCATTACTATGAACAAACTCATTGCTTCCTAGTGACTCCCCTTTTCTTCCTCCTTCCCATCCCTGCTAAACACTAATAAAACATTGAAGACCCATTCTTTGATCTAGCTTTTACTTAACATTTTAGCTTCAAGTATCATTCTCAGTTTCAGAATGAACAGTTTAGCCATAATATGTTACTTACTCTCCTCTGCCTCTACCATACTCATTCTTGCCTCTGGAATGGAACTCTGGCTCTTCAGTCTGGTTTTGAATATATATTCTTGCCTTTTCTACCACATCCTGGCTAACTCACACTTATACATCCTTTCTAGTTCAGATGTTGCTTCCCTTGGGAAGTTGTTTTCAACTCTTAGGCCTAGGTAACGTGTTTGCCCATGTGCTTCCATAGAACCCTGTATTTAAGAGTGTTTCCATACAAAAACAGTGAAATCTAGTTTCCTGGTCTCCAAGTTGTAAACTCACTGAATATAAAGAATCTTAGACATTACCACTGTTTCTCTAGAATCTAACATAGTGCCTGGCACCTGAGATGTTCTAAGGTATTTGTAGGATATGACAGGGATTGCCGGTATCTGAGAGAAAAAACCTTCGGTACACTGAATGAAGGAGCATTGGACTTCACCAGGTGAATTGAAATTTGTCAGTTGTTTATTTATTTGCTTATTTAATATTTTTTATAGCTTAACTTGGAAGTCATGTCTGGCACTCTGGTAAAGGGTATTTATAAAACGCCTGCGCTAATATATATTCCATCCTATATGTTCTTAGTACAATTCAATATTAACAATGCTCTCTTCCTGTTAAAAATGGGTATGTTTTTGAAACTTCCTCATCCAATAGATTGTGTCAGGTGGAATGCTATGTGACTTTCAAGTTTAGGTTACAATTAGGCAGTATGGCTTTCACTTTTAGTTTACTCATTGTTAAAACACAGTCACCGTACTGTGTGGAAGCCCAGACCACATGTTGGGGCCATTTGGTTGCATTCTGGCCAACAGCTCTAGCAAAGATCTCAGTTAATGACCAGAATTAAATGCCAGATCTATGAGTTTAAAAGCCTTCAGAGGATTCCATGTTCCAGCCTTTAAAGGTTCCAGCTGAGACTCCAGATAGAATGGATTAGAGGCAAGCTGTCTTACTGTGCTCCTCATGAATTCCTGACCCACAGCAATCTGTATTTCTGTGCTACCTGGCAGAGGGAGTGCTTATCAGGTGTTTTCAATTTTTCTCTTCCTTTCTACAATGCACCTATTGGAAAGAAGTCACTATGTGCATTCTGCCTTATGGGGAAGTCATATTCCACCTCCTTGAGAATGAAATATTTGCACAAATTGCTTGGAATTCTGCTTGGGAGAATTGCTTTTTTTTGCCCATTTATTATTTATGTAATCATTTATTTATACTAGTATAGACTTATAGATATTTATTGTATGCTCTGGATTGTTACATAACTGACTTACATAAGTGAATTACGTGATCCAGGTGGTACCCCAAAGCAGATACAGTTAAGCAGTAAACAAGGCCAAGTAAAGAGCATTTTCAAACTATTAGATTATTAAGAGGCTATTATTAGGAGGTTACTACAAAGTATGAAGGTGCAGAAGTCCTGGTACCTCAGGCACAGCTCCAAGAGCATACATGTGTACTTCTATGATGGTCTTGAATCTCTCGTCCCAACAGGGAAAAACTCTACCACTTATTTCTTTAAAATTTTTAGTTTCATCAGACATGTAAAGTAGTTTCAGGATTGTCATCCCACATAACTATGGGAAGCAAGTGTATCAATAGAGGATTATGCTAATCTAAAATTCATTTTGGCTTGCATCTATATTATATACTACTTATTTTCAACTTTAAATAGGTCAGTACCTTCTCTCCCATCCCTTTACCTGGGGGTTCTTGCATACATCTGGCATGCATTAGATCCTTTCTTCACAGTCTGTGCTCCATCCTGGAACCCCTTTTCCACTGAAATATGTGTGTGTCTGTTTAATTTCATGCATTATTACGCTGTTGGTCCTCATAAAGTCAACTTTGACCCACTGCAATCTTATTTGTAATAGGATGAAATACTGACAGGTCCTAACCATCTTCCAGAATGTTGTTATTGCATATATAAGAGCTATGTATTTTGATAAATGCATAGTACCATGTATTCACCATATAATATCATAAAGAATAAACTCATCTCCATAACATGTCCTCATACTTTACAGATGCAATTCTCCCCAATGTAGTTGAATTTATATTGTAGTGTAGTGGTTACGAATCGGGCTGCAAACCTTAAGGTCAGCGGTTCGAAACTACCAGCCGCTCCGCGGGAGAAAGATGAGGCTTTCTACTCCCGTAAGGATTTACACCCTCGGAAACCCTGTACAGGGTCGCTATGGGTCGGAACCGACTCAACGGCACTTAACAACAACAACTCTACTTTCAAATAACATCATATGGTATAACATAAATTTGAAGTAATTTATGACTTTTTATTCCTAATTCCTCCTTTCTATCACTTGTGACATTGTTGCCATTCATTCTACTTATCCCTGTACTGAAGGCACTTACAGACTGCTGCTGGCCTTGGTTTGGCTGATGATTTGGGCTTTTCCACCATCTCTTCCCACAGATGTAGTCAATTTGGTTTCTGTGTATTCCATCTGGTGAGATCCATGTGATCTCCAGTATCAGTTCTATCCCCATGGCCACATGTTCCATTTACTGACCCTTCCATTTTGTTTCTGAACTTCACATTCCCATCACCAGTAGTTATCAATTCACCTCGATTGCATGTTTAATCAATTTCAGATGGAAGAAGTGGGTAGAATTCTTCAATTTCATCATCATTGGATTTACTGTTTCCTTCATAAATTTGAATAATAGTAATATTAACTGGTCTTCCTTGTAGACATATCTGTATTTTCCTATCACAAACAGCATTGTACTTCAGGCTAGATCTTGAAATGTTCTGTTTTGATGATGCATACAGTGTCATTCCTCTTCAATTTGTCATTCCTGGCATAGTAACCCACATGATTGGCAGATTCAAAATACCAGTTAATACATCTATTTCAGGTCACTGACACCTAGAATATCAATCTTCATGCATTTCATTTCATTTTGATGATTTCCATTTTACTAGATTCATTTTTGTATATTCCATGTTTTTATTATTAATGGATATTTACAGCTGTTTCTCCTCATTTTGGATTCTGCCCTATCAGAATATGAAGGTCATGAAAGTTCTTCTCTACTCATGTCATCATGGTCAATTCTACTTTGAGGAGGCAGCTCTTTCAGATTCTAGTTTGAGTGCTTTCTAACCTGAGGGTCTCATCTTCCAGCACTATATTGAACAATGTTCTGCTGTTATTCGTAAGGTTTCCAGTGGCTAAACATTCAGAAGTAGTCTGCCTCACCTTCTTCTTAGTCTATCTGAGTCTGGAAGCTCAGCTGAAACCTGCCCATGATGGGTGGCCCGGCTGGTATTTAAAATACCTGTGGCATAGCTTCCAGCATGAAAGCAATATTCAAGCCACCACAGGATGACATATAGACAGATGAGTGATAGACAGATGACTGTGGACTAGATCATCAATTACTCATATGCAAGTTCAGGTTAAAGCTGAATAAGTATTAAAACACATCAAAGAGAGCCAAAATATGATTTCAAAAACATCCCACTTGAATTTAGAAACTGTCCTAAGAACAGATTTGATGCATTAGACACTAGTGATTGAAGATCAGAAGAGTTGTGGGATGACATCAAGAACATCATAAAGGAAGAAAGCTAAAGGTCATTAAAAGGACAAGCAAGAAGAAAAAGTCCAAAAGGGATACCAGAAGAGATTCTGAAACTTACTCTCCAGCATAAAGATACTAAAGTGAGTGGGAGAAATGAGGAAGTAAAAGAACAGAACATTTCAAAGAGCAGCTCAAGAAGACAAATCAAGCATTAAAATGAAATGTGCAAAGGCCTGGAGTTAGAAAACAGAAAGGGAAGAACAAGCACAGCATTTCTCAAGCTGAAAGAACTGAAGACAAAATTCAAGCCTCAGCTTGAAGTACTGATGGAGTCTATGGGTAAAATATTGAGTGGTACAGAAAGCATCAAAAGATTTTGGAAGGAATATACAAAGTCAATGTACCCAAACAAAATGGCTGATGTTCAGTCATTTCAAGAGGTAGCATATGAGCAAGAACCAGTAACACCGAAGGAAGAAACCCAAGCTGCACTAAAGGCACTGATTAAAAACAAGGCTCCAGGAATTGACACAATACAAATGAAAATCTTTTAACAAATTGATGCAGCACTGGAGACACTCATACATCTATGCGGAGAAACTTGGAAGACAGCTATCTGGCCAGCCTATTGGAAGAGATCCATATTTGTCCATCACCATTCCAAAGAAAGGTGATATGATGGAATGTGGAAATCATTGAACAATATCATTAATATCACATACAAGTAAATTTTTTGCTGGAGATATTTTAAAAATGGCTCCAAAAGTACATCAATAAAGAACTGCCAAAAATTGAAGCCAGATTCAGAAAAGGATGTGGAACTAGGAATATGAGTGCTGACACCAGATGGATCTTGGCTGAAAGCAGAGAACACCAGAAAGATGTTTACTTATGCTTTATTGAGTATGCAAAGACTCTCAACTGTGTGGATCATGACAAGCTATAGACAACATTGTGAAGAATGGGTATTCCAGAATGCTTAATTGTGCTCATGAGGAACTTGTACAAAGACCAAGAGGCAATTGTTAGAACTGAACAAGGGGATACTGAATGGTTTAAAGTCAGAAAAAGTGTATGTCAGGGTTGTATTTTTTCACCATACTTGCTCAATCTATATGCTGAACAATAATCCTAGAAACTTGTATATATGATGCAGAACGTGGCATCAGGAATGGAGGAAGACTCATCAAAAACCTATGATATGCAGATGATACAACCTTAGTTGCTGAAAGCAAAGAGGATTTAAAAAACTCACTGATGGTCATCAAAGATCTTAATTATGGATTGCACTTCAATGTAAAGAAAACTAAAATCCTCACAACTGGATCATGATAAATGAAGAAAAGATTGAAGTTGTCAAAAACTTAATTTTGCTTGGATCCACAATCAACACACATGGAAGCCGCCGCCAAGAGATCAAATAATTTATTGCATTAGGCAAAATGTTACACCAGACCTTTTTAAATTGGTCAAGAGCAAAGATGTCAGTTTAGGAGTCAGGTACACTTTACTCAAGCCATGGTATTTCCAATCACCTATATTCTTGAGAAGTTGGAAATGAATAAGGAATACCTTAGAAGAATTGATGCATTTGATTTATGGTGTTGCAGAAGAACCAACAAATCTGTGTTGAAAGAAGTACAGCAAGAATGCTCTTTAGAATCTAGAACATGTTATCAGGGGAGATCAGTCCCTGGAGAAAAAACTGATTGTGCTTGGTAAAGTGGAATTTCAATAAAAACGAAAGCCCCCAACCAGATGGATTGACAAGGTTGGCAGAAGCAATGGGCTCAAGTATAACAGCAATTGTGAGGGTGGCACAAGACCAGGCAGTGTTTTGTTCTGCTGTGCATATGGTTGCTGAGTTAGAATTGATTCAAGGACATCTAACAACAACAACGAAGTCACCCAATACACTGTTAAAAGGTGGTGGTGGCTGTGTGCCGTGGAGTCGATTCCGACTCATAGTGACCCTGTACAGGGTTTCCGAGGCTGTAAATCTTTACGGGAGCAGAACGTCTCATCTTTCTCCCGCGGAACCGCTGGTAGTTTCAAACTGCTGACCTTACGGTTCGCAGCCCGATTCATAACCACTACGCTACCAGAGCTCCTTACACTGTTAACAAGCTGGTTTAATTTTTTTTAAAGAGTCATCCAGAATAGGAAATGCGATTCTCTTCTGTATCTATCAGGATTCAATACAGTAAATAGAACTAATAGGATATGTATTTTAAGAGAGTGATTGTAAGGAATTGGCTAACACAATTTTGAGATTTAAGTAGGTGTAAGGAAATGAAAGAGAGAGAGAGATGACGGAGAGATTCTTGGTTTCAACAGCAGGCAGGTTTATTGGGAGTAAACCTGGGAGGGTGTACTCTCAAGTCTCCAGAGGAGACCAAGAGCCCGTCTGTTCTCTTACAGACTGGGGTATTTAAAGAGGCGGTGTGGTCTGGGTACAGTTCTGGAGAGTTTACAATGGGCAGGGCTATGGAGATTTGGGTGGGGGTAGTTGCAATGCCATTCCATTGATCAGGCTCAAGGTCCTTCAGCAGGTAAGTCCTAAATATGTTGGGCAGGCTGCCAAAAATGGCAGACTGGAATGCTCAAGCTGCTGAAGCTACCAAACCTGAAACTATTGTTGTCCATAGGTGAATTGTCTTTTCTCCAGGAAACTCTTAGCTATGATCTTAAGACTTTTCAACTGATTGAATCAGACCCACCCATAGTATCTACGATGAAGTTATTCCTTGTGGACTTCGATCATATCTGCAAAATACCTTCAAAGCAATCCTTAGATCAATGTTTTATTGAATAACTGTGGACTATTGTTAACTAACAGCAGTCAAGAAATCAAACGACATACTGCATTAGGCAAATCTGCTGCACAAGACCTTTTTAACATGTTGAAGAGCAAAGATGTCAGCTTGAGGACTAAGGTGCGCCCGACCCAAGCCATGGGATTTCCAATAACCTCATATATGTGTGAAAGCTGGACAATAAATAAGGAAGACAGTAGAAAAATTGATGCTTTTGAGTTATGGTGTTGGAGGAGAATATTGAGAGTGCCACGGGCTGCCAAAAGAACCAATAGATCTGTTTTGGAAGAAGTGCAGCTAGACTGCTCCTTGGAGGCCAAGATAGCTAAACTTCATCTCTCATACTTTGGACATATTGTCAGGAGGAACCAGTCATTGGAGAAGGATATCATGTTTGGTAAGGTGGAGGGTCAGAGAAAAAGAGGAGGACCCCCAACAAGTTGGATTAGCAAAGTGGCAGCATCAATGGTCTCAAGCATGGCAACAGTGGTGAGGCTGGCCCAGGATCGGGCAGTGTTTCGTTCTGCTTTCATAAGGTCGCTATGAGTTGGTGCCGACTCGATGGCACCTAACAACAACAAACAACAACATTGCTAAGTACCGTTGAGTCAGTTCTGACTCATCATTGTTGCTGTTAAGTATCACCGAGTAGTTTCTGATTCATGGAGACCATGTACAGTGTTTCTGAGGAGTGGCTGGTGAGTTTGAACTGCTTACCTTGTGATTCAAACTGACCTTGAGGTCTGGTTCTTATCCTACAGCACCACACCAGGTTCTCACTCATAGCAACCCTGTATTAGGTTTCCGAAGGAGCAGCTGTTGGATTTGAACAGACAACTTTGCTGTAAGTAGTTCAGTGCTTATCCTACAGCACCACTCCAGGACTGTAGCCTAGTCAGATATCCTTTTCTTTTTGCTTGAAGAAGTTTTAAAACATTTTTTTGCAGGCCAGTTCTGCTGGCAATGATTTTTATGATTTTACTTGTCTGTAGAATATCTTCATTTTTCTTTCACTTTTAAAAGGTAATTTTGCTGCATATAGAATTCTAGATTGATGTCCCTCCTCCCTAATTATTTTAATATTTCACTCTTTTTCCTGACATGATTTCTGGCACTGTAAATCTCATCCTTGAGGGAAAGAGGTTTCCCCTTTATGCCTCTGATTTCTCTTAAGATTTTGTCTGTGTTTTGGGTTTGAATATGAAATACATATGTATAGCTTTTTTTTTTTTTTGGTTATATATCCTGCTTGGTGTTCTCTGAAGTTTATGAATCTATAGACTGTTTTCTGTTATTAATTTTAGAATGTTCTTGGTCATTATTGCTTAAAGCATTTTTTCTCATTTTTCTTCCAGTAACCATATTTTGTAACTAGTGCTTTCACATAAATAATGTGTGCACATGCATTTACTGTATTGAAATGGTGATGCTAATGTCAAAAAGTTCTGGCACAACATACCCATGCATACAGGCCCCAACTTTTGTGACATTTCCTAAAGTGAATCTTAGCCTCATTCACCGTCATTCAATACTCTGAAAATGTTGCTTTTGATCATATTTATGTAATAAAGGCATAAGACAGGGTCAAGAAATCATAGATTGAGTTTGGTAGTGTCCTGGGAATTGGAAAATAAACCATTGAAAGTGTGGGGAAGTTGCTGGCTGGTCCTGAGAGCAGTGAATTTTCTTGTTGTTTATCTGTGCCCAGGTACGTCTCTCTGGGCATGAGCTGGTCCTTTGATAGGCAAGGACTATGCTCAAGGTGCTCAGATCCTGTGTAACTGGCCCCATGTGAAACCCCATGTGAAACCCAGGTGGCAGGACAATTCGGGGACAGGCTTGTACCACTCAGAGCCCACGAAGTCCCTGGTTAGCCAGTTGGACACATTTTGTTCGAGTGAGGGATGTGTGACCCCTCTGTGCCTGTGGCTCTCACACATACCACACAGTGTTCTCATGGGCAGGGGATTCAAATGGCACAAGTGAGGCAGTCAGCTAGTTGGACAGTGGGGCAGAATGCACGTGGTTGTAGTGCACCAGCCTCGCCCACTCAAGTGGCTTGCCTGGCCTGGATGTGGCAAACCCAGCATCAATGGGTTCAAGTGTGGCAACAATAGTGAAGTTGGCCCAGGATCGGGCAGTGTTTCGTTCTGCTGTGCATAAGGTCGCTATGGGTGGGTACCAACTCGATGGCACCTAACAACAACAACAACAACAATGCCTCTCCTGAGCTGAGGCTCCTTGCTGTGACCAGTGTTGTTTTCAGAGCAGAAAAGGTGGTTTCTTCCTGAACTGGCGAGAGTTTTGTAGAACAAGAAAGGAATCCCCTGGCAGGAGAGACACTGCTTTAGAAACTGGAGAGGGTCTGCTGCTGGGAACCAAACCTCTGTGTCAACAGGCACTAAGATGAAGGCTTAACATGAAATCTGTTGGACAGGAAACAAAATAGAAATATAAGTCATTATCGTTTAAAAAATTGATTTTACGTGCTTGTGAAAATAACATCAGGGTTGGGGTGTTGTACGGCAGTAAAAATGATAAATGAGGGTTATTTGTGTGAAAACATGGTACCTGTTCTTACATCTTTTCATAGCATTCCAGTTATTTGATATTTTGATAGATGATTATTATTAATGCTATTTGGTTCTTTTTTCTCTTTGATTTCCATTTTCAGAACGCTTTTATTTATCTACCTTCAAACTCACAGATTCTTTCTTTAGCTGTGTTTAGTCTACTGAAGAGCCCATCAAATGCAATGTTCATTTCTGTTAGTGTTTTTGATTCAGAGACTTTCCTTTATTATTATTAGAGATTCCATCTTACAGTTTACATTATCCATCTTAACTTGCATGTTGTCTACATGTTTTATTAGAGCCTTTAATGTATTAACCATTGTTATTTTAAATTCTCTGTCTGATAATTTCAAAATCTGTGTCATAGAGGAGTCTCTCTATAATTACTGCTTTGTCCTTTGTTTCAATTTATTATAGCTATTTTAAATTCCCTGTCTGATAATTTCAACAACTGTGCCCTATCTAAGTCTCTATCTGATTATTACTTTGCCTCTTCAGAGTGCATTTTTTTTTTTTTTTTTTCATCTTTTGGCATACTTCTGTTGAAAAATAGAACATACTGTATTGGGTAATAGAAAATGCTATAAACGCGCTTTTAGCATGAAGACATATTAATCTGGCCTTAAGTTGGCCTATGTTTAATGTTTGCTGGAACTAGAGGTGCAAGAGACTCAAAGTTCCTCTAATGTTCTTGTTTTTATCTCCCTTCTTAATTTAGAGGTTTCTTAATTAATACTCCTGCATAGATTGAGCCTGTTTCTTGCTGCTCTTTCAGCTGTCATCCATTCCTGGAGCCCTAGTGGTGTGGTAATAAAGTGTGGGGGAGGAGGAGTGAGCTGTAGTCTTCTGGTTCTATCTTAGCCTCTCAATGCACTGGTGAGTCTGGGCTGTGACCTTGACAAGGGTTTCTGCAGTGGTGTCTATTCACCCTGTCCCTGTCTCCACTCCTTTCTCTAGTAATATGGCTGCAGATTGTCAATTTATTTCCTTGAATTCCCGGCCCCTGTTGACTATGTTTTTCACCTCTGTAGGTAGGGGGCTTGAGTGGGATCAATATCTATTCTCCAGCTGCAATGCAGTTTTAGTGAAGTCTTTACTTCTGGAGTGCAGGCCTTTGCTACGGAGAAGGCTCTGGGTGTATTTCACAATAATGTCTTCTTCCCATTGTTCTGCCAGAGCCACATTCTGCCAGGGTATTATTATTCTTATTTTAATCTATATTGTAGAAATTGGTGGTGTTCCTGGAGGTCAAACACATGAACATTTGGGGATCCCCCTTTAGATTGCAGCCACAAAGTGTTTCTCACTTTAAAACGAATCCACCCTCAGCCTCAAGCAGATCTCACCTGCGACTTTCTGGGATTAACTGTCTATCCAGATTTTGAGATGGTGGTTTGCCTTGAGACTTCCATTATCTGATGTCCAAGAAAAGCCTTTTTTTTTCAGTTTGTCCTAATTTTTTTATATTAAGGATGACGTGACTATTTCTAAGCCCTTTACATATCAGTTCTACAACTGGAAATGACTGCTTTATATTTACTTCATATTTATCTCTACATGACACACCAAGTGTTTTATTTATTCAGTCAAATACCTTCTGCCAACCTGCCTGGCACATAAGCCTCATGTCCACATGGATTTGTTTTATTTATTTTGTTCGCGACTGGCTCCCTGGCAACTATTTCAGCATCTTGTTCCTTGTAGGTACTCATGAATTTTTTGTTGATTTAATGAGTTTAATAGGAGAAAATTAAAATGAAGATGAAGGTTTACATGGATTAAGAATACTGAAAAAGCTATTCATGCCACTTTTTTGTTGTTGTTGAAACCTCTCCCATGACTTCAATATACAGCCGGATCCTAATAGGTAATAGATTTTATACTGCCATCAGGATAGTGTGAAGACGATTTAATCAAGTCATCTTCACAAAGGTGTGGGCAGGATGGAGGTAAACAACAAAGGAGAGTGCTCACACCAGCCTGAACTCCTGGTGGGAAAATGCGCTTACTGGACCAGGAGCAGAGAGTGTATGAAGAGGACCATTTTGACATCTTTTGTGAAGTTCAGTAAAGAGATGCAACTCATGTGAGGCACCACTGATGGAGGGAGCCTGGACTTCACTCTGATCTCTCTTGCCATCTCCTCAGTGCCTCAATCCACCCCAAAGCTAAAGGGTATCTGTTGATGCAGTCTTTAGAGATCAGTCACTGAAAACATTATCATTGTCGAGGGAATAGGGTAGATTCGGAGGGGACCACAACTCCTCATACAGTCAGAAGAAAAGTCCTTCCCCTGTCTACAAAGAACTATGCAATCTGTATCTACCCTTGTCTCCATTACCTAGTGCTGCTCTAGCAGAAACACATCACAAGTAGATGGCTTTAACAAACAGAAACTTATTCTCTCCGTTTGTTGTTGTTATTCTTAAGGGCCGGAGAGTTGGTTCTGACTCATAGCAACCCCTTACAGGGTTTCCAAGAAGCAGCTTTTGAGTTCGAACCACTAAGCTTGCAGTTCAAACTGACCTTGCAGCCCAGTGGATGAACCTACAGTGCCATACCAGGACTCCATTCTCTCAGTTTGAGAGGCTAGAAATCCAATGCAATTCCAGAAGAAGGCTTTCTCTTGCTGTCAGATTAACATCTGTGGGCGTGGCCTCCATTGGAGACTTTCATGTGTCTTGGCATTAATCTTCCCCTGGGTCTAGGAGGTTCACAGCACAGAGACCCTAGTCCAAAAGGCACACTCCCTTCCTAGTTCTTCTTTCTTGGTGGTACTGAGGTCACTCTTTTCTCTGCTAGTTTGTTTAATCTCATGTATATCTCCAAAGATTGACTCAAGATACAGCCTAATCCATAGATTTCATCCTTCCTCATTAGCATAATTGCCACTAATTCTGCATCATGAACATCATACACATTTATAGGATTCCAACACATAGGATAGTATATTAGATTACAAACTGGAGGATAATTACAAAATATAGAAACTCATGACCTAACCACATTGACACCTATTTTGAGGGGGACACAATTCATTCCATAACAATGCCCTTCTCGGTTTTTATCTCTTACTACTCCCTTTTGCTCACTGCACCAGCCACACTGGTTTTCTTGTTATTCTCCAAATATGGCAGGCACAGTCCTACCCTAGGTGTCTGCACTTGGCAGTCACTCTTTCTAGAATACTCTTTTAATACCTGCTTGATAACTCTTCCTTCTTTAAGTTGTTTTCGAATGAATTAGTGGCAGTTATGCTAATGGAGCAGAATGTAATCTATGGATTAGTGCCTACTCTAACTATCGTATTTAATATTGGCTACCCACCCCACCTGCCAAGCCAGACTCATGAATTCCCTGTTCTTTGTTGTTATTGTCAAGTGCCATTGAGTCAATTTTGACTCATAGTGACACTGGGAGGAGTTCCTGGGAGCAATTGGTAGGTTTGAGCTGTTAACCTTGCAGTTAGCAGTCCAGTGCTCATCCGACAGCACCACAACTAGACCCCTGTTCTATAGTTTCCTTACATGTATCTTTTTCCTAAAAATTTACATAATAAACACACATTTTGCTTACTGTTAACTGTCTCCATATCCTGCCTTAATCTCAGAGTGTAAGTCTTACACTGATGTTTTCAAACACTTAGACCAGAGTAGTACAAAGTCTGTGTTCGACTATTTGTGGAATGGGAATGAATGGGGATAAAAATAAGGGAGAAGAAATAAGATAACAGATTGCTCATTATTAAAGTTCAAATATATATAAATATAAACAGATATGTGTTTAATTAGAAAATAGAAAGCTGATACATTGTGACTCCCAAAGATAACTAGGTCCGAATTGCTGTAATCTGTGATGTTGCTTTTATATGACAAAAGAGATTTTGCAGATGTGACTAAATTAAGAATCTTAAGATGTGAAATCTCCTGGACTATCTGGGTAAGTGTTCAGTGTATTCACAAGTGCATTTTACAAAAGGAAGCTTGTTAAAGCATCTGAAGCTAGATGCTGTATTGCTGACTTTGATGATGCACAAGGGGCCAGGAGCCAAGAAATGAAAAGATGAAGCTCTAAAATGTGGAAAAGGAGAGGGAATGGGTTTCCCTCTAAAACATCTAGAAGGAGCATGGCCTGCTGACAACTTGTTTGGATTCACTGAAGCCTTTTCAGATATCTGGACTCAAAAATTAATAGCATACTGTAGTCCTTAGTAGAGGTCAGAGTTGGCTCTGGCTCCCTATGGAATGGGAGATTTCCTCTTGTGTGGAATCCGTCTCTGGAGTGGAAATGCAAGTGAATGGCGAGCTGGGGTCTAGATGTCTCTTCTCAGTCTTGTTGTCTAACAGTTTGAGCTCCCTGCCAGGGCATCTATTTCAAGTGGAGTTGATCTGGCAAGAATTTAGAGGCTATTGCACAAAAAGACGTGATTCATGCTTCTTTGACTAGCTTTAAAGTCCCCACTGTTGAGCCTCTTGGCACTGTCTCAGAACTGAATACTCAGCAAAACTGTAAAATAAAATGAAAATTATCTTAGGAAAACTGGCCAAGACAAAACCCTGAATGTGAGCAAAATAGATCTCTTTCATAGGTTGCCAAAAAATGCCAAAGAGACTGAAAACATGCTAGCCTATATACAATGCTATTAATTTGTTGTATTCTTTCTAGCAAGAAATAGCTAAAACAGATATGTCCTTAAATTGACAGAAGACAACTTGAAATACTTAAATTGCCAGAATAAAAAAAGAAAACTAAAGAGATAGAAAACATTTTCCCCAGAAGTTACAATGACTAGAGTAATAAGATAATGAATTTTGGTTTCATTAGGTTGATAAGAAAATATATTCATATATTCCTTTGTGTGGTGTGAGTATTTCTAATATTTAAAAGAACATAAATGTCTGTAGCGCATATTAAGATTAACCTAAGAAGGGTCCCTATTTTTATTCCAATGTTGTTGTTGTTAATTCCAACTCATAAAGACCTTGTAGAGGATTTCTGAGGAGCAGTTGGTGAATTTGAATCGCTGACCTTGAGGTTCAAACCAACACTTCAGTGGAGTGCTTATCCTGCAGTGCCACACCTGGACTTTATTCCAATAAGTCCATCAAAAAGCACTCTTTATGATCACCTAATTTCCGTTAGAAATGGCCACTCTAGCAATTTCAGGTCAGCTCCAGTGACTTGCAATATACACATCACCACACACCATTTCCACTTAATAAATATTCATTGAATATCTCTTACAAGGCAGTCACTACTTAAGGTCTATCCCCAAAGAGCTTCATTAATGAGGGGCTTGTGGACAGTAACTTTATTTGATCTATCATCATCACTTTTGATTACCTCCAAGGAAATGGGTCAGATTGAAAGGATCATACCCTTCAAAGGATGCATCAGAATAGGCTACTGAAAAGAGATGTCAACACCGTTTGATAACTTACTTGTCTATGGACATATCTCTTAGTTTTCATTGTCAGGAGTCATTTTTCATTCTCAAAAGTTTTCTCTCTTGTGCTGACTTAAAAACTTAAGGATAACTTCATCATTCGATGTACGTAATAGGACCACAACATCCCATCTATATTTTGACTTTTATATGAAACATATTCCTTATCTTTCAAGCCCACCTTTAAAGTTCTGGAAAATGGCCTTCAGCAAAGAATCATTCTTCTCCATGTGATTTAGATAAGACTCATGTTCTTTATGGGTAAATACAAATTGAAAAATAAAATTAAATAGTATTCCCTTGTGCCAAAAGGAGACTCCCTTTTCTGGTTTCTTAGAGTATTTACTTTAGAAAACACATAATTGTAAATCTCTTCTCTGCTCTTTTGACATGTATATGAACCTTTTAAAATCAGCTTTTCCTTCAGTTTTACACCCTAGGAATGTTTTCTCAAGGACCTGGGAGCCATGTCTTTGAAATGTAGTCATCAAGGATGATAGTGCCTCCCCAGTCTCTCAACTTCTGTGGGAGGGTAAGAAGCTAACTTTGGTTTGCTTCAAGTTGCAAAAGTACCTTTTGTCTTAAAGATATGAGTTTTACTTTTCCTTTGGAAAAATTCAGTTAGCAAACAATGGTGGCTACCTCAGTTATCAGGTGAATTGAGGGTGAATGATATGTGGCAAATGATACTGCAAGTCCTCTTACTGGAAGAGTAACCAAACTACTGCCATGGAGTCAATTTGGACCCTCGTGACCATTGTCTGAAGCTGTGAAGCCTCATCTTTCTGTCTTGGAGCAGTTGGTGGATTTGAACTGCAGCTGTCATTTATCTTGAGGACAAATATAAAATGAGTCATGATGAAGATGAACTTTATGTTCCCCTCAACCTGGCTGGTGGCACAGCGGTTAAGGTTTTGGTTGCTCACCAAAAGGTAGGCGTTTTGCCCAGCTCCATGGAAGAAAGGTGTGGCAGTGTGCTACCTAAAAGATGACATCCTTGGAAGCCCTATGGAGCACTTCTACTGTGACCTAGAGGGCTATGATGAGTCAGAATGGACTTGTCAGCAACATTTTTGTTGTTGATTTTCATTCAGTTTGACTAACCTTTAGACAAGTTTCTTCTTCCTGCCTTATCTCTTGCTTCCTTTCCTGTAGCTCATGTAGCATCCTGGTGGCCTATCTCAGAAAGCTTTCTGAGCCAGATGGACCTCATTTCAGACTCAGTAAATCATTCACTCACCCCATTCATCAACCTCCTAACATCCTCCAGTATTTTTTCACTGCTCCACCCTAGCCCTGCTATCCTTTGTTTCACTGGAGTTGAGTTCAGACCTAGTTCAGATCTCTCTCCCCAGCTACAAATAGCCTTTAAATAAAGCCACCTATGTTTGTTTAACAATACCTATCTTGGACACAGGTGGGGACTCTAGTCTCTGAAACCCAGGAATCAGGACTAGTCTCTAGTTCTGTGGTGTCCTATCTTTCTGTGTCTGACTGCCTGGTGTCCTTAGTCTTTACTAGCTATTGAAAGTTTCCTTCTTGGAACTGTGCTCTCTCTGCTTTGAATCCATTTATGATTGTTCACAGCACTGTACCCTGCTGGTCTTGACTTTTCTCTATAGATTATGGTGAGACCCTTCACTCATTTATCAAGCCCATTTTCAATCTCTAAGAAACAGCAACTGCAATTTCTACTTTAATAAGTCAAAGACAGAGTACCCTTGAAAAGCAAATTTCTTTTTTTGTTTGTTTCTTGAATGTGGCATACTATTTAATGAAAGCAATGTAAGGTTGTATCAAATATAAAGTAAAAAGCGAGTGTCTATCCTCCCTTTCTCTGATTCCCACCCCTTGAAGAAACATTTAACAGTCTACTAGAAGTATTTTCATTCTGAGTCTTAGACCACCTATCAAACAAGCAAGCATCACCCAAAACAAAGCAGAAAAACATTGCCATGAATTTGATTCCAGTTCACGAGGAACCCATGGATTGAAGTGGGTGGGGTGGAGGCAGGAATGCAGTACAGTGAGGAGGAGAAGGCTTAGTGGGTAAGGGGATGCCCATGACATAAGTACTGTGATGTGACCCATTCAAAGCTCCCAAGGTGAAACTGTAGTTCAAAGGAGCCATGAAATTCCTGAAAATCTTAAAGTTCTTATGAACTAGTTTGAGGTGGGTCCAGAAGACCAGAAGACCACTTCCTCCACCTCCATCCGATGCCACCATAATTGAATAATTGGGGTCAGTCCCAAGTAAATTTGACATTTGTTGTTGTTGTTAAGTGCCATCAAGTTGATTCCTACTCATAGCAACCCTGCATAGGGTTACCAAAGAGAGGCTGGTGAGCTTGAACTGCTGACCTTGTGGTTCACACTGATTTTGCAGTCCAGTACATCAACCCATAGTGCCACACCAGGACTTCTTGTCTCACTTGTAAAGCACTGCTTGGCACTTGGGTTTGAAACTGGTTTCAACTACTGGTGGGGCTGTGAGTTAAGCACTGGTTTGTTAACCTCAGAAGAAAGATGACGCTGTCTGCTTCCACAGAGATTTATAATCTCTGAAACTCTATGGAACAGTTTGGCTCGGTCCTGTAGGGTCACGATGAGTTGAAATCACTTTGAGGGCACTTAATAGCTGTGTAGTTTAGGGAAACATCACTTTTGTCAGTTTGTTGCACTGTAGTGGTTTGGATGTTGCTGTGATGCTGGAAGCTATACTACTGGTATTTTAAATGCTGGAAGGATCACCCTTGGTAGACAGGTTTTAGCTAAGCTTCCAGAAGAAGACAGACACAGAAGAAGCAGAGATGGACTGCTTCCAAATGTTTAGCCACTGAAAGCTTTATGAATCACAGTGAAACACTGTTAGGTAGCACCAGAATGTTGAATATCAAAATGTGATGAGTAACATCAGAACATTCTCAAATATAGTGCTGGAAAATGAGCCCCTCACATTGAAAGACACTCAAAACGCACAGAGGAATAGCTGTCTTCTCAAAGTAGAGTAGCCCTTGATCAAACAAATGAATTAAGACTTTCTTGATCTTCATTTGCTGATGGGACACAACACAAAATGAGGAGAAACAGCTACAAACATCCATTAGTAATTGGAACATGGAATGTACAATGTATGAGTCTAGGAAAATTGGAAATTGTCAAAAATGAAATGGAACTAATAAACATCAATATCTTAGGCATTAGTGAGTTGAAATGGACTGACATTGCCATTTTGAAACTGACAATCACCTGGTTTACTATGGCAGGAATGACAAATTAAAGAGGAATGGCATCACATTAATCATCAAAAAGAGCATTTCAAGATCTATTTTTAAGTATAATACTATCTGTGGTAGGATAATATCCATTATCTATCAGGAAAACCAGTTAATACCATTATTATTCAAAATTATGCACCAACCACTAAAGCCAGTGATGATAGAATTGAAGAATTATACCAACTTCTGCAGCCAGAGTGCTCCTTGGAGGCCAAGATGGCCAACTTTGTCTCTCATGCTTTGGACATATTATCAGGAGGGAATAGTTGTTCGAGAAGGATATCAGGCTTGGTAAGATGGAGGGTCAGAGAAAAAGAGGAAGACCTCCAACTAGATGGATTGGCCAGGTGGTGGCATTGGTGGACTCAAGTGTGGCAGTGCTAGTGAGGTTGGCCTGGGATCAGACATTGTTTCATTCTGCTGTGCATGGGGTCGCTATGAGTCGATTCTGACTCGATGGCACCTAACAACAACAACAACCAACTTCTTCAGCCTGAAATTGATCAATTATGCATTCAAGATGTATTGATAATACCGGTGATGGGGATGCAAAAGTTGGAAACAAAGAGAAAGGTTCAGTAGTTGGAAAACATGGATTTGGTGGAGGTTACATGATAGAATTTTTCAAGACCAATAACTTCTTCATTGCAAATACCATTGTTAAACAACATAGAAGACAATTACATACATGGACCTTACCAGATGGAATACACAGAAATCAAATAGACTATACTTGTGGGAAATCTCCATATTAAAAGCCAAAACGAGGTCAGGGGAAGACTGTGGAACAAACCCATCTATTGTTCAGATGCAAGTTCAAGCTGAAGCTGAAACAAAATAAAAGAAGTGTGCAAGAGTCAAAATATAACCTTTAACATATCCCACCTGAATTTAGAGATTATCTCAACAACAGATTTGATGCATTAGACACTAATAACTGAAGACCAGAAGAGTTGTGGGATGACATCAAAAACTTCATAAAGGAAGAAAGCAAAAGATCATTAAGAAGGCAATAAAGAAAAGAAAATTTATGTCAGAGAAGACTCTGAAATTTTCTCTCCAGCATAGAGATGCTAAAGCAAATGAAAAAATGAGGCGGCAAAAGACCCGAATAGAAAATTTCAAAGGGCAGCTTGAGAAGACAAAGTGAAGTATTAACATGAATTGTGCAAAGAATTGGAATTATAAAACCAAAAAGAAAGAACAGGCTCAGCACTTCTCGAGCTGAAATATCTGAGGAAAACATTCAAGCCTCAATTTACAACACTGAAGGATTCTATGGGCAAAATGCTGAACGATGCAGGAAGCATCAAAAGAAGATGGAAGAAATATACAGAGTCACTGTACCAAAAAGATATGGTTGATGTTCAACCATTTCAAGAGGTAGCATATGATCCAGAGCCAATGGCACTGATGGAAGATGTCCAAAATGCACAAAAGGCATTGACAAAGAACAAAGCTCCAGGAATTCACTGGATACAAATTGAAGTCTTTCAACAAGGTGATGCAGTACTGGAGGCACTCATCTATCTTTTCAAAGAAATTTGGAAACCTGTCCAAGTGAGTGGAAGAGATCCATATTTGAGCCAATTCCAAAGAGAGGTGACCCAATGGAATGCGGAAACCATAGAATAATATCATTAATATCACATGAAAGTAAAATTTTGCTAAAAACAATTAAATAATGGCTGCAATATTATATTTACAGGGAACTACCAAAAGTTCAAGACAGATTCAGACAAGGATGTGGAATGAAGGGTATTATTGCTGACGTCAGATGGATCTTGACTGAAAGTACTAGAAAGATGTTTACTTGTGCTTTATTGACTATGAAAATGCTTTCACCATTGTGGATCATGACAAGCTTTGGATATCATTGAAGAAAATCAGTATTCCAGGACACTTGATTGTGCTCACGAGGAATCTGTACAAATATCAAGTTGCAGCTGTTTGAATAGGACAAAGGGATACTGAATGGTTTAAAACTAGGAAAGGTGTGCTCTAGGATTGCATTCTTTCACCATATTCATTTAATCTGTATGCTGAGCAAATAATCAGAGAATCTGGATTATATGAAGCAGAACATGGTATGTGGATTGGAGGAAGACACATTAACAGCCTGTGATATACAGATGATACAATCTTGCTTACTGAAAGTGAAGCGGACTAAAAATACTTACTGATGAAAATCAAAGATCACAGCCTTCAGTATGGAATTCAACCTAATGTAAAATAAACAAAAAACTCCCACCACTCTACTAATAAATAGTATCATGATAAATGAAGAAAATATTGAAGTTGTTAAAAACGTCATTTTGCTCATAATATTCACTATAAACACTCATGAAGGCAGCAGTCAATAAAACAAACGACATATTGCATTAGGCGAATCTGCTGCATAAGGCCTCTTTAAAAGTGTTCAAGAGTAAAGTTTGAGGACTAAAGTGCTCCTTACCCAAGCCATGGTATTTTCGATAACCTTATATGTATGTGAAATTTGAACAATTAATAAGGAAGACTGTAGAATAATTGATGCATTTGAGTTATGGTGTTGGAGGGGAATATTAAAAATACTATGAACTTCCAGAAGAACAAACAAATCTGTGTTGTGAAAGTTCAATGAGAAATACTCCTTAGAAACTAAGATGGCCAGCCTTCATCTCTCATATTTTGGTCATATCAGGAGGAGCCAGTCCCTTAAGAGAGACATCATGCTTGGTAAAGTGGAGTGTTAGTGAAAAAGAGGAAGACCCTCAATGAGATGGATTGGCACAGTGGCAGCAGCAATGGACTCAAATGTAGGTGCTGTTGTGAGGATGGCCCAGGATTGAATGGTGTTTCCTTGTGTTGTACATAGGGTTTCAATGCGTTGGAATGGACTTGATTGTATCTAGCAACAATATCCTTGGAAAGCCTTCTGGGACTTGGTTTTCTCTGTCTATAATGAGCATATTAATTGTATTTACATGGCAGGGTAATTCTATAAGATTACAACCAAAGACTGTGTGGCGCTGTAGGGTCAGAAGTTCAAAGGTCGGCAGTTCAAACCCATCAGCTGCTCCTTGGACACCCTATACAGGCTTGCTATGAGTTGGATTGACTCTACAGCACTCACCAACAACAGCAACCACTGAAGACCATATTGCTCACAGTTTTGCTGCATGGCAATACAGCTTTATTTATTTAATTTTTAGAAAGCAAAGGTTTGGTGTTTTTATTATTTTTTTAAAGTTTTTATTGTGAGGTTTACATGGGAGAACATCAGCTTTACACTCATCCTATCATATTTTGTTTCACTGCAATGATTACAATCTCCTCCGTGCATCATCAAATAACCAAAAGGTACACCACACAGCCCCCACCCCACCCTCACATCCCGGCCACCAGCACATAGCCATTCTCCCTCCCTGAGTCCAGTGTCCCCAGCCACTCCATCTGTCCACATCATCGTC
>NW_006408523.1:42463386-42474365 GCF_000296735.1 Chrysochloris asiatica
TATCCTGTAATGTTTTGATTGCACCTTCATATTTGATTGATAGTTTTGCTGGATAGACTACTCTTGGTTGGCAGTTTTTTTTCTTGTAGTGTTGTGTATATGTCTCCCCATTGCCTTCTTGCCTGCATGGTTTCTGCTGAATAATCAGAGCTTAATCTGATTTGCTTGCCTTTTCCCTGACCGCTTGTAGAATTCTCTCCTTGTCTTTGATTTTGAAAAGCTTGATTATTATATGTCTTGGTGACTTTCTTTTGGGGTCTGTCCTTCCTGGGGTACATTTAGTTTCTTGGATGTTTATCTTCTCATTTTTCAAGATGTTAGGGAAATTGTCTTCCAGAAGCTCTTCAACTGTCTCCTCTGTGGACTTCTCTGATTCTTCTTGTTCCAGAATGCCAGTAAGTCTTAAGTTGTTCCTCTTCATATTATCCAGTATGAATCTTAGACTCTCTTCATATTTTTTTATCCTTTTTTCAGCTTGTTCTTCTATCTTAGCAGTATTGAGAGATTGTCTTCCAGTTCGCTAGTTCTGGCTTCCATCTCTTCTTTTCCCTTTCAGCGTATTGTCCATTTCTGATATTTTATTATTAATCATCTGGACCTCTTTTTTAAGGTTTTGAATTATTTCCAATGCTGTGTCAATCTTGTTTCATTTCTCTTGTAGTACTATCCTGACTTCTTCCTTGTTTTCCTCTAACCCTTTTTGGAGCATTTGAATTTGTTTCCATATCATTCTTCTGAATTCTTTTTCAGGCAAATCTAAAAGCTGCTCTTCCTCTTCAAGAAAGCCTTTGTCTGTCTCCAGCACATTTGTCTCAGTTACTCTCTTCTGGTTTTGAACATGTTTTGAGATCTTTTGTTGCGTTTGAGATCTTTTGTTTGTCATTTCCAGTAGTTATGTGTTTTCTTTAATGCTTAAATGGATTTGTCTCCTGGTGGATATGATCAGAAGATAGGCTTCCATTTTTGTGTGTAACGCTTAGCAGCTGTTATTGGCTCTTTTCTCAATGGTAGATTATTATGGGGTATGCTTGTAGCTTGGCTATATGGCTACTATTGCTGTTGCTTCTTGCGTAATGTAGAGAGAAAAAGCTTCCACCTCCAAGACAAATGTGCGATCAAAAGGACCAAAAGCAGAAGAAATATAAAAGATGAGATAAAAAAAACCCACCACTTTGAAACAAAATTAAAACTGTGGCTGACTGCTTTGCTACACAGGCGGTGTGTGTGCACTGTAGAAGCTTGCCCCTCCTTCAGTCACCACCATTGAGCTGCACAGATAGATATTGAGAATTTAATGGGAGAAAGATTTTCTACTATTTTTGTCTCTTAAGGTCAGTTAGGTATCTGCATGTGTACAGCGTAATTCTTGAGATAGTTGTGTCCTTTTATGTTGGGGTTTTACAGATTGTTCTAGGATTTGTCTGTCTGGCCTGACACACCTGCTTTTTTCTTGCTATATAGTAAGGGTCATGCACAAGTTATTTTTAGTGCTGCAACCCCGAGGTTGATGTCATAAGTAGCTGCCAAGCTCTTTCTCTCTATACCATGGGAAAACTCTAGGGTCAGCGCTGGAATTTTTTTCTTTTTGAGGGGGTGGAGGGTGCACACCCACTTCCCTGAAGGCATACAGGCTGGGCAAAGAAAGCATGACAGGGAATAGCAGGAAAAATGTGTAGAATCCCTCTGACCTCCTGTTGCAAACGGCACTGCACTGCTTTCAATGTGGGTTCCCTGTGCTGGTCTGGCTGTAGCCCTGCCCTCTGAACTCTGCCCAGGTGGTGGCCACAGAGGGAGTCCTGTCTCCAGAGATTCCTAACTTCATGTATTTTCCTTTATATCATGATTTTTTTTCACTTGTGAGTGCGGAAAACTGATGTATGGACCTTATGTTAGATCCAGAGCTCTCGTGTTGTAAGATATGGGGTGGGTTCCCAGGGTCAAAATGTCATAAGAAGCAGCCTGCGGGTTTCCTCTCTGTGCCATTGGAAAACTGTGGGTGTAATGCTGGACCCTTTTGGGGGTGTGCTCCTGCCCACCTGAAGGAATCTGGGCTGTGCAGTGAGGGCATGATCAGAATGTAGAGGAGAGATATGTGGAAAATGAAAAGTGAAAGATGAAGAAATCATTCACACCTCTCCCTTCAATGTTCTGCACCTTCTAGTGCTGGGTCACTGTCTCCGCTTTATTATTTATTTATTTTTAAATAAGGTAATTATGAGGATTAAATAGTTTGTAAGGTCCTCAGAACAGTGCCTTGCCATTTTATGTCTCATTATTTTTCTTAGCTCATTTTCCTCCTCTGTAATGTCCTCCTTTGAGAAGAGCTATCCAAACTTCAATGACAAATTTTGTGTATGTTGGCTTGTCCAAAGCAGTTCAGGGGTTTTATGTGGAAAATAATCTAAGGTGTGCCTAGAAAAAAACAATAAAACACCTCAAAACCATTTTTAGTGTGTCAATTCCGAATCATAGCTACCCCACATGACAAATCAAAATATTCCCATAGTGTTCCTAAGACTGCAAGCCTTTCCGGAAACAGATTGTGATTTTCTTCCATGGGAGTGGCTGGTGGGTTCCAACCCTCCATCTTCAGTTAGCAGTTGAGTGCTTATAACCACTGCCCAACTAGGGCTACTAAGATGTGCCTAGATGAGGAATTTATACTGACAATTAAGACTTTTAATTAGAATAATCACTAAAATCCATGGACTGTTGTATTGCTTTGCTTGCCTCTAGTTTGGATGAAGAAGATTAGGGAACATATGATTAACTAGAAAGATTTCTATGGACTTACACCAACTATTGTGAATGTAGGTTAAAATGCATGCTGCTTTAGCAATGTTCATCACATAATGTCACACTACTAGAAAGAAGGCTTCCTTAGGTGCAGACTTGGACTTTGATGAATGCTGAAGGCATAAATCAGTCCCTTGAAATGAATTTCTGAAGAAGAGCTTAAGGTTCAGAGTCACTGCTCGTATCATTAAAAAGCTTTGCTCTCTTTAGGAAACCTCATTCACTTTATATCATAGAAATTTAAAGCCTGAAGGCACTTACAGAACATTCCTTATTCACCTCAAAGGGAAGACCTTGTTGCTAACTAGGTCTGAGGTTTGAGTAAGTTCTCGGAACAAGCCCCTGGCATTTTCTCAAATATCCTTAGCCTTAGCATTTCCATCCCTCAAATGAGCCTTCTGAATATATTTTAAAAATTCACTGAGGTACTATTTACCACGCTTTGTTAGGTCATTTTGATAAAGGAGATGTTTACTAAGCAAGAAATTAAAGGAAAACAATAGAAGGCTATTTCTAAATAATGCCATTGGATCAGCTTGGAAATACATTCTTTTGCAGCAACAGAGTTTTTGCAATTAAATGTAGGAGTCAACTCTGAAGCAAGCTGTGGTCAGTGTTAAGTGATAATGAAAGGTCCATCCTATAAAGATGACCCATATTCTCACAGTGCTTTTTGCACCACAACTGTTTTCAGTGGATGAACTAAGGATACAGCAACTGTGTAGGCTTTGCAACAGAGCAGCAATTATGTTTCCAGCCTTGAACATGTTCCTCTGTGGCTCTCAAATCTGAAATTTTATCTTTTTAAAGTATGCCTTTAAGTTTCATATGCAAAGCGCCATTGAGTCAATTCCAACTTACAGGTCCCCTTTATATGTTTCCGAAGCTGTAGTCTTTATTGAAGCAGAAAGCCTCATTGTTTTTTAAAGTTATTTCACACAGGACACTGCAGGAAGTGATTTCTATATGTTCTACCACAAAGCCTGTCACAACTGTGAAAGTAAGGCTTTGTAATTTGTTAAGCAGTTTCATACAACTCAATCTGACTCAACAACAGTTGGTCAGTATTAGTAGACCTTTGCTGTCTATAAAAATTCAGGTTGAATATGGCATTGCTTTAAGAACATTGCCTGCTTAGATGTCTGCTTTGCACATTCTTCAATAAGCTCCACTGGGAGTAGAAATACTGTCTTATTTATCTTTACATCTATCACCAAGTGTTGTCCCCTGGCACATAGAGAAATGCTGTAGGTCAGGAAGAACTAACTAGAAAGATTTCAACATTAACACAAGGTCATATGGGCTCTCTCCAACTTTCAGTGAGTATATTTTCAAATGTTTTATTGACAGAGAATTATGTAGGACTTAAAATACAGCCTCATGTCAGCACACCAAAAACTGAAAAGCCAAACCCACTACTGCCTTGATTCTGACACATAGTGTCCCCAAAGGACTAAGCAGAATTTCTTCATATGGTCTCTGAGACTATATGTCTTGATGGGAGCAGACAACTGCATCTTTCTCCCTTGGAGAGGCTAATGAGTTTGAACCACTGACCTTGTTGTTAGAAGTCTAATGCTTAGTCCGCTGTACAACCAGGGCTTCTGTCAGCATACCAAATAAACCAAACTCACTACCATCAAGTTGGTCTGACTCATTGTGACTCTGCATAAAGTTTCCGAGGCTGTAAATCTTAATGGGAGCAGAAAGTCACATCTTTCTCTTGCAGAGTCGCTGGTTGATTTGAACTTCTGACTTTGTGGTTAGCAGTCCAGTACTTATTCTATGGAATCATCATGCTCCCTTTAGTATCTTTAATATTCATAAATTAATGTTTCCATAGCAAAAGAAACATTCGGTCCAATAATTACTAAAGAAGTCTTCTATGAATTATCTGACTATAGCTTTTGTCCATTGTCTTTCATTTAGTTTATTTTTTCCAAATGTTGTTGTGGCTGTATATACGTCTTTGAGTCAGTTCTGACTCATAATGACCCTACGTACAACACAATGAACTCAAGTCAGCCCTAGGTATTTCAGTTCACATGTATATTTCACAATAACAGACTGAAAGTTATTTGAAAGTACTACATACTGTGTGAAAAGCTGTGCTGAAGAACTTGCCCTCAGATAACATTTACTCCTAAGTCCTTGCTTCAAAAACAGCAACAAAATCCTTCTGAAAATAGTCAATAATTTCAAGAAAGGCATCAGGTAACTAGATTAGAGCTCAAAATGTGTGGAAAGAATCAGCTTTTTCTACAATATGAATTCAGGTTGTATGTTCCACAGGAAGTCTACAGATAGCAGACCCACCCCAGTGTGTTAGCTGGGTAGATTTTATATCCAGATTAATACTAGAAAATATTCTCAGGGGAGATCTTTTATAGTTCTTTGAAGTTGCAGGGATTTCCTTCAGGTATTGTAAGGCTGGAAAACCGTCTTCTTTGTAGTGCCCACTAGGATATTAGGACTAATTATGGCCTGAAGAAACCTGAATCCTTACCGTCTTCTCCCCACTCCATCCTCCCTGAGAGAAACTTTCTCCAAGAATGTGGAATGTGGGTGGAAGTTGCTAAATGTGGCTTCTGGGTGATGAGAAAACTATAGTTTTCCTTTTGGGTGATCATGATGTGGGAAGAAGCTACTGGAGGCATTCAAAACCAAACCAAACAAAAACAAAAGAAAACTCTAACAAAAACCCCAAATCAAGAGGAAAGAAAGCAACCAGTTTGCAGGCCTTGGAGAACACTGGGAAAACTTGCTCTGTCAGACTCCTTTCCTATTTCAAACCTTGTTTCTGTCCTGTGTGATAGGTTCCCCCACTTTCTGATGATCTCTTCCATCTCTATGTTTTAACAGTTTCATATTCCTGAGTTCTTGATCTATTGTGTTTTGTTTGTGCTGAGGTCAGTTATTGGAGTCATTTTTGGAGATGACAACAGAAGATGCTTTAGGGCTTCCCAAAGTAGTGATTGATTCCCGGTTCAGACTCTGAAGTGAATCTTAGCAGCCATTTGCTTAGAGATAAGAGCAAGGAAGTAGAGTCGCTAAGAACTAAAGACACCCCATTGTAGGAAAGCAGGGAAAGAAAGACCTTGAGACAGGGCCAGAAGTTGGTGACTGTAAGTTTGTCATTCTGTGGTTGCATGCATGGTGTTGTGATGCTGGAATTTCTGCCGTGGCAATTTCAAATACCAACTGGATCACCTAGGCTGCATTCAGTGGAGCTAGCACACTAAAACTGACTAGGAAGAAAATCCTGGTGATTTTCTGAAAATTGCTGAGGTCAAGACAAATGAAAATCTCCAGGGATCACTGAGTCCACGGAAGTTAAGGGGGTGGGGGGTAGGGGGGTGGGCAAGAGCATGTTGTTGTTCCAAGGAGCAGCTGGTGGGTTTGAACAGTACTCTAGTGTTTATCCAACAGCACCACACCAGGATTCTCAGAATACTGATAATAGTATTCTAAGAAATAATATTGATGAAAGGATATTTATTTGCATTAAAAAAAGAACTCATTTCAGAGTTTCTTGTAAAAGAAATTTTATTTGTGCATTTAAAGTAGCATTCTAATTATGCAACTATTCAGAAAGTTCTTAATTCATGCTTGTAAAAAGTCAACATTTATTTTCTTGCAGCTTACTTAAAGTCCATTTATTAGGGATATAGAATTATGGAGAGGAAACAACACTTACTAGCTGAGATCTTGATAATCTTATTTACTGCTCTGGTATGGTTTAATCTGTAAAAGGAGAAGCACTGGGATAGATATTTCTAGGATAGCTTCTAGTAATCCACAGGCAAGACAACATTTCTTAAGTGATCAAATTCGCCTTTCTTTTGTTAGGGATTTATTTCTATACATTAGATGACCTAGTAAAAGAGCAGAAGGGACTTGTTTATGTAACATTTTCTTCTCCCCTTTTTTTCTTCCTTTAAGGGCTGCATCTATCGAATGGCTATTCAACACTCTGTGCCACTATTTCAGTATTTATGGCATTAATTTGTTTCTAGGGTGCCATGGATTGAATTATGAGTCCCCAAAATATACATCAGCTTGGCTGGGCCATGATTCTCAATGGTTTGGTAGTCATGTAATGATGCAATAATCCTCCATGATGTGATCTGTCCATCACTTGTAAGGAGATTAGGATGCAACATCCTTACTCAGGTCTCAGCCCTGAGCCTATGGAAGGGGAGTTTCCCTGGCATGTAGCCTATATCACCTTTTATAGTACAAGAGATAGAAGGAGAAAAAAGCAAGCAGAGAAGAGGGGACCTTAGTACTAACATGAAAGAAAAGCTGGGAGAACAGCACATCCCTTGGACTCAGGGTCCCTATGCTGAGAACCTCCTAGGTCCAGGGAAAGACTGAGGTCAAGACAAATGAAGATCTCCAGGGATCACTGAGTCCATGGATGTTAATGGGGGCGGGGGGCAAGAGCATTCCCCCAGAGCTGACAGAGAAACCTTCACCTAAAACTGGTGTACTGAACTCAGACTTTTAACCTAAATTGTTAGTGGATACGTTTCTATTTGTTAAAGTCATCCGTATATGCCATTTTTGTTACAGCAGCACTTTATAACTAAGGCACAGGCTTTACTTCATTTTCTTTTCTTTTTCCTTTTGCCTCCAGGTAAATTGTTGCAATAATTGTCCTTGCATCTATCTTTGTGCACTGATGCTTTTGTTTGTATAAGGTAGATTCCTAAAAGCAAAACTGCTCCGTTAAAAGGTACGTATATTTTGAATGTTAATTGAAATTTCCAGGCTCTTAAGTCAAGTTTACTATGTGAGATCTAAACAACTTGAAGCTAAACATATTTTCATGTTTGCTGCATGTTGTCTTCTGTGCATTACCTGATTATAGCTTTTGTCCATTTTCTTTCATTTAATTATTTTTTCCAATTATTGTCATGGGTAGATGTCTTTGAGTCAGTTCTGAATCACAGTGACCCTATGTCCAACACAATGAAACAGACCCAGTCCTATGTTATCCTCACAATTGCTGTTATAATTGCGCGTACTGTTACAGTCTCTGGGTCGATCCATCTTGTTGGGGTATTCCTTTTTTTCACTCACCTTCCACCTTACCAGGTATGATGCCAGCTCCTCCTGAGAGCGTGTTCAGAGTAAATGATACAAAGTCTTGGGTATGCACTCTTCTAAGGAGCATCCTGGCTGTACTTCTACCGAGAAAGATTTGTGTTCTTCTACCAGTCCATGGCATATTCAATATTCTTCACCAAGACTAGGATTCAAATGCACCAAATCTTCTCAGGTCTTCATTGTTCTTTGGTTTTCACCCCCATATGAAGCGATTGCTTGGGTCAGGCACACCTTGTTCTTCATAGCAATATCTTTACTTTTTAAAGAGGTCTTTTGCAAAATAATTGCCCAATGCAATACCACCTTTGATTTCTTGACTGCTGCTTCCATAAGTGTTGATTATGAGTCCAAGTAAAAAGAAATCTTTGACAATTTTAATCTATTTTCCTTTTATCATGATGTTGTCTATTGGTCCAGTTGTGGGCATTTCCATTTTCTTTACATTGAATTGTAATCCATACTGGAGTTCTTCATTAATAAATGTTCAACTGCTCTTCACTTTCAGCATGTGTCACCTGAATATTCCAGGTTGTTATGAGCCTTCCTCCAAGCCTGATACCATGCTTTTTTCATATAAATCCAACTTCTCAGATTATTTGCTCAGCATACAAATTGAATAAGTATTGCCAGAGGATTCAACCCTGGCACACTCCTTTCCTGATTGTAAACCACTCAGTATCCCCTTGTTCTGCTTGCACGACTGCCTCTTGGTTTGTGTACAACTTCCACATGAGCACAATTAAGTGTCCTGGACCTCCCTTTCTTTGTGATGTTATCAACAGTTTGTTATTATCCACATAGTTTAATGCCTTTGCATAGTCAATCAAACATAACTAAACAGCTTTCTGGTTTTCTCTGCTTCTAGTCTAGATCCATGTGACATCAGCAAGGATATCTGCCCTTTGTTCCATGTCCTGTTCTGAAATGGGCTTGCATATCTGGTAGCTCCCTGCCAAAATAAAGGTGATAGTCTAGGAAAGTATTTTTAGTTCCTGTGACAAAGGGCCACTATATGTAAAAAGTCAAAT
Organism: Chrysochloris asiatica; assembly: GCF_000296735.1. Taxonomy (NCBI): domain Eukaryota; kingdom Metazoa; phylum Chordata; class Mammalia; order Afrosoricida; family Chrysochloridae; genus Chrysochloris; species Chrysochloris asiatica. The sequence goes on from NW_006408523.1 coordinate 42,472,323, forward strand.
TAGCTTTTCTAATTGGAAAAAAATTACAAGTAAAATTTTGCTGAAAATAATCCAAATCTGGCTGAATTATTTTCAGCAAAATTTTACTTGTAAATTTTTCCAATTAGAAATGCTGATTTGACTTGTCAGATATAGTAGCTCTTTGTTTTGACTTTGGAGAGCATTTGCTGTATAACATGCTTTAATTTTATGAAATCAATATGTTTCTCTTTTATGGCTTTCAGATAATTATGTTTTACATAGGACAATTTCTCTACATTAACCTTGGGAAAGTATCTCCATTTTTCTAACACTTAAGACCTTCAAAAAATATTTTACATTTATGTTTATCAGTCTGAAAATTATCTGACCTCCCTATATAGGGTTTCCAAGGAACCACTGGTGAGTTTGAACTATGAATCTTACTGTTAGCAGTCTAATGCTCATCCTACGGCATCATATAGGAAGTATCAGTCTCTTTTACTTTGTTTTTCTCTTTCAGCATTGCTTTAGTTTTCCAGGGCCTCTTGCAATTCCATATAAATTTGAGGTTTGTTTTTCTATGATTATAAAGGAATTTGGTGTGGCGCTGTGGGTTAATGTGCCAGACTGCAAAGCCATTTGAACTGCAAGGTTGGCGGTTCAAGCTCACCAGCTGCTCCTTGGAAACACTATACAGGGTCGCTATGGGCTGGAACTGACTCGATGTCACTCAACAACAACAACAACAAACATTTAAAAATTTATCTTGTTTCCTGTGAAATTACTTGGTCTGGCTCTGCCAAGGCAACTGAAGTTCCAGTCATTATGTTTTTGTTGTTAAGTGCTGTTGAGTCGATTCCAACCCATAGCGACCCTGTATAGGGTTTCTAAGATGTGCCTGGTGAGCTTGAACTGCCGACCTTGAGGTTCACACTGACCTGCGGTCTAGTGCATTATCCCACAGCCCAACACCAAGTTGGAGTCCTGATGTGGTGCTGTTGGATAAACACTGGACTGCAAGGTCTGTTTGAACCATGAGGTCTGTGGTTCAAACTCACCATCCACTCCTCAGAAACCTATCCATGGTTGCTATGAGTTAGAACCGATGGCACAGAACAAAGACAACAACAGCAATTAAATGTTTGGTCAAATATAGCAGGCTAGTTTTTAAGTTGATAATTTTGTATGACTCAAGAATGATGTTATAAATATCCAAATGGCCCTTGGCAGAAAAAAAGTTCCCCACCCCTGTGCTATAGGATAAGCACTGGGCTGTTAACTGCAAGGTCAGTGGTTGAAACCCACCAGCTGCTCCTTGGAAACCCTATACAGGTCGCTATGAGTTGTAACCTGCTTGATGACATTTATAACAACAACTGTATTTTTCTTTTTTCCCTTGATTGGCAATTTTAAAAAAAGTTTTTATTGTGAATTGTGGTGCTGTGGGTTAATGCACCAGATTTCATATTCATTTAAACTGCTAGGTTGGTGGTTCAAGCTCACCAGCTGCTCCTTGGAAACCCTATACAGAGTCGCTATGGGTCGGAACCAAAAACAGCCCTGAACGACAACATGTAGGCTAATATGGGAGAACATCAGTTTTACATTCATCCTATCATATTTTGTGTCACTACAATGATCACAGTCCCTTCCATGCTTTGCCAAATAACCAAAGGGTACGCCGCACAAGCCTGCTCCCTACCCTCCCGGCTGTCAAAACACAGCCCCTCTTCCTCTCTGATTCCTTGTCCCCAGCTGCTCCATCAGTCCATGTCATCGTCTCTGTCTCCATATCTGGCATCACTGCCTCTTTGGGTGGGGTTACGCTCTCCGCTCTTCTCACTTGATGGTCCCAGGGACTTCCGCTCCTAGGCTGCAAAATTAATCACTTCCCTCCTTTTGTCAAAAAACATCTATTTCTACATTTCTGACCCTCACAGTCAGTCCTGATGGCAATTATTCACTATTGTACCCCAAGAGTCTTATCCCCATTTCCTTTCACCAGCCGGGTCCCAACAAATTAGAAATCATTCAGTGGAGGTTCTACCTACCCCTGCCCCATCTGGACCTAGGCTCCCTCTT
>NW_006408523.1:42478394-42478917 GCF_000296735.1 Chrysochloris asiatica
AGCATTGTTTCATTCTGCTGTGCATGGGGTCTCTATGAGTCGGTTCCGACTAGATGGCACCTGACAACAACAACAACAACATCTTGCCATACAGCTCTGGCTAAGATTTCCAACACAATGTTGAATAGGAGTGGTGACAAAGGGCATTCTTGTCTAGTTCCCATTCGCAAAGGGAAGGCTTTCAGTTTCTCTCCATTGAGAGTAATGTAGGCTGTTGGTTTTGTATATATACTCTGAATTATGTTGAGGAATTTCCCTGCAATTCCTACTTTATTGAGTGTTTTTATCAGGAATGGATGTTGGATTTTGTCAAATGCCTTATCTGCATCAATCAGTATGATCTTGTTGTTCTTTTCCTTTTTTTATTTATATAGTGGATTACATTGATTGTTTTTCTAATGTTGAACCATCTTTGCATCCCATTTATGAAACCCACATGGTCATGATGTATTATTTTTTTGGTGTGCTACTGGATTCTGTTGGCTAGGATTTTGTTGAGAATTTTTGCATCTATGTTCATGAG
>NW_006408523.1:42480190-42482673 GCF_000296735.1 Chrysochloris asiatica
TGTCCTTCTTTATTTCGTATGCTGGTTTTTGTTTTAAAGTTTATTTTATCAGAGCTTAGAATTGCTACTCCTACTTGTTTATTGTTGCAGTTAGCTTGGTATATTTTTTTCTATCCTTTACCTTTTAGTCTGTTTTTGTCTTTGTGTGTAAGGTGTGTCTGTTGCAGGCATCATATTGAAGGGTCTTGTTTTCTTATCCATTCTGCCACTCTCTGTCTCTTCACTGGTGCATTCAATCCATTGGCATTCAATATAATTATCAATAGGTATGAATTAGTTGCTGCAATTATGTTAATTTTTTTGATAGTGCTGTTCGTTCCTTTGTACTGCATGCCTTCTAGTGCTGAGTTTGTTTTTTGTGCTATTTCTTGTTGGTTTCTTCTTAGTCTTCATGTTTGCTTGTGCTGTTTGGAAGTTCATTTTTATGGTGAGTTGTGAAGTATTAACTTTCTTTGGGGTTACGTTATAGTCTATTAACTTTTCCCTCCATTTAAGACTATCTGTTGTATCCTGTAATCTACCTGACCTCCTCACCACCTGAATCTGTGTTCCTACATTTGTGCTGTCTTTGACATTGGTATTATTCTGATCTTCGGTTAACTTCCTACTCCTTTGAATTCATTGCTGTAATTTTGTACTGTACTGGACTCTGCTATCCGTTGTCTGAATTTCAGGTGGTGTTGCCACACCTGTCAATCTCTGGTTGTTGTCTGTTTTTGCTGGTTTTCAATCCAACAAACTCCTTTTAGGATGTTCTGAAGTTCCAGATTGGCTTTTGAAAAAATCTCTTAGCTTCTGTTTATCCTGGAATATTTTGATTGCACCATTGTACTTGACTGACAGTTTTGCTGGGTAGATGATTCTTGGTTGGCAGTTTTTTTTCTTTTAGGATTTTGTATGTCTTTCCATTGCCTTCTTGCCTGCATGATTTCTGCTGAATAATCAGAGCTTAATCTGATTTGCTTGCCTTTGTAAGTAACATTTCTCTTTTCCTTGGCTCTTTTAGGATTCTCTTCTTGTCTCTGATTTTGCAGAGCTTGATTATTGTATGTCTTGGCAATTTTCTTTTGGAGTCTATCTTTCCTGGGTTATGTTCAGCTTCTTGAATGTTTATCTTCTCATCTTTCAAGATGTTAGGGAAATTTTCTTCCAAAACCTCTTCCACTATCTCCTCTGTGGGCTTCTCTGATTCTTCCTGTTCCAGTATGCCAATAATTCTTAAGTTGTTCCTCTTCATGTTATCCAGCATGAATCTTAGACTCTCTTCAGATTTTTTAAATCCTTTTTTCTGCTTGCTCTTCTACTTTAGCAGTACTGAGAGATTTGTCTTCCAGATCACTGGTTCTTGCTTCCATCTCTTCAGTTCTACTCATTTCCCCTTTCAGTGTATTGTCCATTTCTGATATTGTATTGCTAATCATCTGGACCTCTTTTTTAAGGTTTTGAATTGTTTTCAATGCTGTATTGATCTTGTTTGATTGCTCTTGTAGTACTTTCCTCACCTCTTCCTGTTTTCCTCCACCCCTTTTCGGAGCATTGGAATTTGTTTCCATATCATTCTTCTGAATTATTTCACATGCATATCCAAAAGCTGCTTTTCCTCTTCTATAAAGCCTTTGTCTATCTCCAGCTCATTTGTCTCAGTTACTCTTTTCTGTTTTTGGACATGTTTTGACATCTTTTGTTGTTTTTTGTTTGTCATTTGCAGTAGTTGTATAGATTTTTAATGCTTAAATGGATGTTTGTTGCTGTGTTATTAAGCTTACTGAGTGTCTCCTGGTTGATATGATCAGGAGATAGGCTTTCCTTTTTGCATGTAGTGCTTAGCAGCTGTTATTGACTCTTGTCTCAATGGTGGAATATTATGGGGTATGCTTATAGCTTGGCTATATGGCCAGGATTGCTGAATCTTCTTGGGTAACATAGGGAGAAAAAGCTCCCACCTCCAGGAAAAATGTGTGATCAAAAGGCCACAAAGCAGAAGTAATATAAATGCAGAGACAAAAACCCACAACTTTGAGACAAAAATAAAACTGTGGCCAACTGGCCAGTTGCCTTGCTATACAGGCAGTGTGTGTGCACAATAGAAGTCTCCAGTAGTGGGTTGGGGTGTCCAATCACTCAGGCCCTTCCTCTAGTCACATACCATACAGGTGCACAGATAGATATTGAGAAGTTAATGGAAGAAAGATTGTTATTTTTTTCTCTGTAGGTCAGTTAGGTGTCTGCGTGTGCACAGTGTAATTCTTGAAACAGTTGTGTCTTTTTATGTTGGGGTTTTACAGATTGTTCATATGGTTTGTCTGTCAGGGCAAACCTGATTTTATTCCTTGCTGGATAGGCAGGAGTAAAGGATCCCACACAAGTTAACTTTATTGCTGGGACCCACAGGCAGAAGTCAAAAGCATCAGCCAAAGAATTTGCCCTTGCACTGATGTGGCTCTTTCTCTCTGTGCCATGGGAAAGCTGTGGTCTCAATGCTG
>NW_006408523.1:42482958-42485426 GCF_000296735.1 Chrysochloris asiatica
GCAATATTTTCCTTTATACTATGATTTTTCCACTGGTGGTTGTGGGAAACTGATGCCTTGACACTTATGCTAGATCCAGAGCTCTGGTGCTGTTCCGTGAGAGTTGTGCCTCTGGGTTTCCAGCCCCTCCCCCACAGAGCCTGTCCTACCTGACTCTGCTCCGCTGCTGCCAAACCCAGCAACTGTATTTTAATATAAGGGTGCTTCAGAAACTTCATGGAAAAATTCCTGTATTTTTTTCATTACATTTCCCCCAAACTTTTTGAAGGCCTTCTGTACTTTTTGCCTGACATTTATTAACCTAGTTTCTTAATTTTCATTAAGCGCATCCTGATTTCATTTTGATTTTGACTCCTTATAGAGCTGCTTTATACTTTGCATGAAGATGTTTTCCAGTGGATCTGTTATTTGTTCGAATGGTCTACCTACTTTAAGTCGATTTCAGTCCATTGTTCTGTGTACCATCTGTGGACTTGGGAGGTCTGGAATTGGAGTCCTGTTCTGCTCATAACTAGTTGTGTTACCTTGTGCAAAACACTTAGTACCTCTCTGGGATTCGGGTTGTTTTGTTTTTTTTCTTTCATTTGTTAAATGAGAGGCCTGGTCTAGATGATCCCTGATTTCCTTCATAACTCCAATATCTCAGGATTATAAACTGATTAAAGTTTTTAACTGAAAATACCAGTCTCTAAAAAGACAACTGTAATAGAAGATACATTAGTAAATGAAATTATCATATAAGACTATTTGGTTTCAATGTCAAAATTGTTCTGCATAGGTGTAACACACAGATTACGTCAAATGGATTGTTTTAAAGAGTACCTGGGCACTATTCTTATAATAATAGCCAGCGTGACAGAGGATAAATGATGTATATGTCATAGCACTCAAGGAGCAAGAAACTAACGGTTATATTAAATTGCTGCCATCACATTTATTGTCTACCAACAGTAAAACAAAAATATTTTGTCACTTTACGATTTTCCTGATGAAAATGTTTTGCAATATGCTCTCTGCAACTGCAGAAGAAGAAATCATTTTTCTGGTTTCTGACAAGTCTTTCAATAGTCGTTTGCTAGCTCAAGAAATCATTCCCATAGAGCCAATAACCATCACATGTACTAGAAATACTAATCTTTTTTTAGGGTTTTGTTGGAACAAGTTTTATACATATTGAGTTATTGAGTTGTCATTGGTGAGACCAGTTTAGCAAGCAGCATTATCTATAATAAAGGAAAAGATGTTTGCAACCTCCCAGCTTCACACAATTGAGATCCGAAGTCTGTGAATTAAGTATTTCCCTGGACCTCTTGGGAATTTGGATTCCCTGGTATAGATGCCACAACCAAGGATAGTTGAAACTTTACTTTATTTGGTAAGGTGCACACCTATTTTTCAACTGTTTGCATGACTCTCTGACCCTCTTTCAATATGTACTGCTATATTAATAGAATCCAAAGCATTTTAGGGATCTATTAATTCAAGGCATTAATAGAATTCAAAGCATTTTAGTTGAAACTTTACCTTATTTGGTTAGGTGGACAACTATTTTTCAAGCTGTTTGCATGACTCTCTGACCCTCTTTCTATATGAACTGATGTATTAAAAGAATTCAAAGAATTTTAGGGACCAGGGGTCACTGCATGATTTATTACTCTCCATTAATAGCTATCATCTATTCAACCCTATTAAGTTTCAGCTACTGTCCTATGTACTTTCCAAATTCTAATATCATTGAACCAGTACAATAATGTAAGGAACAAGGAGTCTAAAAATGAACAAGGCCAGATACTTTACTCAAGGTCAGCCAGGATGAGGGAGTAAGAGGAAATGCTGGAGGCTGGCTCAGGTGGTGTGTACCTTACAAAGTCTCTGTTCTCCTGCTGGGTCTTAGGTACAGTGCACAATTGAGGACTGTGATTATATAAATGTGTTCACTTTGAATAGGAAGGTTGTCCATTATGCTTAGTGTCTGAAGTTGTTTATAGATTAACTACTGCACCACTACTTTGTCCAGCAAATTCACAATGCTTCCCCTTTCCCAGTCACTTGCATCCATCCTTGTGCCACAGGCATTACATTGTTTGTTTATTTGCATTATGATTTTACTTCTTTGGATCAGGCCCACAACTTGCAAATTAAGTCCAAACCACTCTTGGCAATGGTGAGACATATCTTTTAATGAGCTTATTTTTAACCCTTCTGTGATTATTTACTAAAAGTGTAACCTTTTATTCTTGGTCATAATTTTTGTTGTTGTTAAGTACCATGGAGTTGGTTCCAATTTATAGCAACCTCATATAGGGTTTCTGAGGCATTAAATCTTTTGGGGAGTGGAAAACCTCAGCTTTCTCCCATAGAGCCACTGATGGGCTCAAAGCACTGGCCTTATAGTTTGCAGTCTAGTGCTTATCCAATGGAGCTGCAGCATTTCTTGGTCATAATTGCAGAATCATAAAATAGGAATA
>NW_006408523.1:42485526-42504974 GCF_000296735.1 Chrysochloris asiatica
CTTCACATAAGAGAATAATCCAGTCCAGAAATGCTGAATCTTGCCTTTATTTGTGCAGCCTGGGAAAGATTTTCAGATGCTTAAATTTTTCAAAGGATGAAAGAGACTCACCTTACTATGGTTAGCTTTGCAGGATGACATTCAATTTAATTTATTTATACTTAAGTCTTTTGACTTTTGTGATATACTGTATATAATAGAATCTATAAAGTAGTTTTAAAATGATTTCCCCCAAAATCTTCTTATCATAAGCCATTTAATGACTTCTGAAAATTTTCTAAATACATGACTGTCATATTTTGGTAGAAATAAGCTAGTCTGTATCACAATGGGCATTTTTGTTGTTGATCAAGCTTTCAGAGCTTCATTGACTGGTATCTACAGCAAAATAAAGAAAAACATAGTAGATTAAAATGCTAACAAAAAAATCAAAGCAATAATGAAATATTGGAAACATTAAGAATGAAGTCCCTAGTTAGAAAATAAATTTACACAAGAAACATGGATTCTGGTCCTTGATTTTGTCAGGTTGGCTATCCTTCGCTTTGAGCAGTCAATCTGCCACATGCCCCTGTTCTGTTGTACAGAAAGGTGGTAGCTTTGCATGGTGGCATTAGGCAGTTATTCAGCTATGTTAGGCAACCACTCAGCAAAGAGCTTGCCACTCATCTCCCAACTTAGTTTTCATGGTCCATCATCATAAACTAACAACCCTCTCAAAGTCCTATTTATGTTTTTTTTTTTTTTAATCCTTCACAATAATTTCAAATCCTCTCTTTTCTCTGAGGAGTCCTGGTGTGGTGCTGTAGGATAAGCACTAGACTGCTAACTGAAAGGTCAGTGGTTCAGACCCACCAGCTGCTCCTCAGAAGCCCTGTGTTGTTGTTAAGTGCCATTGAGTCAGTTCCAACCCATAGCAACCCTGTATAGCGTTTCCAAGGAGCGGCTGGTGTGCTTGAACCACCCACCTTGTGGTTTAAACTGACTTTGCAGTCCAGCGCATTAACTCACAACGCCACAACAGGATTCGCAGAAACTCTGTACAGGGTCACTAGTAAGTCGGAACCAAGATTCAATAACAACTGCTCTCTGAGGTATAGTGACTGTAGTGATGGACCTGATGGCACGCTATCAGGCAATATTTCATTCTGTTGTACATACGGTCACCATGAGTTGGATTTGAATTGACAGCAGCTATCTATCTATCTGGAGTTTTGGTGTGGTGCAGTGGGGTAAATACTGGACTGCTAGCCACAAGGTCGGAAGTTCAAACCCACCAGCTGCTCCTCAGAAATCGTATACAGGGTCTCTATGAGTCGGAAGCAACTTGAAGGCACACAACAACTATCTATCTATCTATCTATCTATCTATCTATCTATCTATCTATCTATCTATCTATCATCTTTCTATATGCCTATCTACCTCAAACTTCCCTTTACTCTTATCTAATGCCATTGCCTCTTATTTCACTGATAAATTTAAAGTAATCAGACAGAAAATTTTCAAGATCTCAAATTCCCAACCTCCTCACTTCAGAAGCCAATTCTCCCATTTATAGATTGGGTGTTCTTTCTCCTATTGAAGATTAACCCTCAGTTTTTTAAACTCTGGATTGTAACTTTTCTATTCTTTCAAGCTTTTGTCTTCATCAAATTTTCCTTTCTTTCTTGCATCTTCTGAACTTTTCTACTGGAAACAATTTTATCAATACTTTTATATAATAAAGCCTTCCATTTCATCTCCTATATAAAATACCTTAACTTCTAAACAAAATAAAAATTTCATTGATCTGTAGCTCATGTCTCTCTCCTACTTTGGACTATAATAAATTAAAGATGATTTATTTATTTTTATATCATGAGAGGGGGACTTCAAAAAGTTTTGGGGAAAAAAATCCATTATCTTTTCATTCTATTTTTTCCACAAATTTTTTGAAACCCCCTCTCAATTTCTCCTAAATCTACTTTAATTAGGTTTCTTTCCCCTCATTAAACTGAGGTAGAAAATTATCAAATGGGCTCTGGGCCACCAATCTAATAGTTATTTCTCAGTTTTTATCTTTCTTGACCTTTCAGCAGCACTCAAATTGAAATGCTCCTAGCGTCTGTCTCGTCTCTCTCTACATTTCTTTTTTGAAATGTCATAGCTCTAGTTCAAGCTACCATAGTTTAAATTTGACCACATCCTGGCTTTCTTGCTTCCTCATATGTACCTTTGAATGGTCAGTGTTTTTTATTCTCTGATTTTTCAGCCTCCCTTGCCTTCTGGACTTTAGGTTGCTGTTGTTAAGGGTAATCAAGTCAGTTCTGACTTATATCGACCCTGTATAGGGTTTCTGAGTAGCAGCTGGTGGGCTTGAACTGCTGACCTTGAGGCTTGCAGTTCAGTGCTGATCCTACAGGCCTTTTGGAATTTCTGTGAAGTCTTTGACTTCCAGCTGCATGTTCTTTGTGGTTCTGGCTCCTACTAGACAGTTCAAACTTCTGTAGACCTGACTCTACCAGGAAATCTCTGCGATGCTAATACCAATTGATTGGCTCTAAGTTTCTGGGCCCTGGCCACACCTCCTCATTTTTGGTTTCTTCAGTTCCAGAAGTGGTAGTACCTAGGGCTAATGTCAGATTGCTTCAGTCCTTCTATCAGGTATGGGAATTCCAGTATTAAGTACCCTGTGTTTTAAAAATCTAAAGCATTTTCGGTCTCTTTACTGGACCTGATTAAAATATATTTACCTGAAGAAGCCAGGGTAAATTTTATATGTAATTGAAATCCCATCACCTGTACTGCTGCCTTCCCAAACTCACTTAAATCTTTTCAAAAACTTGTCATAATTAGCATAAAATCTGAACTTCTTATATCAGCTTACTAAGCCTACCACAGTCAGTTTCCAGTTACTGACGCTCACGTCATTTATCCACCATTCAGCTGTTAAAGTCGGTATCACTTACTTTCCTTGCACCCAGTATACTGTAGGCATGCTGAAATTTGTTTTGTTCTTTGAATAAAACAAGCTTATTCTGGCTTCAGGGATTTTGCACAAACTCTGCTTTATCTGGAGTGTTCTCGTTTTTGATCTTCATATTCTGGCTCCTTCTCATCATTCGGATCTCAATTTTAACATGAATTCTTACTCCTACAAGAATTTTTGTAACTCCCTTTCTAAAGTAGATACAAATCACTCTAAAAAATATGCTTGTCATGTGGTGATGATAGCCATTTTTAAAATTCTTCTGTTAATTTTCTGATTTATCCAAGTGTTTATTTCATGTATCTATCCTCTAGGCCTAGTGTGGCACTGTAGGGTAAACACGGGACTGCTAACTGCAAGACTGGCAGTTCAAACTCACCAGTCGATCCTCAGAAACTGTATACAGAGTCGTTGTCAGTCAGAACCAACTCAACAGCACTTAACAACAGCAGCGACATCCTCTAGGCAGAGATCTTGTCTGTCTTGTTTCAGCTACTAGAATAATGCTTGGTATAAAGAGGCCGCCAAACAACATTTGGATGAATGAATGAATGCAAGCCAGAGCTCTGGCTAGGCAAGGGTGGATGTATGAGGATCAATGATACTCAAATTCCTAAATTAAGTAGGTAAATAACTAGGTAGTGTTTAAAAGGTAAATTGAAAGTTGAAATACGACATATAAAAGAAGACTGTAGCCTAGTATTGTTGTTGTTGCTAAATGCCATCAAGTCTGTTCGACTCATGGCGACCCTGTAGGGTTTCTGAGGAGCGGCTGGTAAGTTTGAACCATTAACCTTGCGGTTCAAACAGACCTTGCAGTGCACTGTTTATCCTACAGCACCACAACCAGGACTCTTAATATAACAGAAGGTAAAATACTGGGGTCAAGTTCACTTTCTGTGTCTGCATGCTGGTCCATGAATATATTCTTAGACTCTTTGTAGCTGAGTGGGAAGAAGATAAACAAGAATGACTACAGGCTTTATCTGTCTGGGACTCCCACTTCCGGGAATGGCTGATACGATAATTCAGTCCAACTTTCCCTCTGAAAAGAACTAAAATAGCAGGGGAAAACAAAATACAAATATCTGGTGAGCTGATAAGGTAAAAAATTCAGAGGTGAAGATCTGGAAGAAGTAAGTGCAGAGGGGAGTACCCAACATTTGGGTCAGTTTTTCCCCTAAGGATGTCTGCTGACTTTGAAAGAGGTAGCTGAGAGGCTAAAAAGCAAGGCTATGTTGTTGACAGCCTGAGGGAGTCAAGGGGATAAAACTGAAATCAAAGGTAAGGGTGAATCAAAAATAGAAGGAGAAGGTGTTTACATACAGAATATATAATAAAGAACCCCTACAAATCAATAAGAAAACAAATAGACTATGAAATAGCAAAGTAAGCAACAGAATTAAAAAAGCATTTCAAAAAAGAGGATGTCCAAATGGCCAATAAACATAGAAAATGTTCATTATCATGGGTAATAAGAGAAATGCAAAGTCATCTCACAATGAGGAAGTACCATTATACAACCACCCAAACCCAAGAACACTCTGCCATTGAGTTGATTCCGATCCATAGCAACTCTATCCTCACCGCTCCTTGGAAACCTTATACAGGGTCGCTTGGATCAGGAACCTACTCAAAGGCACTTAACAACAACACAGAACAGAATAGAACTGCTCCCTAGGGTTCCAAGCCTGTAAGTCTTTATGGGAACAGATCGGCCTCATCTTGCTCCTTTGGAGCAGCTGGTGGGTTCAAACTGCTCACCTTGCAGATAGCAGGACAACGTGTCACCCAATATGCCATCAGGTTGCCTCACACAACCAGCAACAAGTGTGAAAATACTGAGTAGTGAAGAAGATGTGGAGCAACTTCCATATAGTTAGTCAGATTATAAATGGACACAACTACTTTAGGAATGACTTTGGCATTATCTGCCAAAATTGAAGTTTTGAATTTATAACAAAGGTATTCGCTTCCAAAATTGAAGCTATGCAATTCCAATAGAAATGCATATGCATGTATGATAAATAGGCATAAGAATGTCCATAACAATATTATTTATTACTTCAAATATTTCTTCTGCTCTTTACTTTCCTTCGCCATTATTTTAAAGATAATGGAATTTTTCCAGGAGCCTTTTGAAGCCGCCCTCATGTACACTATACCTGTATATGTAATTGGATTTTTTTTTTTTTTTTTTTTCCTTTTGGATTTCAGTTTGGGAAGTTTCTACTGATTTATTTTCAAGATCACTGATTCTATTCTTGACTGTGTCTAATCTACTAAATTTAGGTTGAAGCTGAAGAAAATTAAAACAAACCCATGAGAGCCATTAGACAGCATCTCAATAACAGATTTGACTAATTGAACATTAATGACTGAAGACCAGAAGAATTATGGGATGATATCAAGATAATCAGGGCCCGGTCCTGTGCCATCCTCACAACTGTTACGTTTGAGCTCACTGCTGCTGCTACTGTTCCAATTCATCTCCGAGGTCTTCCTCTTTTTACTGACCCTCCACTTTACCAAGCAGGATGTTCTCTCCAGGGACTTGTCACTCCTGATAATATGTCTTAAGTATGAGAGACAACATCTGGCCATCTTGGCTTCTAAGGAGCATTCCGATTGCAATTCCTCCAACACAGACATATTTGTTCTGCTGACAATCCATGGTACCTTCAATGTTCTTCTCCAACATCGTAACTCAAATGTATCCTTTCTTCTACCGTCTTCCTTAGTCGTTGTTCAATTTTAACATGCAGTCAAAAACACCATGGCTTGAATCATGAGCACCTTAGTCCTCAAACTGACATCTTTGCCCTTGAGTACCTTAAAAAGGTCTGTGGTAGTGGTGGTGCCCTTGAACACCTTGAAAGGGCACCATGGTGTGGGTTCTGACTCATAGCAACCCTGAATAGGGTTTCTGAAGCTGTAAATCTTTACAGGAGCAAAAAGCCTCATCTTTCTCCCATGGAATGGCTGGAACAGCTGGTAGTTTCGAACTGCTGACCTTGAGGTTAGCAGCCTGACTCACAACCACTACGCTAGTACAATGAATGTGCCTAATGAAATATGTCTTTTTATTTCTTGATTGCTGCTTCCATGAGTGTTGACGGTGGAGGCAAGCTAAAAGAAGTCTTTGATGACTTCAATTTTTTCTCCATTTATTAGTACAGTTGTGAGACTATTTTTTCTTTACATTGAGGTACAACCCATATTGAAGGCTTTGATCTTCTTCAGTAAGTATTTTAAGTCCTCTTTGCTTTCAGCAAGTAGGGTTGTATCATCTGCTTGTTGTAGATTGTTAATGAGTCTTCCTTCAATCCTGATGCCACATTCTTCTTCATAAAGTCTTCTTAAAGGGTATCGAAGAAAAATGATCAGAACTGAACAGAAAATTTCAAAGTACAGCTTAAGAAGACAAAATATTACAATGAAATGTGCAAAAAACTGAAATTAGAAAACAAAAAGTAAGGAACATGCTCAAAATTTCTCAAACTGAAGGAACTGAATTAAAAATTCAAGCCTCAACTTTCAACACTCGGCAAAACAGTGAATGACTTTGTTCTTGTTGTTAGGTGCTATCGAGTCAGTACAGAATCATAGTGACCTTATGCACAGCAGAATGAAACACTGCCTGATTCTGGGCCAACCTCACTACTGTTGCCATGCTTGAGTCCATCACTGCTGCCACTTGGCCAATCCATCTCGTTGGGGGGTCTTCCTCTTTTTCTCTGACCCTCCACCTTACCAAACATGATATCCTTCTCCAGCGACTGGTCCCTCCTGACAATATGTCTGAAGTCTGAGAGATGAAGTTTGGCCATCTTGGCTTCCAAGGAGCACACTGGCTGTACTTCTTCCAAAATGGATCTATTGGTTCTTTTGGTAGCCTATGACACATTCAATATTCTTCTCCAACACCATAACTCAAATGCATCAATTCTTCTGTGGTCTTCCTTATTCACTGTCCAGCTTTCACATGCATATGAGGTTATTGAAAATACCATGGCTTGGGTCAGGCGCACCTTAGGCCTCAAGCTAACATCTTTGCTCTTCAACACTTTAAAAAGGTCCTGTGCAGCAGATTTGCCTAATGCAATATGTCGTTTGATTTCTTGACTGCTGCTTCCATGAGTGTTGATAGTTGATCCAAGAAGAATGAAGTTCTTGACAACTTCAATCTTCAAAGATTGAAGTGAATGACTTAGGAAGTATCAAAAGCAGATGGAAGGAATACAGAATCACTGTAACAAAATGAGTTGGTTGATGTTCAGTTTTTTCAAGAAGCCAATGATACTGAACGAAGAAATCCAAGCTACATTAAAGGTTCCAGAAATTTATAGAATACCAGTTGAATTGTTTCAACAAACTGATGTACTGCTAGAAGCACTCACTCATCTGTGACAATAAATTTGGAACACAGTTACCTACCCAATTGACTGTAAGAGATCCATATTTGCTCCCATTTCAGAGGTCACCACCTAACAGAATGTGGAAATTGTTGGACAATATTAATATTTTAATTAAAATTGTTGGACAATTTTAATACTACATGCAAGAAACTTTTGCTGAGGATAATTCAAAAGATATTGTAGTAGTATACCAATAAGGAGCTGCCAGAAATTCAAGCTGGTTTCAGAAGAGTATGTAAAACAAGTGATGTAATTGTTGACATTAAATGAATCTTGGTTGAAAGCAGAGAATACCACAATGATGGTGATTGTTGTTGTTAAGTGCCACTGAGTTACTTGTGCTTTGTTGACTATGCAAAAGCATTCAACTAGTGGATCATAACAAACTATGACTATTATTGGGAAGAATGGGAATTCCAGAACACTATTATTTTCTCTGTGGTAAATTCATAAATGTTGTTGTTGTTAAGTGCCTTCAAGTAGGTTCTGACTCAAAGTGACTCTGTATAAGGTTTCCAAGGAGAAACTGGTGGTTTTGAACTACTGACTTTGCAGTTAGCAGTAGTTCATTGCTTATCCTACAGCACCACACCAGTACACTATAGGGGAGATGAAACCAACCCCAAATTAAAATATTTTTCATAGAGACAGCTTTAATAAGTTTCATACATGACAAAGACAAATCCAGTTGAGAGAGACCATCAGTATGTGGTCATAATAATTCCAAAATGTTCATGGCCATGTTGCTAATAATAGAACATAGAAAACAAGGAAACTCATAACAAAATCGTGATTAACAACAGATCAGTACACCACAGATGGGACTACGGAAGTTGGAAAGGGACCATAGTTGTGATCTATACACTATTGAAGATTAGAAAAGTTTACAAAATTGGTTCCAGACCCTCCGAGCGAGCACCTGGATCAGGGTATGATTCATTATCATGCAGCTCTAGTACCCCTATTTCCATTAAGGGCATGCCCAGGCAAGTCCTTGAGAGCAAGACTGTTCCTTCCAGGGCTGACTTGGAGACTAGTAGTAATCTACTCTCAACTTCACTCTGCCTTGAGGACAAAGCTTACATTGCTGCTTATTGGTCAGAATGAACTCAATAGAGGCTAAATATCTGTCAAGACTCGTATAGCCTTCTGCTAACGAAGTGCCTAGAATTTAAGCTCTAATACACAATGAAAATGTTTGAAAAAAGTTACTCCTGTAGCTTGGGCCATATTCATTTTCTAAAATGTCTGGCGATCACTGGGAATATAGTATTTTTCATCATCTATTATAAAGCTTTGTTTAAACATTTGAACTTACTCATAATTAACTTAACATTTGCACATAAAAGAGAAGTCTGCCTTAGAAAAACAGTTAATTATTGTTGTTAAGTGCTGTTGAGTGGATTCCAACTCATAGCAGCTCTCTATAGAGTTTTCAAAGAGCTGCTGGTGAGTTTGAACCACTGGTCCTGTGCTTAGCAGTTAAGTGTATATCCTACAGTGGCACACTAGGACAGTAGGGCCTCTGTTTAGAGAACATGTTTTTGATACCAGGCTTGTTTTCTTTTTTTTAAATTTAAATTATTTGGATGTAAGCTATATATTAGAGCTGGAGTCTATTTCAGGATGTAATGCATGAAGTTGATAGCATTAAAATATATTAAGTCATATGCTCCATAACCTCAGGTGATGGAGAAAGGTTATAAGAAAATTAAGTAAATAGCCTCTGCACTTTTCACCATTGAGCCTCATTGTTTATCATTCTCTCTCTCTCTTTTTTTCTGTTTTAGTAAGTTATTTATGTTTTTATTGTTGTTGAGAATCTACACAGCAGACCATACACTGATCCAAGTCCAATTCAGCGACAAGGATTACATTCTTCAAGTTGTGCAATCATTCTCACCTTCCTTTTCCAAATTGTTCTTCCTTCATTAATATAAAATTATTGTCCCCTATGTTTCTTATCTAATATTTCTAATTGCCATTGCCAGTTTGATCCCTTTTAGATAGATTATTGTTGTTAAGTGCCATCAACTCCATTCCAACTCATAATGACTCTGTATAGGGTTTCCAAGTAGCTGCTGGTGGGTTTGAACCGCCAACATTTAGTTAGCAGTCCAGTGATTATTCTACAGTACCACACCGGGACTCCTTCCTCAAGGGAAATTGCCCATCTTCTTTATAGTTCTGGAGTGTTCTTTGAAATGGCGTCTATGGCTCCCTTTTCTGGTCACTTTGCCACTTTGACTCTGCTTCCCTCTCTGCTTCTCTTCTCACTACTTTTATTTCTTTTTCTTTATCAATGGGTTCTACTGTGACTTAAGGAGCTCTAGTAGTATAGTGGTTATGTGTCAGGCTACTAACCTCAAGGTCAGAAGTTCAAAACTACCAGTGGTTCCATGGGGGAAAGATGAGGCGTTCTGCTCCTGTAAAGATTTACAGCCTTGGAAACACTATAAGGGTCGCTATGAGTCAGAACCGACTCCACTGCACACCACCATGGGTTCTACTCACTCACGACCTCTCTCTCATGGCTGCTGTTTATGATCTCTTCCCTGGATGACTCCTTCAGTTTCTGTTCCTGCTGATAGTGTATTTTTCATTCTGAGTCTCGGGAAGGCCTGCTCAGATCCATGGTCAAGCATTAGTGTGGGGAGCAGATGTTTGGCAGACTTCTCCTGCCTGATGACCCTCAGAGGCTCTTGGCCCTCTTCCCATCTAGCCTCTTGAGAAAGGTGTTTGGGTCAGAGCCTGATCCCTGGGCGCTATGCCCATAGTCATTTATGACCATGAATGGATATTGTGGCTCTCAGATATATGCTGTATTGTCCAATCCAGGAAAAAATGCTTAGCTGAGTCTCTTAGATAAGAGTAGAGGGCAGCATTATTAAATACTAGGGAAGGTATAAAAAGAAGCCCAATCTGCGTTTCAATAGGAAATGACAGAATATAAAGTTGAGAAATCAAGGGGGCTCTCGAAAGCCCTAGTGTCCTAAGAAAACTTCTGTGGTATTCATTCCATGTGCTTCAGTGGTTGCAGGAGGACTCCATATGATGGGAGAGAATTAGAGGTTGGGGGAGAACTTAAGAGACTGTGCTCAGACCTCAGCGTTTTTGTTCTAAACAAGCAGGTTCAAGAAGAGCAAAATGCTTTGATTAAAACATATTCAGCATATGCAGCAGCTATCTACCTGGTAGACGATTTCAGCCTAATTAGTTTCCTAATGCACTGGCTGTAGACATAGTTCTCTTGTGTAATACGGAGTCAGCACTGAACTTTAATGCATGTAACTACTTTGGGAATCTTGGAGCTATCTAACGTCCTTCTAGTACTTGAATTAACAGATAATTTTGAAAATCATGGGGATGGAACACTGGAACAAGAATTTGGGGATCTTTGTGTATCCCTTAAATCTATACTTGGGTTTTGCTCTGAGAGAGTAATAGTCACAAATCAATTACACAAGATAAAGCCTCTTGCAAGAAGGAGGACAATTCTCTGATTCAAAGACTTGTTGGTGGATTTTTTTAAATTGCCTTGGGGACATCAGAATATAATCTGAGGGAAGGAAATCCTTAGGAGATTAAAAGGTCTTTGAACAAGTTATTTAAAAAAGTTAAAGAATAACTTTAGGTGTTGGTGTGGCACTGTAGAATAAGCACTGGACTACAAAGTCAGCCTGAACTGCAAGGTAGGTGGTTCAAACTCACCAACAACATCTCAGGAACCCTATATAGTCGCTATGAGTCAGAACCGACTTGACAACAACAGCACCATAGAATAAGTGTGGTAGGCAATATTTTCTTTTTAAATGGTCTTCAAGATTATGAACCATGAATCCCTGGAACCTATGAATGTGATATTACTTCCTGAATTGATTGCATTAAATAATATAATATACTGTTCTTTAAAAAGAGAGTTTTTTAGGTTTGCCTACTCTAATTGCATGACTCTTTAAAAATAGAAAACTCTCTCTGGCTGCTGGAAGAAGAGAAGGTGAGGAAGTCAGATAATTGGAACCCTAAAATAATTTGATATGCAATTTCTGGGTTTAAGATCGATGGGGTCCTATGAGAAGGAATGTAGGCAGTGTCTACGAGCTGAGAACAAGGCAATAAGGGAGTTTGGTCCAACATATGCAGACACTAAATTCTGCTAACAACCCAAATGGTCTTGGAACTGGATTCTTCCCCTGAGTCTTGAATGAAGAGCAAAGGTTAGGTAAAAATTGATTTTGGCCTTATGAGACTTTAAGCAGAGAACCCCTAAGTATATTCAGACTCTCATCTACTGAGGATTGGGCATTGTTTCGTTCTGCTGTGCATAAGGTCGCTATGGGCCGGTACCGACTCGATGGCACCTAACAAGAACATCTACTGAACTGTGACATAATACATGGAGTTTGTTTTAAACCCCTAATTTTGTGGCAATAGTAAACCAATATAGTAAGTTGTGGGGTGCTATAAGCTCCTCACTAACTGCCATGGGAACTATATTGGAATCCATCCAGAAGTACTCCTACACTAACACCTACCCTACAAGAGTGACTAACACAGTCAGCTTCTGGGGGCAGACTAACAGAGGAAACAGCTTTCAGCCTCTGCTGGGAGCCCTGGGTCCTGAGAGACAATTATAGAATTTGCTGTAGCTGTGGTTAATGGGTATCTGAAACTACCCTGAGCCCCACTAAAAGCTGCTTCCCTGCTAAAGGCTAATAGAGTGAAAATATCGACAGGAACTGTCACTAGAAGCAATACAAGTAGACTGAAGAGACCTTTTAAATTGGAAAATTCTAACCTTTTAAAAGGATTTTTTCCAGAAATAGGGGGTTGTTATGGGTTAGGTAAGTATTTTTGTTGTTAAGTGCTGTCGAGTCGGTTCCGACTCATAGCCACCCTGTACAGGGTTTCCGAGGCTGTAAATCTTTACGGGAGCAGAAAGCCTCATCTTTCTCCTGCAGAACAGCTGGTAGTTTTGAACTGCTGACTTTGTGATTAGCAGCCCGATTCGTAACCACTATACTACCAGAGTGCCTTTAGGTAAGTATTGTTGTTTAGTTCTGTCGAGTCGATTCCGACCCATAGCGACCCTGTTTAGGGTTTCCGAGGAGCAGCTGGTGAGCTTGAACTTCTGACCTTGCAGTTCAACCGGCTTTGCCGTCTGGTGCATTAACTGACAGCGCCACACCAGGACTACATACATAGCCCAGGGAAAACATACTGGAGTTTGGGGCAAAATTCAATGGGAAACTGGAGTCTCAACCAGATAATATAAACAATAGATCCAGACATAAACCTGTGGCCTGGGGGCACCTAGATCCTCAAGGGCTCACTTGGGCCAAGCCGGATAACAACCCATAGGGCAGCTTTTTGAAGGAGCTTCAAAAAGTTCATGAAAAATTTTCATTATCGTTTGAAAATTTTTTATTGTGAATTGAGTGAAGGTTTACAGAGCAGATCGTCAGTTTTACGTTCAACAAATCATATGCTTTGCTTCATTACAATGATTGTAATCCCTTCCATGTACCAACAGTTAACAGTATTTACCTCTATTCACTTTAGCTTTTGCATTCCTCCCAGCTACCTTCATCTTTCCTCTGCTAAGCTCCCTCTTGTTGTATCCTGCCCCCATGTTAACTCTGTTCCGCGTGTTAACTCTCTAGCCTGTGAAACAGTTAACATCCTCCCTCCCCCATTCTCTATAACTATAATAGATTGCTTCTTTTTTCTTAACTTTTCACAACATTAGTTTTATGCTATAGTTGTATGTTTGTGATTCACTAATTTCACTCAGCATAATCTCCTCCAGGTTCATCCATGTCAGTGAGGTGTTTTGCCAATTCATAATTATTCTTCAATATGGCTTAGTAGTCCATTGTGTGTATGTATCAAAGTTTGTTGATCCATTCTTCTGTTAATGGACATTTAGAATGTTTCCATCTTTTTGATGTGTCTCTTGCAGACAGCATATTGAAAGATTCTGTATTCTTCTTTATCTCTTGACCGGTGCATTTAATCCATTTATATTCAATGTAATTATCAATAAGTATGAATTGATTGATGTCATTTTGCTGGTTTTTTTGTGTGGTGGTGCTCTGGTGCTGCTTTGTTTCACACACTTTTCTGCCCAGAGTTCAGTTTGTTTGTGGATTTTCTCTGCATTTTCATTTCTGTTGTGTTAATGTTTACTGAAGCGTAGTGATTATCAATTGGGCTGTGAACCTTAAGGTCAGCAGTTCAAAACTACCAGGTGTTCCATGGGAGAAAGATGAAGCTTTCTGCTCCCATAAAAATTTACAGCCTCAGAGATCCTGTACAGGGTCACTATGAGTCGGAACTGACTCCACGGCACATACCTACCACCACCAATGTTTACCGAATCTTTCTGATTGTCCTTTTATTTTTTGATGTGCTGGTACATTCATTTTCTTTGAGGTTACGTTTTAAAATGTATTAATATTTCCCCCTATTTAAAACAGTCAATTACATCTTGAAATCTACTTGACTTCCTTGATTTTTGGAAGTTCTATATCTACACTATTCTCTCTTTTTGCTTTGTAGTTGACTTCATTATAAATTGATTTCTCTGGTTCCCTATTTTCAGTCTTGTAAGTTTGTTTTAAGGCGCTGTGCTAGCATAGTGGTTATGAGTTGGGCTGCTAACTTCAATGTCAGCAGTTCAAAATAACCTGCTGTTCCACAGGCGAAAGATGAGGCTTTCTGCTCTCATAAAGATTTACGGCCTCATAAACCCTACGCAGGGTCACTGTGAGTCAGAACAACTCCATGGCACACCACCACCACCACCAGGTTTGTTTTACTTTAAATACTTTTATATCGAGGTTGAGTTCTGGGTGGTGTTGTTATATATGGTAAACTCAGGTTATTGTATGCTGTTATTGGTTTTCAGTCCAAAAAAGCACCCTTTGATATTTGTTGTTATGTTAGTGTGGTGATTAAAAATTATTTTAATTTCTGTTTATGAGGAAATATCTTAAGTTCACCATTGTACTTGAGGGACAGCTCTTTTGGGTATACATGATTATTGATTGGCAATTTTTTTTTTTTCCTTTCAAAGATTTGAATATGTTATCCCATTGTCTTCTTGTCTCCGTGGTTTCTGCTAAAAAAATCAGAACTTAGTCTTATTGGTTCTCCTTTGTAGGTAACTTCTTGTTTTTTTCGAGCTGCTCTCAGAATTCTTTCCTTGTTTTTGGTTTTGGAAAGTTTGATTGTGATATGTTTTGGTGATTTTCTTTGGAGTTCTCTCCTGTTTGGGGTTTATTCAGCTTCTTAAATGTTTATCTTCTCATCTTCCATGATGTTAGGGAAGTTTTCTTCCAACAACTGTTTGATAATTTTCTCTGTGCTTTTTGTTGGCTCTTCCTATTCTGGAATTCTGAGCACCTGTAAGTTGCTCCTCTTCGTGGTGTCCCATACCCACATAAATTAGGCTTTCTTTGTGGTTTTCCTTTTTTGATTGTTTTGCTAGTATTCTGGTATTAAGATATTTATCTCCAACCTTATTAATTTGGGCTTCCATTGCTTTTAATCTATTCCTTTGCCCTTTCAATGCATTGTCTATTTCTGAAATCTTAGTATCAATCTTTTGGATTTCTAAGTGCAAACTTGTATTGTTTCAAACTTTGCATTTATTTTGTCTGTTTTTTTTTTTTTTTTTTTTTTCTGGTAGTGTTTTCCTGAATTCTTCTGAAGTTTTATTCTGTGTTTTTGTTTTCCTCAGTCTTTCTATAATTTCTTTGAAGGTACCTAAATGTAGTTTTCTGATTTTGTATCTTGGTCATTTGTTTAAGTCAATCTCTCTTGTTTCTTCATGAGAGCTAAAATTGTCTGTTGTCTCTGGTGCATTTGTATTTAATTGATGATTGTATGTTGGTGTGTTCTTAGGTTCTCACTGTCTCCTGTGAGTGTAGACAATGGAAGCGTATAGACTGATTTCATTTGTCATTCATGCACCTCAGTTTAGGTTAGGTTATCTATCATTGGTCAGGTAGTATAGGAGCATATCTAACTCTTGTCCAGTGGGTGGAGCTTCAGAGGATATGGTTGTGACTGGGTGTATGGCCATAGTTGCTATCTCCTTTTGGAAGGAAAAGAGGAAACCCGTCTTACAAACACACAAGAAAACAAAAGAGAATAAATAAACAAGGAACCAACAATGAAAAGGAAAAATAATGAAGAGGAAAAAAAGAAAGAAAGAAAAACAGGCAGCAGCTAGAAAAGAAGAATAAAATAACTATAAAGACAAAAGAGACTCTAGGAAATGGAGCTATAGAAGAGAAAAATGAGAGAGAAAATAACAATACAGAATTTTAAAAAGCACTTCAGAATACCTTAAAAAGAGAAAAGAGGACCAGGAAAATAGAGCTATAGAAAGAAAAAATAAAAAATGAATTTAAAAAAGAAATTAACAAAAAAATCACTTAGAAAGACCAGGGCAAGGGAAGGTGAAAAGAGAGTTGTTGTTAAATGCAAACAGGAGAAGGAAAACAGTGGAGATTGTTGTTGTTTTCTTAAGCGCCGTCAAGTCAGTTCCGACCCATAGCGACCCTGTATAGGGTTTCCAAGGAGTGACTGGTGAGCTTGAACCACCGATCTTGAAGTTCAAATGGCTTTACCGTCTAGCGCATTAACCCACAGTGCCACACCAGGTCTCTAGAGACAGTATAAAATTCAAGGGAATGGAAAGAGAAGAAGTAAGAGGAGAAAGAATAAGCAAACAAAATGAAACAAGAAAAGGGAGAAAACCAAACTCCAAAACAAAAACCAGAAAAACAGTTTAGCTGTTGGATCTCGAGAGGAGAAAACTCTGGGGTACTCCTGCAAGTCAAAGAATCCACAAGGTGGGTGTGGGAGGGATGTGACAGCAGAGTTCCTGAGTCTAGATGGAGTTCCTATTGACCTCAGTGTTATTTATGTTCAGGACCCTCAACCCAAAAGTAGTTCACAGAGGCCCTTGATGGAGCTGGTTTCAGTGTCTGTTAGGCCCACAGGGCAGCTAGGGACAGGGTGATTGGTCTGGTGGCTCTTCGGGTTCTGTGTGACTAAAACCAAGTCTACTTGAATCTAAGCACCAAAGCAGGGCACCGTAGTTGCAAAGCTGGCCCTTGCCTCACACCGGCATAGCACCTGATCACGTGACTCCAAACTCCTAGATAGTAGGGTTTGTAGTGGTGTGGCACAACTCTGTTCACCAGGGGAGCATGGGGGAAAAAAAAATTACCTTTCCCGTTGAGTATGTGATTTTGCTCTGCCAGGCCACCTTCTGTTTCCAAAGCTTCTCACAAGACGGTCGAGCCACTTCTGGCCAACCCTTTGCCAGTATCCTTCTCTCGCTTTCCGTACTCAGCTTCTTCTCCCAGCCAGCTACTCAGCCCAACTCTCCAACCTTTCATCCAAAGTGTTCAGTGTTCCAGTATTTTCATTTGTGTCTGTTTCCTTTGGTCTCTCGTATGTGGACTTCTGGTGTGGCGCTGTAGGATAAGCACTCAACATCAAGGTAGGTTTGAACCGCAAGGTAAACAGTGCACACTCACCAGCCACTCCTTAGAAGCCCTATACAGGGATGCTATGAATCAGAACCAACGCGCTGGCACTTAACAACAACAACAGTATATAGCAGGGCTTATTCTTTTGGACTTCTAGTATGGCTCTGCGGGATAAGCACTGGACTACTAACCATGGTTCAAACCTACCAGCCTCTAATTAGAAACCCTATACAGGGTCGCTATGAGTCAGAACTGACTCAACAACACACGACAACATCAGTACTTACTATCTGAAGTACCGGTTTAGGCTTGGACAAGCAGTTTGATAATCTTCAGTACTCATCCCACGATAGGAGTATGTGGGAGATGACCTGATGTGGTTTGTTATTGCTATAAGTGCCATTGAGCCAACTGCACCTCATCGTGACCTGGTATAGGGTTTTTAAGAGTGACAGGTATGTTTGAACTGTCGACCTTTTAGTTGGCAGTCCCGTGCTTATCCTACAATACTGCAACAGGGCTCGAATGTGATTTTTTGTTGTTGTTGTTGTTAAAGTGTTGTCAAGTCAGTTCCAACCCATAGTGACCCTGTATAGGATTTCCAAAGAGCAGCTGGTGAGCTTGAACCACCGACTTTGCGATTTAAACCAACTTTGCAGTACACCGCATTAACTCACAGCACCATACCAGGACTCCCTGAGTGGTTTGATGGTGGTGATGGTGGTGTGCCGTGGAGTCTGTTCTGACTTATAGCGACCCTGCATAGGGTTTCCGAGGCTGTAAAAAAGTAAACTTGTTTATTCTTTGGTTATTCCTGCAGAACGGCTGGTAGTTTCGAACTGCTGACCTTGAGGTTAGCAGCCCGACTCATAACCACTACATTATCAGAGCTCCTTCTGATATAGTTTTGTTGTTGTTAGGTGCCATCGAGTTGGTACTGACCCATAGCGACCTTATGCGCAGCAGAGCGAAACATTGCCCAATCCTGGGCCAACCTCACTACTGTTGCCACGCTTGAGTTCATCCATGCTGCCACTTGGCCAGTCCATCTTGATGGAGGGGTCTTCCTCTTTTTCTCTGACCCTCCACCTTACCAAACATGATATCCTTCTCCAGCGATTGGTACCTCCTGATATGGTTTGTTGTTGTTGTTGTTGAGTGCCATCGAGTCACCTCTGACCCATAGTGACCCTTTATAGGGTTTCTAAGGAGTAGCTCGTGAGCTTGAACCACAAGCCTTGCAGTTCAAATGGCTTTGCCGTCTGGCACATTAACCCACAGCACCACACCAGGACTAGGCCCTGAAATCTCACATCACAGCAGAATTCTTGAATTTAACTTGACTCTCATATTCTCAGCTTCTCAGTGGAGTATATGTGTCTGGAAAAAGAGTTGTGGTTGTTGTTGTTAAGTGCCGTTGAGTCTGTTCTGACCCATAGCGACCCTGTATAGGGTTTCCAAGGAGCAGCTGGTGAGCTTGAACTGACAACCTGGCAGTTCAAATGACTTTGCAGTCTGACGCATTAACGCACAGCACCACACCAGGACTCTGGAAAAAGAATACATACATGCTGTTTCCTTATTTGTTACTGTATTCATTTAATTTCAAAATCAGTACTTTCCTCTGAAATTAGTGTATTTATTTTTTTGTCCCTTGATAAGCAAAATCTAATATGAACGACTGATTAAATAGAAAGTGGAGATTGTAAACTCTATTGCAAGTGAAATTTAGCTTTTGAGTTGTATTCTGTTTAAAATGATGTACCGGTAACTTTACATAGTGAATGTGATATGAAGGAAGTGACCTGTTAAACACAGCTTGATGTCTGCCTCTATAATTCTTTCCCTTCAGCTGGGTCCTCTCAGCACAGTGTGTTTGTGCCCACCACCTGGACATAGCCTTGACCATGGCCAAGTTACATTTAGGCCTGCTGGCTCAGCATCAAGTCAGTGTTGCTGCTCATCTGGTCCTGCTCTTGCTTCCCAGATACTGCTTCTGGGCTCTGCACCATCCCACCTTGCAGCTAGGTGAGGTCAGCTCCATCCAGCTGCCAGTATTCAGACCCTGGCGTGTTCTTTCTTGGAGCCTTCTGTCCAGTGAGTGATCCTTCACTACTTAGTATTTCTGAACCTCCTTAATATTTGGTCTGTATCATCATTTGACAATAATTAGGTACTTTGTCGAGATATTTATGCCTTGACCTAGGCTTATTGTCATTGTATATCACTGAGCAATCTAAGCAAGCATCTAGTCTAAGTTCCCTATTTTCAGAATATAAAACTGGCCTGAAAACATTAAGTATTAGCTTAAAATCCTATCAAGGAAGATCTAAGACTATACTTACATCAAAGACATTCTAACCATTGGTATTTTTGTTGTATAATGATTTCATAATTATTTTGTAATTTCATTAAGTGTCAGTTCTTTAAGGATCAGTGACTTATCTTTATTCCTCTAGGGATGTAAGTCCTTATGTTGTTGTTTTTGTCAGGTGCCATCGAGTCGGAACCGAATCATAGCGACTCCATGCACAGCAGAACGAAACAATGTC
>NW_006408523.1:42505519-42507039 GCF_000296735.1 Chrysochloris asiatica
CAGAGTCCCTATGAGTCAGAATTGACTCAATGGCACTTAACAGCAACACCATATACTGATATAATTGATGAGGAACCCCATTGATAATTCTTGTCTAAAATGACTAAGTATCATAATGATTGTTTTTGTTGTGTGCTGTCGAGTTGGTTCTGATTCATAAAGACCTTGTTTAAGGTTTCTGAGGCTGTAAATATCCACAGGACCAGAAAGCCTCATTGTTCTCCTGCACAGTGGCTGGTGGATTTGAACATCTCACCCTGTGGTTAATAATCCACAATGCCACCAGGGCCCCATCATAATGATTATGGCTATCTTTATTTATAATATGAGTATTGACAAAAGTCACACTGGTTCTTGCTATCTTACCAACTTGATGCAGATATTATCCTAAATTTGCCTTCTCTGTAAGACTAGAACAATTCCTGTGATAAATGTCATAGGGGCACTGAGTTTGGCAGTGAAACAGCACTAGTAAAAATAGATTTCTTTAAAAGATAACAGGAGCACCTAAAATATATATCAAATCAATTTTATTAGCTTCATTTTTTTAAATTGAGAAAACAGGCAGTCTTGAACTAGAAAGGCTTATATTAGCACTAGAGATTTGAAAATGGGATGGAATTTTTTTTATTTTTGAATTTTGTTTCAAGCCAGCCATACCAGCCATATGCTACATATAGCACAGCCATCATCACTATCCAGTTCCAAATAATTTTGTCTCTTTTTCCTTCTCTTTCTATTTCCACCCCTTCTTTCTTTTCCTTTTATTCATTTGAGGAAGGTTTCTCATGAAAGTACATGAAAGACAAAAAAAAAAAAAGAGAAAGCAATTTTTAAATTCTTTTTTCCTTCCTTTTCTTTTAAAAAATCTTTTTCCCACCACCCAAGTTAGCACTTGTCCTCTACACAATGAATAATTCTCCCTTCCCTCCTACCCCTGGTAACCATAATAAAATGTTTATTGTAGAATGAAAACCTTTAATTGACTTTTTGCATTCGTGGTCTCATACAATACTTTGCATGGCCTTTTGTGACCAACTAATTTTACTCAGCATAATGTCATCCAGTTTCTCCAATATTATACAGTGTTTTGCAGATTCTTCGTTATTTTTTAATATCGCATACTATTCCATTGTGTGTGTATACCACACCATTTCTCTGATGATGGGCATCTGGTCTGTTTCCATCTTTTGGCTATTGTGACTAATGCTGCAAATATCTATTTGTGTCTCAGCTTTTATTTCTTGAGGATATATACCAAATAAAGAGATTGCTGGGTCATATGATATTTCTATTTCCAACCTTCTGAGAAAATACCATACTGTTTCCCACAGTTTAGTTGCATCATTTTACAGTCCTACCAGCAGTGTAGGAGAATCCCATACTCTCCAGCATTTGGTGTTTTCTACATTTTTTTGAACATTGCTATTTATGCTGGGGTAAGATGATAGCTCGTTGTTTTGATTTGCATTTCTCTAAAGGAGCTCTGGTAGTGTAGTGGTTACGAATTGGGCTGCTAA
>NW_006408523.1:42507669-42508254 GCF_000296735.1 Chrysochloris asiatica
CCTGAGTGTCTTCTTTGGTGAAGTGTCTATTCATGCCCTCTGCTCACTTTTTAACTGGATTATTTGTCTTCTTTTAATTGAAGTCTTGAAGTGTTCTATAAATTTTAGACAGTAGCCCCTTGTCTGCTATGCCGTTGCCAAATGTTTTTTTCCCTTAATCTATATGGGTTCTCATCTTACTCTTCTGGTGAAATCTTTTGATGCATATAAGTGTTTGATTTTTAGAGAGTCCCAGTCATCTATTTTGTCTTCTGTTTGTGTGTTTTCAGTTTTGTTTGACAGCATATCAGAGCCCCTATGTTTGTCCCTATTTTTTTCATTGATAATCTTTATAGTTCTAGGTTTTACAGCTAGGTCTTTAATCCATGTTGAGTTTTCTGTTGTTGTTGTTGCGATATGAGTCTTGTTTTATACTTCTCCAAATGAATTTCCAGTTTTGTCAGCATCATTTGTTAAGCGATAATCTTTTCCCCATATTTAATATGTCTTGGTTTTTTTTTCAGTGATCAATTGAGCATTGTTGTTAGGTGCCATGGAGTCGTTTCTGACTCATAACGACCTTATAAGGTTTTTAAAATCTTTGTG
>NW_006408523.1:42509127-42510376 GCF_000296735.1 Chrysochloris asiatica
TGTTGACATACATTCACAATGTTGAGTCTTTCTTTCCATGAGTATGGTATATGCTTCCATTTGTGTAGGTTTCTTGTAGTAGTATTTTATAGTTTTCTTTGTATAGGTGTTTTGTTTTTCTGGTTAGATTTGTTTCAAAGTATTTCATCTTTTGGATGTCTACTGCAAATGATAAGGGATGGAATATTTTACTGTTTCATGTTGACTATGGAGTCTTCATATGGTGCTTGTAGGATAAGCATTAGACTCCTAACTGCAAGGTTGGCAGTTCAAACTCACCAACTGCTCCTTGTGGAAACCCTATACAGGGTAGCTATGAGTCAGAAAACCATATTGACTATGACACTTTTTGATTCCTCATTTGCTGTTGAATGTATTTTGTACCAATAATACACATGTAAAATATTTTTTTTAATATTTAAGAAGTATAAGACATATGTTATTACATGCTTTAGTCTAATAATAGGCTTGTTAATAAATTTGGTCAAAACTTAGATTTGGCATACTTCAAATTGTTACTTTATTGATTCATAAGTTTATTTTCTGGACACTATCTTTCAAGATAAAAAAATGTAACAAAGTTGACCTACATTTTTATTTCTAGGAATTTGAGCTACCTGTGCGTGGATTGAATAATCTTTTGGTAAGTCATTAGTGTCTGTTCTGAAACAAGGAACAGAATTTCAATCAACAGCCTTTTCCCTCTAACCTTTAAAAAATGACTATTGTACCACAGATTACTATAAACAATATACTGAGCAGTTGTTCCAAAAATATATTTTTAATTTGGCAATGTATTTAGTAAAGCATTTATTTGTGAGATTTTTTACTGACTGATCAGTTGGGTCATAGAATGAATGACTGAATAGAAAATTTCTATAAGCAGTAACTAAACAATAATAGCTTGAGTCAAGCCTGGAACTTTGAAGAGAAACTGACTGTAGTTTATTATGTGCCATTTATGGTCCTTGATGTATCTTGTTGTACAGTTGTTAGTAACAGGCCTCAGGAGTCTTCAGGAGATTCTGTACAGATATGTCAATGACTGAGACAATTAGAATTAGGGATTAAAAAAAAAAACAAACACAAACTCCATGACTTCTGCCCACTCCCCAAAATCTCATCAATCAGGAAGTTTGGTTTTGGTGTTACGGATGAGATTTTTAGTACTGATGTTCAAGTGAATTGTCTTAATTTGCTAGTGCTATTGTAATGGAAGGAACCCAGTGATTGGCTCAGTGGTTAAACA
>NW_006408523.1:42511146-42512680 GCF_000296735.1 Chrysochloris asiatica
TTCACGTCCTTATTCCAATTTTCACATGCATATGAGGTTATTGAAAATACTCTGGCTTGGGTCAGGCATACCTTAGTCCTCAAATTGACATCTTTGCTCTTGAACTCTTTAAAGAGGCCTTGTATAGCAGATTTACCTAATGCAATATGTCATTTGATTTCTTGACTACTGCTGCTATGAGTGTTGATGGTTGATCTGAGCAAAATGAATCTTTGACAACTTCAATCTTTTCTCCATTTATACAGATATTGTTTATTGATACAGTGGTGAGGATTTTTGTTTTCTTTACATTGAGGTGCAATGTAACGAAATAGCCTAGAAATCATAATTCAGGGCATTTGCTTTTGGGGTTGCTGTCTCTCTGCTGGCTTTGAGGGAAAATCCTTTTTTTCATGATTCTCTAGAGTTCTTTTTGGTGTTCCTAAGTTCCTTGGTGATCTCTACAGGGTATCTGTCATTCCCCATTTGGGGCTTGCTGTTCTCTGGCCTAAGCTGCTCTTTTTCTATCTCAAAGATGATCATGCTACACTGATATGGCCTCATTAATATAGCAAATTAAGCTCTACAAGTGAGAATCCTAACATATATTTGAGGGTTACAATTCAGTTCATAACATACACCAATGCACTTTAAAGTAAACAAACCTGTAATTTATGTATTTACTAATTTATCATTTTAATGTTAGTGGATCAGTAAAGTCAACTATCCTTCAGGGAGTCATTACAGTTTTAGATGGTGATGTCCCTATCAGTTTTGTGGCTTTCAGTCAGGGTGGCTCTTCAGACAAGAATGTGAGGTAGCAGCTGTGATCACTCCACTCCAGGGAGACTGTAGGGAAGCTATTTTTTTTAGGCCATTTGCTTGGTTTCACTAACATTGTAATTCTGGGAAAATAAAACCTGTAGCATAAAAAAATTGGGGAAGTAGTCTATAAGACTACATAATGAAATATGAAATAAAATTAGTTTCTTTCTAAGGAGGGCAAAGTTTTTAAAAATTCCTGTTTTTTAGGCCAGTAATTAGGTTGCCCCTTTGAGAAATTTCTGTTGTAATTTATAAATTTAGTAGCGTTATACAATGGCATAAAAAAAAAAAAAAAGTCAAGCTATAATTTTAAACTCTACTGATCTAGATGAAGAGAGAAATCTAGAGACTGAGAATGTTCCTATGGAAGGATCTTATATGGTAGAGCTAATGATCAGGGATCCTCTTAGATCTCTGTTTTTATGGCATATTGACAAAGCCTATTGCTAGATTTTTCTCTTACATTGATTTCCTACTATGGAAAGAACCTCTTCTTATCCTCAAAATATTCCTAGTAAAGTGAATGCTTGTTCATTGCTGCTCCTTAGTGTTGACCTAATTTATTCTAGTCTTATTGCACCTATGGGCAGAATCACACTGCTTATGGAATGCGAAAATCATTGAACAATACCATTAATATCACATACAAATAAGATTTTTGCTTAAGAAAATTCCAAAATGGCTGAAACAGTACGTAAACAGGGAACTGCCAGAAATTCAAGCAGGACTC
>NW_006408523.1:42512965-42517425 GCF_000296735.1 Chrysochloris asiatica
GGATAACATTGCAAAGAATGAGTATTCCAGCACACTTTGAGTGTGCTCATGAGGAACCTCCATATAGACTGAGAGGCAGTCGTTCGAATAGGACAATGGGATAAGAATGGTCAAAATCAACATTCTTGGAAGCTGTAGTCAAGAAGTTAAATAATGTATTACATTAGGCAAATTGGATGCATAAGACTTCTTTAAAGTGCTTAAGAGCAAAGATAGGACTAAGGTGTGCTTGACCCAAGCTATGGTATTTCCAGTAGCATCATATGCATGTGAATGCTGCACAATGAATAAGAAAGACGTAGAAGAAATGATGAATTTGCGCTATGGCGTTGGAGAAAATATTGAAAGTACCCTGGACTGCTAGAAGAACAAACAAATCTGTTTTGGAAGAAGTACAGCCAGAATGCTCCTTAGAAGCCAGGATGGTGAAAATTTGTGTCTCATACTTCAAACATGTTATTAGGAGGAACCAGTCCCCAAAGAAAGGCATCATACATGGTAAAGTGGAAGGTCCGTGAAAAAGAGGAAGACCTCCAATGAGATAGATTCATAGTGACAGCAGCAATGGGCTCAAATGTAACAACAGTTTGAGGATGGTGCAAACACCAGGCAGTGTTTCCTTCTGTTGTGCATAGGATTGCTATGAGTTGGCCCTGGCTCAATGGTATCTAATAGCAACAGCAATATTTTGCTGTTATTTAATTATTACGTATTTATGAGTTTTGGTGTGGTGCTATAGGATTACCACTGGACTGAAAGATCAATTTGAACCACAAGACTGGCTGTTCAGACTTACCAGCCATTCCTCAGAAACCCTACACAGGGTTGCTATGAGTCAAAATCGACCAGATGGTACTTAACAACAACAATAACAATTCTTTTTGCTTTTCAAGTTAAGTGTACATCCTTGAAATAGAGACTTAAGTCTTAGATTTTCTTGAACAGCAGATTTCATTTACTACTTTATAATTTTAATGTAAATTCTCATAAGTTTTTACATCAGAAATATATAATTGAACCAATATACTCTAAAAGGAGAGTCCTGGTGTGGCGCTGTGGATTAAGGTGCTAGACTGCAAAGTAGGTTTGAATGGCAAGATCGGTGGTTCAAGCTCACCAGTTCCTCCTGGGAAACCCTATATGGGGTTGCTAGGATCATAACTGACTTAACTACAACAACAACAATCCCCTAAAAAAGAAGTCCTTTTTGAATTTGCCATCTGGTACTAAGATTTTTTGATAGAACAATTGTTGGACAATGAAATGTTATTGTTAAGTGCTATCGAGTTGGTTCCAACTTATAGCAACACTGTATAGGGTTTTGTACAACACTATATAGGCTCTGGTAGCATAGTGGTTACGAATCAGGCTGCTAATCTCACGGTCAGCAGTTCGAAACTACCAGCTGTTCCATGGGAGAAAGAGGAGGCTTTCTGCTCCCATAAAGATTTACAGCCTTGGAAACCCTGTACAGGGTCGCTATGAGTCGGAACTGACTCCATGGCACATAACAACAACAACAACAACAACAAATCTTTACTAGAAACTCATCTTTCTTCCAGGAGAGACTGATAGGTTTGAACTGCTGACCTGCAGTTAGCAGTTCAGTGCCTATCCTACAGTGCCACCAACTCCCTGGAATGTGAGATATATAGAGATAATTGGCAAACCACTGCTTTACAACACATAGTACAGTGACTGGGAATATACTGGAATCGAGATGGTTAACAAATTCTTACTTGTGAAAATCCTGGTGGTTTCACTTTTCTAATGTGATTCATAATTGTCTTACAAAAAAAAAAAAAAAATCTTTTCCTGTTATTCTTAGTTCCTCTTGCTTCAAAGTGAAAGAAGAAAGAAAACAAGAAAATTTCAAACCTTACTTGAAAAGCATTATAGAGAAGGCCAGAAAATTCTAAGATGCTAAATAGAATAATTGATAGCAGGTGGCCAGTTAAGTTTTACCAGCTGTAATCAAGACAAAAAGAACTTTATGGTCAAGTGTGAGATACTTTTGATATGAATAGAAGCTTTGTAAGGCTGGGAATAAGAATACAGAATATTAGAATATTGTAAGAATATTAGTAATATGATCATAAGTACCTTGTAAAAGTAAACATTATAGTCATTTTTTAACTAGAAAAAAAGAGTAGTTTATACTTCTTATAATAAATCCTTACTTCATTTTCTATTTTTTCTTCCTAGAGGGATTTAAAATCTGTTTTCTCTAAGAATTATGAGAAGATTGATGCTCAGAGTTAAAGCAAAACTATTTACAGAGGCATAATTTGTTCTTAAAGTAATGACCTGCCTGTTTTGTTATTCTGCTATGTCCCTTTGGAAAGAGTAAATTACATAATTTATAAATGTATATTAATTCAAAATGTGTTATTTAAACCATGTTGTTGTTGTTATTGTTGTTAAGTGCTGTCAAATTGGTTCTCACTCACAGCTACCCTATATAGGGTTTCCAAGGAGTGGCTGGTTAAGCTTGAACCAGCAACCTGAAGTTCAAATCCACCAGACGCTCTTTGGATCACTATGAGTCTGAACTGACTCAAGGAGCTCTTAACAACAATAAATCCTTCTGCTTACGTCAGTGTCCTGTTTCTCCTCTTTAAGTTATACTCGTCATCAAAGGTTTTCTTCTCCGATTCCTTGAGATTTTATCATAAAAATAGTGGCAAGTATTCCATGGACCTACCTTGAGTAGTGGTCCCTACACATTAAATGTAGTAAGTCACATGATCGTTTCTTCAGCTCTCTGAATTGGGCACTATTTTCATCTCCATTTTACAGATGTGGACACTGAGACATAGAGAGATGAAATAACTCATCCCAAGTCAGAGAGCTAGCGAGAATTGCTGCCAGTGTTTAAACCCAGACAGTCAGACTCCAGAGTTAACTAGGCTGCCTCCCACTCGAGGTTTCTGTGCTTCCTTAATGACCAGTTCTAATGACTTCTGTGCAGTGCTGCTATTTGAGATCTTGATTCCCCTGTTTTGAGGCTGTCTTGGCTTCTATGAATAGGATCATCTCCTGGTTTTCTTGTCTGCTTTCTTCCTTTAAAAAATAACAAAATTATGTGGATTTTGTTATACTGTTTACAATTTTTGTGCTCTATTTTCAGCTATTTAACCAAGATTTTAACTGCATTCTTTTTGCGGTTTTTCTCTCTTTCCATTGGCAATCTCTTCATCTATCATCATTTTGTTTTAATTACTCTCACATATCTATCAGTACCCCTTGCCACCCTCTGAGTTATTTGCTGCAAATATCTCTCTCTGGAATGTTTTATAGGTACAGCATGTCCCCTAAATTCATCATCCCTAGTCTTTCTTACTCTCCTATGTCTGCTTATGCTGTGTCTGCATCTCAGCTCTGCTCATGGCACTGCCCCCTAGCCTAGGCACCAGCAGCTACAAGGCAGCTTAAAAGAATTCATGGAAAAATTCCATTATCTTGTCATTTCATTTTCCACAACCGTTTTGAAGGCCCCGTGTATCTTCAAAAGTTCATTTTCTTTTATTTCTTAGACTCAGTCATTAGGAATTCTAAACAGACAGAATAGTACAAGAAAACAATAGAAGTATGAATGCTTTGTCACGTTAGGGGAATGTGGGTAGCCTTGGAGGTCAGAGAAAGAAAGAATAAAGTCAGAAAAGAGCTTAGAAGTGATTGATTGGGACTTAGTGCAGTTCATGGAAAGATGAAATGAAAAGATAGGGTTTTTGAGGAGCGGCTGGTGAGCTTGAACTGCCAATCTGCAGTTCAAACACACCAGGTGCTTTTTGGAAACCTTATATAGGGTCACTATGAGTCTGAACTGACTCGAGCAGCACTTAACAGCAACAACAGATCCGTGGAATTTCCACAAGAACTTTCAGAAGGCCCCTTGTATTTGACTAGCAGGGGCCTGTGAGGCCAAAATGTGTCATTGACTGACTGGCTTCTCAACAACTGGCTTCCTTTCTTTAGGATAGCCAAACTATGGTGGCTATATTGTAGTCAGAGTTGGTCTTCATTCCTACAGCTCAACGTCCTTGGCATTACCAGTACTTCAGAGACCAAGAGACTCAGATTTGAACTGATACCAATGAAAACACCATTAGCCGGTCATGAGAGCTAGAATTAAAAATTAATCCTGCAGTAGGAATCATTTCTTTCCATCACTATTTCCCCTACCCAGGAAATGGCCTCAAGCATCAAGCCACCTGGGAAGCCAATCCAGTCATCAAACATCTTGTAAGCATGGAGAGAGAAAGGATAGAGTAGAGGCTGGGGATGGAGCAAATGACTCCACAGAGGCCTATAGAGTTGTTGAATTAATAATTATGTCTCCACAGCATTAAGAGCACTGGCGTGGTGCTGCAGGATAATGCACTGGACTGAAAGGTCAATTTGCACTGCAAGGTTAGCAGTTCAAACATACCAGCCACTCCTTGGAAACCCTATACAGG
>NW_006408523.1:42519185-42521820 GCF_000296735.1 Chrysochloris asiatica
AGTTGATTGTATGTAAGTTCAGTCTTAAGCTGAAGAAAGTTAAACAAGTCCATGAGAGCCAAAATATGACCTTGAATATATCCCATCTGAATTGAAAGACCATTTCAAGAAACAGTTTGGTGCATTAGACACTAATGACTGAAAATGATGGGTTGTGGGATGACATCAAGAACATCCTGCAGGAAAAAAGCAAAAAATCATTAAACAGACAAGAAAGAAACTAAAGATCAAAATGGAAGCCAGAAGAGACATGTTGTTTTTGTGAAGTGCCGTCGAGTTGATTCCAACCCATAGTGACCCTATATAGGGTTTCCAAGGAGCAGCTGGTGAGCTTGAGTCACCGACCTTGCAGTTCAGACAACTTTGCAGTCTGACGCATTAGCTCACAGTGCCACAGAGAAGCTAAATTGAATGGTAAAATTGAAGAGGTAAAAGAGCTTAACAAAAATTTTCAAAGGGCAGCTTGATAAGACAAAGTTAAATATTATACTGAAATATGCAAGACCTGGAATTATAAAATCAAAAGAGAAGATCATGCTCGGAACTTCTCAAGCTGAAAGAACTGAAGAAAGAATCCAAGCCTGGATTGCAGTATTGGAGGCTTCAATGGCTAAAATAGAATCCAGGTGTTGCGCTGGACAACTAACCACATGATCAGCAGTACAAACCCACTACTGCTCCTTGGAAACCCTTTACAGGGACGCTAGGAGTCAGAACTAACTCACTGGCACTTAACAACAACAAAACAATGGGCAAAATATTGAATTGTGCCAAAAGCATCAAAAGAAAATGGAAGGAATGTGCAAAGTCATTGTACCAAAAAGAAATAATTGATGTTGAATCATTTTAAGTGGTATCATATGATCAAAAACTAATGGTACTGGAAGAATAAGTCCAAAGTGCACTGAAGGCATTGGCAAAATCAGGGATCCAGGAATTGATGGAATACTAATCGAAATGTTACAACAAACTGCTGCAGCACTGGAGGTGCTCACTCATCTATACCAGCATATTTGGAAGACAGCTACCTGGTTAATTGATTGGACGAGATCCATAGTTTTGCCCATTCCTAAGAGAGGTGACCCAACAGAATATGGAAATAAAAAATCGTATCAATAATAACTAACACAAGCAAGTAAAGTTGGTTGTTGTTGCTTATAAGTGCTGTGGAGTCAGGTCTGACTCATAGCAACACTGGATAGTGTTTCTGAGAAGTGATGTTGAGTTTAAACGTCCGACCTAGAGCTTCAAACTGACTTTGTGGTCCAGTGCTTAACCTATGGGGCCACACCAGAATTCCAAGTTTAGTGGAAGATGATTAAAGGATGGTTGCAACAGTATATCAAAAAGTAACGCCAGATTTTCATGTCAGATTCAGAAGAGGATGTAGAATACCAAAAACCTTTGGTGACATCAGATGGATCTTGGCTGAAAGCAGAGAATACCAGAAAGCTATTTGTTTTTGTTACTAGGTGCCATTGAGTCAGCTGCGACTCATAGCTCTCCTATGCAAACAGAATAAAACACTGTCTTTTCTTGCATCATCCTCACAATTGTTGTGCTCAAACCCAGGGCTGATGCCACTGTGCCAATCCATCTCATTGGGGGTCTTCCTCTTTTCATTGGACTTTCCACTTTACCAAGCATGATGTCCTTTTCCAGGGACTCGTCCCTCCTGATAGCATGTCAGAAGTATGAGAGACAAAGTCTTGCCATCCATACTTCTCAGGAGGATTCTGACTGTACTTCTTTCAACACAGATTTGTTTGTT
This sequence comes from Chrysochloris asiatica, assembly GCF_000296735.1. Taxonomy (NCBI): domain Eukaryota; kingdom Metazoa; phylum Chordata; class Mammalia; order Afrosoricida; family Chrysochloridae; genus Chrysochloris; species Chrysochloris asiatica. The sequence continues at coordinate 42,520,957 of NW_006408523.1, forward strand.
CTTCTGGCAGTTCTTGGGTCTTTCAATGTATTTCTCCAGCACTATAACTCAAATGCATCAATTCTTCTATGTTCTTCCTTATTCATTGTCCAACTTTCACATTCAATGAGGCTATTGAAAAATACCAAGGTTTAGGTTAGGTGCACCTTAGTCCTCAAACTGACATCTTTGCTCTTGAACACTTTATTATGGTCTTGTGCAGAAGATTTATCCAATGCAACATATAATTTGATTTCTTGACTGATGCTTCCATGAGTGTTTATGCTGGATCCAAGCTAAATGAAGTCTTTGGTGACTTTAATCTTTTCTCTATCATGTTATTTATTGGTTCAGTGATGATGATTTTTGTTTTCATTATATTGATGTGCATCTAATACTGAAGGCAGTAGTCTTTGATCTTCATCAGTAAGTGTTTTAAGATGCTATTTGTGCTTTATTGACTATGAAAAAGCATTTGGCTGTGCAGATCATGACGAGCTCTGGATAACATTGCAAATAATGTGTATTACAGAACACTTGACTATGCTCATGAAGAACTTGTACCCAGACTAAGAGGCAGTTGTTAGAAGAGAACAAAAGGATATTGAATGGTTTAAAATCAGGAAAGGTGTGCACCATGGTTTGTATCCTTTCAGTGTATTTAGTCCATCTGTATGCTGAGCAAATAATCTGAGAAGCTGGATTATATGAAGAAGAATGTGGCATCAGGATTGGGAAAAGATTCATTAACAACATGCAATATGCACATGATACAACTTTGCTTGCTGAAAGCAAAGAGGATTTAAAATACTTACAGATGAAATCAAAGTATACAGTTTCCTGTATGGATTGTAAAGAAAACAAAAATCCTCACAACTTGACCAG
>NW_006408523.1:42522433-42523810 GCF_000296735.1 Chrysochloris asiatica
GCTATGAGTTGAAACCCCTGGATGGTACCTAACAACATATACATATATTCACAGCAAATTATATATATATTTCTTTGTTGTTGTTGTTGTTGTTAAGTGCTGTTGAGTCTGGTTCTGACCTATAGTGACCCTGTATAGGGTTTCTGAGCAGAAACTGGTTAACTTGAACCACCGATCTTGCAGTTCAAACCGACCTTGCAGTCCAATGCATTAACCCACAGCGCCATACCAGGCTCTCTTTCTCTCTGTGTATATTGATGAAGTTTTCTGCTCCTGTAAAGATTTATAGCCTTGGAAACCCTATAGAGGGTCGTTATGAGTCAGAACCAACTAATTTCACAGCACACCACCACCCCTATATATATATAATTCACTTTGTTCTTCTAGAGAACACAAAGACAGCCAGTTTCCTCATTTATTTCCTGGCACTATGCCCTTCTCCTTAGTCAGACACTGATGACAAGAAAAGATGACACTGCTCTATGAAAGAAAAGGCCTCCTCTGTCCTTTGATCCCTGTCCTACTATTCCTAAATCCTCTTCAATAAGTAACAAATGTCCTGTGTCTGTCAGGTCAAATTATTAGATGTAAAAAGAAACATTTGCAATAAGTCTTATAAATTGTCCCAGGCTGAATTCAGAGATTATGAAGTACATTTTGTCTCCAGGGTAAGAAATTAAATTTTACTTTAATCTCAAGCAAGCCCCTGAGATCTATCATAATAGGAAGGAAAAGATTCAATTCCCACATCATCAGATGCTCCTCAGCGACATCTCTTTATAGCCAAGAGATTTTATGGAGTCCTTGTCTCTCCACTCCCTGCCCACTTCTCCACATTCTTGCATCATTAAAATTCCTGCAGAAGTTTGGACTTCCAACCAGAAAATGAATGTGTAGGTTGTTTGGTTTCTCCTTCATGTATTACAAAGTAGATGCATTTTGAAAGTCTGTGGTTTTTTTTTTTGTTTTTGTTTTTTTTTATCATTTTAACTTTGTATTGTGAATTGAGTGAAGATTTATAGCCAAGATCATCAGTTTTGCATTTTGTTTCATCACAATGATTGCAATCCCTCCCATGGAACAATGGTTATTTAGCCTCCTCCCCATGGTTCCTATTTCCGTTCCATCTACTTCCTTTCCATGCCCATCCCTTTTCAACTGTGTCCCTAGGTAAATGTTGACCTTTTGATTTAGAATGATTGACCATTCTAAATGGTAAGCATAACTTACTAGTGTTATCGTCCTCCCTATCTATTGGTTGTCTTAAAATTGGCCTTGATTAACCAATTAGAATTAAATTAAATTTGGTTTCTTTCCAGATCTGAAGGGTGGTTGAGGGCCACAGTCACAGGCTCCTCCAGTCTCTGACCACAAAGC
>NW_006408523.1:42525620-42526159 GCF_000296735.1 Chrysochloris asiatica
TCTGTCTTACTTCTACTCTGTCTTACTTCTACTCTGTCTTACTTCTACTCTATCTTACTTCTACTCTGTCTTACACTCGGCTTGACATTCCCCATGTAATAATGGGCAGTCTCACTGCCTCAAAGAGTGGACTAATATACTCAGTGAACTTTGAGAATCTTCACTAGTGGTCACAATGACAGGTTCCAACCCATAACATTACTGAAAGGCTGGAGGCTCCTGAGTCAGGCCTCTGGAGTGTGAATCTTGGTTTTACCACTAGTGTTACCTGTGCACCTTGGGAAATTTATTCCAAATATTTCTGTTATCTGGGAGTACAAATAGTGTTTACCTAATAAGGTGTTGCAAGCACTATATGTCTTCGTCTGGAAGCTCATCTGAAACCTGTCCACCATGGGTGACCCTTCTGTTATTTTAAATACTGGTGGCGTAGCTTCCAGAATCACAGCAACTCACAAGCCACCACAGTATGAAAAACATGGCATCAGGATTGGAGGAAGACTCATTAAAAACCTGCGATATGCAGGTGATCCAACCTA
>NW_006408523.1:42527019-42534823 GCF_000296735.1 Chrysochloris asiatica
AACAACAACAACAACAACAAAACACTATCTGAGATATACATGGAGGCTTTTGGAACAATCTTTGAAATGTTTTAGCTAGTTTTTTCAAAGTTGCCCATCTTCTACCAGGTTCCACTTCTCCCTTTAGCCACAAGCTCTGTGTCTTCATAGCTGTTATTGATGGAATTGTGTATCTCCCCGTTGCTGCCTCAATACAGATATATATTGAAATTCTAACTTGTATGCTTGTATATATGACCCCTGTTGGCACATAGGGTTTTCCTTTTTTATTAATGAGGTCATACTGCAGTGCAGTCAGACCAATCAACCAACCAACCAGTTGCCCTTGAGTTGATTCTAACTTATGGCTACCCCTTGCATTTCAGAGTAAACTGCATGCTAGCAATCCTATCTGAGTGGTGTCTCACAAAAACAGTAGGACAGACACAGAGACACACATAGGGAAGACATCCTGTGAGGATCCATCTACAAGTCAAAGAACACCAAGAAACACCAGAGGCTGACAGAAACTAACCCCCCCCCCCCCAGGAAGGATCTTCCCCTAAAGAAAACTGAAGATAGCTCGCTTATGCCCTGAAATTGGACTTCTACCCTCCCAAACGTTGAGACAATAGATTTCTGTTTTTTACAGCCACCCACTTGGAGTATTTTTGTTACACTGCAGTTGTCACTGTTCTGGTCTCCCTCCACACAAATGCTTGACAAAATTCCCCTGTGCCTTGGACCTATGCGTCCTTTTACTCCACAGATAAAAACCTTGTCAAATTGTCCTTAATCATGAAGATGGCACAAGACTTAGGATAAACAAAGTAATTAATCCTAAGATGGCAATGACTAAAAATATTTATACAGAATTTTTTCTATGTCTTTCTATTTAACAGGGAACAGAGTCTTCATTCTAAAGCATGCATTGCTAAGGCTTCAACAGGGAGACATAGTTGCATTGCTGGTTTATTGCTATTAGCTGTCATCAGGTCAGTTCCAACTCATGGCAACTTCATGTATAATAGAAAACAACATTACCCAGTCTTGAACCATCTGCATATTTACTGAGGTATCTAAGTTCATGTGTCAATGCATCTAAGCACTAGATCACAAAGCTGATTTGAATCTCAAGGTCAGTGGTTCAAACCCACCAGCAGCTCCTCAGAAACCCTATACAGGATTGCTATGAGTCAGAACTGAGTCAGAACACCATGGTATCCCATTTGTTTAGCAGCCGAGCACTTAATCACTGTACTACCAGTGCAGTTGTTGTTGTTAAGTGCCGTCGAGTCAGTTCCAACTCATGTTGTTGTTGTTATGGGCCGTCAGGTCCGTTCTGACTGATAGCGGCCCTGTATAGGGTTTCTGAGGAGTGGATGGTGAGTTTGAACAGCCAACCTTGCAGCTCAAATCAGCATTGTGGTTGAGTGCTTATCCTATAGTGCCACACCAGGACTCCATAGTGATGCTGTATAGGGTTTCTGAGGCTGTAAATATTTACAGGAGCAAAAAGTCTCATTTTTCTCCAGTAGAGCAGCTGGTAGATTCTAACTGTTGACCTTGCAGTTAGCAGATTGGCTTGTAATGCAGTACGGTACTGTAAAATTTAAGTCTTTATACTCACTTTAGGAAATTTAAATATCTGTCTTAGGTAGTTCCAATTGTCCAAATTAACTGATATCTGTCTGATCCTCATTTCTTTTTTGCTTGACCTGCCCAATTGTAGATGGTATAGCCTACTTATTACAGTTTTGCTGTTTTCTGGAGTGAGTTTCCACTAGCATCAATTTCAGCAACGTGGGCGGAAATGTGTTTCTCATTGCACAGGAAGACTTTTGCAAGTGGTATGGTGAAACAGTATAACTGCTTGCTGTGTTGAAATGGGTCTCATGGCACCTTATATTTTACTGCCTTATGAACCAAATTACTGAGTGATAAAGAAAAAAGCCAGAATCATAAAACTCAGCACTACTACAAACTATTGCTCCAAAGATTAGCTTTCTGTTGTTAAACAAAAAGGAATAAACTGGCACATATATAAAAGCAGTTCCCTTTTGATATTTTGGACCGTCTACTTTCTAATGTGGTCATAAATAGTATGTTATTATGTTGTTACTAGGTGTTGCTGAGTCAGTGTGGACTACTAAGGATCCTATATACAACACAAGGAGACACTGCCTAGTCTTGTGCCATCCTCACAATTATTGCTATGCTTAAGTCCATTGTTACAGTCACTGTACCAACCCATCTCTTTGAATGTCTTCCTTGTTGGCACTGACCTTCTACTTTACCAAGCATGATGCTCTTCTCCAGGAACTGGTCCTTCCTGATAACGTGGTCAAGGTCTTACCATCCTCACTTCCAATGAGCATTCTAGCTATACTTCCTCCAACACAGATTTGCTTATCCTCTGGCTACCTGTGCTAGATTCAATATTCTTTGCCAATAAAAGAATTTAAATGTATCATATTGATAATATTTCAATATAGTATATAGCTAGGATGTTTGAAGGGGAACATGTTATGAGCTGTGTCTCTCTTGAGTGATTTCTAACTTCAAGACAAAAAAAATTATAATCATGGACTAAAACTGGAGGGCAAAGAATAAAATTATAATAATCTGGAAAAAAGTTTTTTTTTAAAAAGAAAACACATATTTGGAATTCAAATAAATAGCCAAAGAAAGACAGTAAACAAATGGTTTTGTGTACTTAGAATTCAAAAATGGTTTTGTCACTCTGAATTAAAATCATTGAAAATATAACTGATAATGTGTGCAGTTGCTTCGGGACATGGAGAAAAAACTCAACCAAATTAAAAAACATTAATTATGTTGTTGAGAATTTATATGGTATTTTGTTTTTTAGGTTTCAGGAACTCGGCTGTATTCTCAATGAAATGATTCTAAAGCTTTTTCAGTAAATAAGCCTTGTGCATACACAAAACAGATAAAAATGCTAAAAAAATTTTTGATTCAATTTTTATTAAACACAAATGGGTCAAATAGATCTATAATCATTAAAGTCAGTAAAGGTGAATGCACAAAACTGTATTTCCTTTTGCTGAGCAATTGGTTTAAAAATTGCCTTAATTTATTTTTTACTTTAAGTAGTCTCTACTTTTGGGTACTGCTGATTGTGCTGATACATAAATTACATTCCGTATATTGATTTTCTGTTGAAATGAGAATCTGCAAGTTACTCCAAAATGTATGGGTAGGGTCTTAACATCCAAACAGAATTATGCTAGTACCGATTGAGAGTGCCAATTAAGAGTAAGTACCATCGAGAGTACCAATTGTGAGTACCGATTCAGAGTACTGATTCAGAGAATCTTCAGCATTCGAATTTCAATTGCAACAGGGATGCAATTGGGCGCATGCTGCACAGTGACTTGACGATGGTTGAGATTTTTATGAGTAACCAGAATGGCTAATTTATTTATCTGAGAATATGTGAGGTGAGGTGACACTGAACGGGAAACATGCTTTGGTCACCAAAGTGACCATTCTTATCATCTGGAAGCAGAGTTTGTAACCCAACCTAATCTCAAGAATACCATTATATGAGAAACATGATATTCATCTGCAAAATAGAACTTAGAAGAAGCCCATGAAGAAGAATCTCCAAAGGAGATTCAAGTGCCCTATCTTTCCCCTAACCTTAAAGTCCTGTCACCTGAATTCCAGTTGTCCTCAGGGATACACATTCAGCTCCTTCAAAAGATATTGACGTTCTGTTGGCACAAAAGAGATAGATTTGAACTTCCAAAAAGTACTGTTTTTAAATACTACGATTAAACAAAGGTTTTAAAACACTGAAATTATAGGCAGAAAAATAAGAGCCAATCTACAGTTTGAGGGTTTTCTTGATATTACTAATTTGACCTTTGCTCTAAAAAGGACACCTTAACCAGAGTTTTCACTTCTAAGCTTCCCAGTTAATGACACCTTACTTCTTGTTTGTGGAAAAATGTCTTTATTTGGTCACTTTAAGTTATTTGGGTGATGCAAATGGCTATACATACCCAACAGCTAGCTGAAAGTTTAAGGTCTGGGTTCACACAGAGGCTTTTGGAAGATAGACCTGACGATTTTATTTACTTCCAAAAACTCAGCCACTGACACCTCAATGGAACATATTTCTGTTCTGACTTGCATGGAGTTACTACTATTGTTGTTGTTAAGTACCACAGAGTCGGTTCTGGCTCAGACTTATAGTGACCCTACACAGGGTTTCCAAGGCTGCAAATCTTTATGGGAGCAGAATGCCTCATCTTTCTCCTGAGGAACAGCTGGTAGTTTTGAACTGCTGACCTTGCGGTCCGCAGCCCAATTCGTAACCACTACACTGCCAGAACTCCTTTAGTTGGAGTCAATTCAATGGCAACTTGTTTATTCCTCTACTGAGGGTCAAAATGAATGCTTTACCTCTGCTGGTATCCTGAAGTCTTCCAACTTTTTCAGTTATTATTATTTTTTTAATCTAAGGAGAAATATTTATACCAGGAGAAAGCAAGAGAATCATACATTTTCAGGTAAAAGGGTGGTTCAAATGTGAAACACGGCTCTGTCTCTAGAGTCAAATAATACATGTCCTTAAACTAGGGTCATAATCATATGCATCAATTAGGTGGCTTTTGGTTGTGAGTAACATGACTGTGACTAACTTGCTTTAACAATGAGACAATGAATAGGTTCATGCAGCAGAGAATCTAGGCATACACATTGTTTGACGCAGAAACTCAAGAATTTCATAAAGAATCCATACTCTTCCCAGCTCACTGTCTACCATTCACTGTGTAGACTTCATGCTAACACTGGATCCTGGACCATCATAAAGGGGCTGCCTAAAACCAATGCTTTGGTAGAGTAGTGGGCTGCTAACCTCAACAGTTCAAAGCTAGCAGGTGTTCCCCAGGAAAAAGATGAGGCTTTCTGTTCCCATAAAGACTTACAGCCCTGGAAACCCTATGCAGGGTCACTGTGAATTGGAACCGACTCCACTGCACATAACCACCACTACCACCACCACAAAACAAAGGAGCTCTGGTAATGTAGTGGTTATGAGTTGGCTGCTAACTTCAAGGTCAGCAGTTCAAAACTACCAGCCATTCGTGGGAGAAAGATGAGGCTTTCTGCTCCCGTAAAGATTTACAGCTTTGGAAACCCTGTACAGGGTTGCTGTGAGCCAGAACCGATTCCATGGCACATAACTACCATCACCACCACTACCACCACCACCACTACCACCACCACCACTACCACCACCACAAAACAAATGCTACATGCTTTCACAACTATTTTGGCAGAAGAGGAAGAAATCATTTCTTCTTATGACCTTCTTTTACTGACAAGACGCCTCTACAAATGACTTCATTGTTTCATTGATCTGATTTGGGTCACATGCCTATTTCTGAACCATTCACTTTTTCCTGGGGAATCCAGGAGCTATTGGCTTAGACGTGGCTTCTTCTCCTCCAGATCCTTTATTTGTGGTGGAAGATATATAACATAAAACTCATCATTTTAAACATTTTAAAGTGTACAATTCAGTGGAATTAATCACACTTACAAAGGTATACAAGACCACCACTATTTATTTCCCAAACTCTTTAATCATATCTGACAGAAACTCTGTACCCATTAAGCACTATATATCCATTCTTCCATTCCCCAAGTCCCTGGTATCACTGATCTATTTCCTGCATTTGCCTATTCTAGATCTTTCATATTAGTGGGTTCATGTAACACTAGTTCTTTTGTGCCTAGATTATTTCACTCAGCATAATGTTTCCAGTTCTTCCATATTATAGCATGTCAGAGAGCTTCATTTCTCTTTATGGCTGAAGAGTAAGTATTCCATTGTATGGACATACCGCATTTTCTTAACACACTTATCTGTGGGTGAACACTTATTTCTACCTTTTGATTATTGTGGATAATGCTGCAATAAACATTGGTGTATGAGTATCTGAGTCCCTGCTTTCAATTATTCTGGTTATATAGTTAGAAGAGGAATTACAAGGTCATATGATAAATCTATGTTTATCTTTTTAAGAAACCACAGCAGGTCTGGTTTCTTGACACTTGTGTGGGTGGAAAAAATTCCATGAATCATTTTGAGTACTTAGTGCCCACCCAGAGCAAGGTAGCACATAACCATATAAATGATCCAGAATGAGAGTGGTACATAGCATGTGACCTCCCATAAAGAGAATTCATTACTCACAAAGGCTGATTAAAAGATTATTCCATTATGCTTTGCCGTTTCAAATGGCCACATTCTTGACTTTCTTCTCTCTCAAGGGTCTCAGAAAGCATTATAAATACTGACTAAAATGGTGTGAAACCCTGTTTGGTTTTGAAACTCTGGGATCCTCAAGGATATTTAGAGGAGACTGCGAATTCTGCCTTTTTTCTTCTACATTTATATACATATCTAGAGGGAAGGGTGAGGGAACTTTAAGTTGGCTCTATTAAGTTCTGACTAATTATGGATATTAGGGGTCTACTTGGCATCTGCCACCATTTCATCAGGTGTCTAGCTCCCTATCCCCATACAGACCTGGGGTTTATGAGTTGCTTGGAACAGGGGAATTTACATAGATTGATGAAGACCAGGTAGAGTCTCAGGGGTCTGGCAGATATTATTCTTGCTGGCCAGCCAACGATAACTGATCAGTGCAGATGCTGCCAGATGAACATTTTGCAGATAACAATGTTCTGAAGACAACTGATGTATTTCCTTGGTGTTGGCATTGCTCATGAGAGAGGAAACTGAATGTGTTAGGAGTTCTGACTCTGAACACATGGTGCTTCTGGTTGTTAGCAATGGCTTGCCCTGCTAGAAGGCTGAACCATCTCTGCATCCTGACAGGATCTCAGTCTACACAGTCTCTTCACAGTAGGTCCTCTTGTTCCAAGTTCCACCACTTGCCACATGCTCTCCCTGTTGGTGTCTTCTTAGCACAGCTCAGCAAGCACCCTTCAGACCTTTGTTCATCAAATATTCCTCTAAATCTGTTGTCTGTATATAACTTGAGTTATTTCTTCTCAAATAATTTGAACTTACAGAGTCAGAAAGAGGTTCTGACTTCCTCCCTTCTCTGTACATGTATATTGATGGAACTATTTCTTTAATCTCTTTCACAAAATCTTAGCTCTTTTATGTGACTTTAATTTTAAGTCTCACTATTTATCTTTGAAAATTACATTCCCTCAGAGCCTTGTGAGCTGGAGTGTATTTTTGTAAGATAAAATAATCAATCCATATGATACTGCAGGTCATTTATTTTACATTAATGGCTTTGAGCCAACAAGAAAGTAGATGGGATGACTTTTGGGGACATTTATAAACTTTCCTGAGGTAAACATCTTAATAAACTTGATTTGACTGTTGGAAGATTTTCAGAAATCAAAAGCATTGCACTATTAAAGGGATGGTCTAACATGATCAGTATATATATATATTATATCATTACCCATATTTCCAAACATTATTGATGCTCTTATAATTAATAACATGATATTTTGTATATTTATATGATTTATGATTAAGATTATACAATGCTTTTAAAAGGATACAAAGTGTTGTCTTATTCTTTATCTCATTTAGCTTTAACCAGTGATGGCAGTTGTAATTATTTTACAGAAAGTTTAAGCAACAAGCTGAAAGAAAATGGTAGACCTACTGCTAGGAGCTCTGGTAACATAGTGGTTATGAATCGGGCTGTGAACCGCAAGGTCAGCAGTTCGAAACTACCAGCTGCTCTGCGGGAGAAAGATGAGGCTTTCTGCTCCCGTAAAGATTTACAGCCTC
>NW_006408523.1:42535748-42538378 GCF_000296735.1 Chrysochloris asiatica
GCCGCACCATGTGGGAAAAATGACTCTTTTTGCTCCCGTAAAGACTTACTTATAGTCTAAGAAATCAATTGTTGTTGTAATGTATCGTCGAGTAGGCTCCGATCCATAGAGACCTTGTATAGGGTTTCCGAGGAACAGCCTGTGAGCTTGAACCTTACAGTTCAAAGCGACTTTGCAGTCCAGTATGCTAACCCACAGCGCCACACCAGAACTCCACCAGAAACTCTATACAGGGTCTCTGTGAGTGGGAACTGACTTGAAGGCATATCGCCACCACCACCACTTGTGAGAGTCTAAATGCTCTCTTCATCTCCTTGGACCCTTTTCCTTCTTTGTCTTGGGAAGAATTAATAGAGTCTATGAAAACATCTATATGAATTTAAATAAGATGAAAAATGATTTTGTAATTCTAAAGCAAAAATGAATACTAAAAGGAATTATTGTTTTGTTTGCAAAGACATCCACTGCTGCATAATATATACTCTGTTGCATCAGGGAGTGGTTCACCCCTCTCTCTCTCTCTCTCTTAATTTTTTTATTTTTAGGTTGTTAAAGTGCCCTCGAGTCAGTTGTGACCCATTACAACCCCGTATAGGGTTTCCAAGGAGCGGCTGGTGGGTTTGAGCCACCGATCTTGCAGCTCAAATCCACCTTGTGGTGGTGTGCTTATCCTAAAGTGCCATAATAGGACTCCAAGGACAAGTCTACTCCCTTAAAATTCTAGACGAATTAGTTTCTTAGAAGGACCTCACACAATATAAGATCACTTTTTCAACTTGTCAAAGTCCTCAAAAACCAAGATCACTGTGTAAACCACAAAATATCAACCATTCGCTTGTGCTGGCTGCTTCTCTACCAGTCCCGGTTTTAGCTTTACTCAATACTTCCCTGCTCTAGAGGAGATGGATAAGGATATTGATAATAGAACGACTCCTATTGCCTGACAGCATCCAATACAAAGGAAAACCTTTTTATTGAATCATCCCCCAAATCACCCAATCTAAGTCCAATTCCTGCAAATTCTCTCCAATACTCTCTTACTGTGACATCCCATGGATTCCCATGGTGTGTGCTCAATTTTTGCAATGAGCAATAAATCTAACTTTTTTCCCACAAATATGTTCCTGGTGGTCTTTGACTGGAAGGCATTGACACATTTTTGTTAATCAGAGAAGGAAAGATTTAAGTACAATTTATTCTGCTATTGACATCATAATTATACATTTTATCACCTGGGGGTGGGCAACTTACAGATTCTACTGATATTTAGCTTTATCGATGGCGATTATGTGCTGTGGAGTCAGTTCCAGCTCATAAAGTCCCTGTATAGGGTATACCTAGGAGCGGCTGGTGAGCTTGAACCACCAACCTTGCAGTTCAAACTGACTGCAGTTTATTCACCCACAGTACTATACCAGCTGTAAATCTTTATAGGAGCAGAAAGCCTCATCTTTGTCACATGGAGCAACTGGTAGAGTCAAACTGCTGACCTTGCCATTAGTAGCTCAGCTCATAATCCACTATGCTACCAGAGCTCCTGGGAACAGTTTATATCTTAAACTGTGCGATTGTCATAGAGACCACCTCCATCCAATTATTGATGCTTAATTTAGAACTTGCACCTTAATGTAGGGTCATTAGTAAAGTTTTCGGATGGTTCTTATATCCATCTAAACTGGGATATATCAAAGCTAGGAGCCCTGGTGTGGCGCTGTGGGCTAATGGGCTGGACTGCAAAGTTGGTTTGAACCACAAGGTTGAAACTCACCAGCCACTCCTTGGAAATCCTATACAGGGTTGCAATGGGTTGGAACCGACTCGACAGTACTTTGCAATAGCAACTTGCCTTGAATCTCTTTTTAAAGTTGAGAACCAATCTTAGATGCATGAGATGCATGGCCCTCACACATAGAGATCTCAGTAAAGTTGACATATTGAGGGAGGCTTAATCAGCAGTAGTTAGGAACACAGATTTGGGATGCAGGAAGTCCACATTTTAAATACAACACCTAGTTGGCTTTGGAAAAATGTTGAACTCTCTGTGAAATGGGAATAAATGATGATCTATTCCATAAGGATGTTCTGAGGGTTGAGTGAGATGATATAAGTAAGTCTTAGGCAATGTTTCAGAGCCCTCAATATATTTTAGCATTTCTAATAGTTTGTATTATTATCTTGACCTAGAAGTGACCTTAGTGTTAGGGTCATGGTAGGACTATGGTTAATGTCAGGGGTTAGGCTTAGGTTCAGAGTAAGGTTTGATCTACTTCTAGGGTTACAGTCAGGTTTATTTTCATTTTTAATGAAATCTGCTTTATTTCCTCTTCATTTGTAGGTTCTGTATCTATTATTCCCTCTTTCTACTTGCATTTTTTTGTTGTTTTTGCAAACTGGCAGTTCTGGTTGCCAAATTTTAGTGTTTGTAGGCTTGTTTTATTTTCAATATTTCTATATCTGGATTGAGTTCTGGGTGATATTGTCATGTATGTTAGTCTCAGGTTGTTGTCTCCTGTGTTAGTCAACTATACAAAGAACTCCTTTGAGTATTTTTATAAGGTTGGTCCGGGTTTTACAATTTCTTTTAATTTTGGTTTATTTGGAAATGTCCTGATTTTGCCATCATATTTCAT
>NW_006408523.1:42540338-42551650 GCF_000296735.1 Chrysochloris asiatica
CACTCCTGGAACTCAGGCAGAGTGGAGAGTACACAGGAGAGGCTGCCACTGACTGGGTTGGAGAGGATGTGGACTAACCATACTCCTGGCTCCCAGGAGGGCACAGGACCAAGGGAGAAACTGCACCACCACCCCTCCTTGCCAATAACCTCCAGTTGTGTCATGTACCTGCAGGCCACTGTATTGGCAGCTGCTCGTAAAAGTTCAAGATGGCTATGCCACTCCACACCGGCTCACAGCCTGCCCATTTTCTTCTCTCTCATTGCTCCTGTTTAGCTTCCTCTTCCAGTCAGCCCTCAGTCCACCTCTTAATACTATCCTCTGCAGCTCAGGGTTCTCCTATCAAGTATCATCATCTCTGTTTCAGTTGATCTCCTATGTCTTGGTTGCAGAGGGTCTTCTCAGTTAATTTGAATACCCTGCCATCTTGTCCCCTTGTTGTTGTTAAGTGCCCTCATCATCTTTTAAATCTGAAAAAGATACATAGTAGCTATCTTAAAATAGAAATAATCATTTGTAGTGACCAGTACCCCAAATTGAGTGGGTTTATGGTTAATCATTTAATACAGCAAGTGTGGTCAGATATATTAAGAATTTATATGGTTCCACGTTATACATTCTATGAGCCATTTATGACAATTTGTCATGATCTTTTCCATTTGTACCTTCTTCAACCTCTCTAGCTGCAGTAGACTGGGTTTCAACTAGAGATGGAACACTTATCACATTTTGCAGCTTTTGGAAGGGAAATACAATTCCTGCCCCAACTGCTGAAGGTAAATGTCTCTGGATTTAACTGGAAAGACAGAATACTGCACTCCAGGTACTTATCAGGGAGTATTATCTCAAACTCTCTGCCACTTACTGTTTATTAAAAGCCCAGCTGAGAGAAATAATACTTATGTCTCATGATTTATTAATTCCTCTACATTTTCTAAAACCCATCTTAGATTTAATTCAGAGCAAGAAATAGCTGAATACCTGGATTGCATTATTTTAGGTATTATATTTTGTAATTATATCATGTCAGAGTGTTTTGTAATTGTATTTTGTCATTGTGCTCTTAGCGTGCCTTGGAATGCTTCAACAACACAAAATTATCACTACCATTCAGCATAATCCCTTTGAGGACATCCAAGATATTGTGTGCACCAGAATTTTATTCCATTTTATTGCCAACTTGTATTCTACAATATGGATATAACAATTTTCCTCTTTTTTCATTGAAGAACATCTACATTGTTTTCATTTTGGGAGTATTACAAATAATGCTGCTTTGAGCATTTGTATATAGGGTTTTGTGTGTCCATACATTTTTGTTTTTCTAAATCTTTAAAATAGTTCTGCTGGCAACACATGCTCTTAAATTTCCCATCATTCCTGAAAGACATTTTCAAGAAATCTGGATTGACAGATTTAAAAAAACACTAAAATGTTGTTGTACTTTCTCTTGGTCTCTTTAATTTCTAATGATGTTGTTGTTGTTAAGTACTGTGGAGTTGGTTCTGACTCATAGCGACCCTGCACAGGGTTTCTGAGGCTGCAAATCTTTAAGGGAGCAGAAACCCTCATCTTTCTCCTGCGGAACCGCTGATAGTTTCAAACTGCCTACCTTGAGGTTAGCAGCCCAATTCGTAACTACTATGTAATGATAAATCCACGATAATTTAAATTATTGTTTTCATTTATGTGATGCACCATTTTGCTCTGGCTGCATTCAAGATATTTACTTTTTATTTTGTTTTCAGGTGTTTGATCCTGGTGTGTCTTGGCTTGCATTGCTTTCTATTTATCTTATTTGGGGCTAACAGATATTAATGTATTTCATTAAATTAAGGAACCTTTTATCTATTGCTCTTTAAGTGTTATTTTATCTGCAGTACAACTTTTTTCCTTTCATTATGGGATTGTAATGACACAAATGTTAATGTTTTTGGTATTGTCCCACAAATCTTTGAGCCTCTGTATATTAGGAAACAAATAACAAAAACCTTTCCTTTTTGTATTCTTCTGATTGTTATTGTTGTTAAATGCCATCAACTTGTTTCTGACCTATAGCAACCCTATAGAGGGTTTCTGAGGAGTGGTTGATGAGTTTGAACCACGGGCCTTGCAGTTCAAACTGACCTTGTGGTTGAGTGCTTATCCTACAGCACATCTTCAAGTTCACTGATATTTTTCTTTCTAGCATCTATGTTTTGTTATTGAACCCGTCTAATAAGTATTAATTTTGAATATTGCCTTTTTTCAGTTCTAAAATTTCCATTTGGTTTTTCTTTCAGTCTCCTTTTTATGGCTTCTATCAGTTTCAAGTGCATTCACAATTGCTTATTGGTGCATTTTTATAAAGCGCACTTAAAGCCTTTGTTAGATAATTTCAATATCTATGTCACATTGGACTCCTGGTGTGGCGCTATGGGTTGATGGACTAGACTGCAAAGTCAATTTGAAACAGCTACTCCCCGGAAACCCTATGCAGAGTCGCTATGGGTCAGAACTGACTCAATGACACTTGACAACATCAACAATAATGTCACATTGGTAGAAACATATATTGTTTGTACTTTCCACATGAGTTGAGATTTGCCTAGTTCTTCATATACCATAAAAAATACCATTTCAAATAATTGGCATTTTACCAGGGTAAAAACCTCAGATTGCATTGGTAGATGGACTCATCAACAGCCTAAGTGTGTGTGTTTGGTGTTTGCAGTCTGTCTTGAGCATCTCAGTGTCTTGGCTGTAAGCTGCCATCCAATCCTAGTTTGGCACCTGCATCTCCCCCGTATCTCTCAGTGCATGACTTCTTTGCCTTTGCCATTGACAAAGATAAAAAATGATTCAGCCTTCTTTGCTGTCTGCTGCTGCTTCCATTTGGAAAGGAGACAGCTGGGGACATAAAGAGACTGTATTTTTGGCTTCTCATGTGCCACTGATGAAAAATGCAGTTGATCGCTAAGTGTTCAGAGGCCTAAAAGTTGTAGAAAAAGTTGCTGAAACTCTGAGCTGGAATCACCCAGTTACATCAGTTTAGAGATTAGGTATAAAAACAAGTCCTAAAGCTGACTAGTGGTAGAGCTAGGAATAAATCCTGGGCCTGTGATTCCCACACCATCACGCAAGAGTGGATCCATAATCGGAATGGAAAAGTTATCTGATAAATTGGCTCCTGTCCTTCCTTCCCTTGAAACATATAATTTGGATTTTGAGACCTTCACACATCATCTAGCTTAAAAGAGGTCTTTGTGAGTAATATGTCTTTTTTCTGTTTTATTTATTTATGCTAATAATCAGCTCCTAATCAAAGACTGGAATCCTGGTGTGGTGCTGTAGTATAAGTACTGGACAGCTAACAAAAAGGTTGGAGGTTCAAACCTACCAGTCGCTCCTGGGAAACCCTCTACGGGGTCACATGGGGCTGAAATGACTTGACAGAACTTAGCAACAATTAGAGATGACTAAAGCACTACAAAAATGAAAAACAAAAAAGCAAGTGAAACCAAAATAAAGCAAAAAGCTCAACTAACTGCTGATTTTGCAAGAATCATGTGACATTGCTACATCACTCAACCCTCGAATTTCTGCTACTATAGTTATCAATATATCATAATTCTTGCTTATAAAGTCCTTTGATATATTCAGATAAAGGTCTCTAAAGGGACAAAGTAATGAAGGTGATCAGTTAAGGCAGAAAAGTTTAAATCAGTGTTCTCTGCAGTACCTTTCTTATTGTGTGATTCTTTGCTCTTATCCTCGCCATGGCAAATACAGGAGGTGAGCCAAGAGGCACAGTGAGTGAGGATGGGATGCAAGGAGGCAAGATACAAGTCCTTTCTCAGCTTCTTTGATGTACTCTCCTGCACTGCCTCATTCAACGTTTTTACCATCTCCTAAAGGAGGAAAGACAAAGAAGCTGGGGCTCAGAGTGTATATATACTTTTCAAAATTGCACAGAACCTAAATTTGAATGCAGACCTTTCTAATTCCAAAGTCTGTGCTCTTGTAAGAAAATCAATGTCTTCCCTTTCTATATACATGCAGCTAAAAAGTAAACTAGAGTGTTGGTATGATGCTGTAGGATAAGCACTGGGTTACTAACTGCAAGGTCAGTGGTTCTAACCTGCCAGTTATTTCTTAGAACCCTATACAAGTTTTCTATGAAGTTGGAGTTGACTTGATTGCATTTAACAGCAACAACAACAACTAAGTGGGACAAAGGTGTTTAGTAAGATGCGAATGGATGTGTATCCAAGAGTGTCTAGATATCTTTTCTAATCTATTAATCCATTCATCCATACCTGGTTTACTAACCATTTCTGAAGCACTGTGAGATACAGAGAGGGCTCAGATACAGTCTTCGCCCTCAAGGGTCTTAGCATCTGCACCTACCGCAGAAATAAACAAGTTCAATAAAGTTTTATTCATAGTCAGATTGATTTATACAGAGCAGTGTGTTGTTGTTGTTAGGTGCCATCGAGTCGCTACCCACTCACAGTGACCTTTTATACAGCAGAATGAAACACTGCTCAGTCCTGCACCAACCTCACAATCCTCGATACACTTGAGTCCATTGTTGCTGCCCCTGTATCAATCCATCTGCTTAGGAATCTTCCTCTTTTTCACTGACTCTTTACTTTACTAAACATGATATCCTTCTCCAGGGACTGGTCCTGTCTGATAATAAGTCCAATGTATGAGAGATGAAGTCTGGCCATCCTGACTTCCAAGGAACATTCTGGCTGTACATTTTCCAACACAGATCTGTTTGTTCCTTTGGCAGTCCATGGTACTTTTTAATATTCTCCTCCAATACCATAACTCAAATTCATCAATTCTTCTACGGTTTTCCTATGTCACTGTCCAACTTTCATATGCATATGAGGTTATTTACAATGCCATGGCTTGGATCAGGTGCACTTTAGTCCTCAAACTGTCATCTTTGCTTTTCCACACTTTAAAGATGTCTTGTGCAGCAGATTTTTACCAAACAATGACAAATGCATTGTTTGATTGCTTGACTGCTGCTTCCATGAATGATGCTGGTTGATCCAAGCAAAATGAAATCTTTGACAATGTCAGTCTTTTCTCTATTTATATGGATGTTTCTTGGTCCAGTGGTGAGGATTTTTGCTTTACATTGAGGTGCAACCCATACTGGAGGCTGTGGTATTTGATTTTCATCAGAAATATTTCAAGTCCTTTTTGCTTTCAGCAAGAAAGGTTGTATCATCTGCATAGCACAAGTTGTTAATGAGTCTTCCTCCTATCCCCATGCCATGTTCTTCTTCATATAATCCACTTTCTCAGATTATGTGCTCAGCATACAGATTGAGTAAGTATGATGAATTATGAGCCCTGGTTCACACCTTCCCTAGTTTTAAACCACTCAGTGCTCCCTTGTTTTGTTGGAACAAACTGCTTCTTGGTCTATGTACAGTTTCCTCATGAGCAGAATCAAATGTTCTGGAATACTCATTCTCTGCACTGTTGTCCATAGCTTGTCATATTCACACAACCAAAAGCCTTTGTGTAGTCATTAAAACACAGGTAGACATCTTTTTGGTATTCTCTGCTCTCAGCCAATTTCCATGTGACATCAGCAATGATATCCTTCATTCCATGTCCTCATCTGAATCTGGCTTGAACCTCTGGCAGGTCTCTGTCAATGTGCAGTTGCAGTGTTTTTGGTTTATCTTTAGCAAAATTTTACTTTCATGAGAACAGTGGTGGTACTAACATTTTAAAAGAAGTTTCTGTTATTTAGTTGGATCCATACACTCACATTTTTTTTCTTCTTAAAAACAAGTTTGTTTATTGTTTAGTACATTCACAGATATCTGCAACCACTACCATATGAACATTTAAACATTTTCATCACCTGTAGAAGAAATCCAGTGTCTCTTAGCTCTCAGACCACCCCTTGGTCCCTGTCTTACTATCCTACTCCCCTATCTCAAAGCAACATTAAACTACTTTTTGATTTTATAGGTGTATCTATTATGGACTTTAGTATTTGTAAGGAATCATGTAGTATGTGGTCTTTTATAACTGTCATACTTCATTTGGCATAATGTTTTCAAGGGTGGTCCGTTTTGTGGTATCTATCTTTTAATTATCAGATAATATCCTGTTTTATGAATATGCCACGTTAGCCTGTTGAACATTTTGGTTTCATTTCCTACCTTTTGTTGGAAAAAAAGGGCACTGGAAACACAGGAGAAGTTTATTTTATTTTTTGCTTTATTGAGGTAAAATTAAAATAACATAAAATACCCCACTTGAACCATTTTAAGGTGTACAATTCAGTAGAATTTAGCCCATTCACAATGTTGTACAAGCACCAATCCTAATTCCAGAACATTTTTATCATCCCAAAAAGAAAGCCCATACCATTGAATATATACTCTCCACTCTCTTCCACTTCTTACCTTGGAAACCACTAATTTCCTTTCTGTCTATATAGATTTTCCTATTCTGGACTTTTCATATAAATAGAATCATATAACATATGGCATTTTAAGTCTTACATCTTTCACTTATCACAATGTTTTCAAGGTTTATCCATGTTGTGGACATTATCAGTACTACATTCCTTACTTTTTATAAAATGAATGATTTATAATACTAAATGAATTAATGGTCTCGGTTTTCTAAACGTAAAAAAGCAAAAGCATAAAATACGAAAAAAATAACATGAATAACTTTCTTTGTAATCTTTTGGTTTAGGAGATATAACATGGAAATTAGAAAATATGAAAGAAAAAATTGAATGGATTTTAGTATAAAAGTAAAATAAGCAAATATATACATAAAAGTATATGAGTTCCAAGTAATAAACATGATGAAAGAGAAATAAAAACTCAGAAGGCAGCGTGAAAGACAATATACATGCAGACACCAAGTGTCAACATATACTAAGACTAATATAAAAAGTTTAATACAATAGACAATGAGCCTATAATAATGGGCAGTATCATAATAAGAAAATCCAATATGTTTTGCCCAGAAATGCAAATTCAAGTATTGAAATAACTTTTTTTTTTTTTTGGACACTTGGTAATGCTTTCTTAAGCATCCAGTGTCGACCAGAGGTGGGGAAGGGTATCATGTTCATGGACTCCAGGTGTGGTTATTATTTGGTAAAAGCTTCTGGAAAGCAACTTTGCAGTTATTTCTTAAATGATATGTGTACATACTCTTTAATTCAGCAATTTCATTGAAGATTTTATCTTCACAAACAGTAATTCAAGTGCACAAAGGCATATTCACCAGAGTGTTCATAATAGCATTGCTTGTATAGAAAAAGAAAGAAGTAACATAAAACCATTATTAATAAGAGGTTGTTTGAAGGATCTTTGATATATCCAAATAATGGGCTACTATTATCAAAAGACTGAAGTGAATAAGAACAACTATTCATGATATACTGAGAAGTGATCAAAAGAAATTGCAGAGTAGTATGCATACTTGATTCTATTACAAACTATGTGTGTGTGTTATGTGCATTTGTATGTTTGTGAATTACATAAACATACTTTGTATCAGTATCTACATAGGAAAAATGTGCATTTGTATGTTTGCAAATTACATATACTTATATATTTTGTATCAGTATTTACATAGGAAAAATCTGACAGAATTTACAAGCAAATTGCTAACAGAGGGAAGGATGATATTATGGGTGATTTTTACCTTCTATTTTATTTATTTCTGTACCATGTGAAAAAAAAAATCATAGCATACTTTATTCAGGAAAGCAAAAACCTATAAAACTGTGAAAATTTATTTATGGTGAATTTTTAACGAGTCTTAGGTGACTTTTAGTTGAGGATTGAAGATATTTTACTGGGGTAACAAATAATGAATCTGATTATGTGTGGAAGAAAGAATCCAGTAAATGATTATTTCTGCTTAGAGTAGACAATAAAGAACTCTTCACTGAATGAACAAGTAAGCAAATATAAATTGATATGTCTTTATTGCTAAGAAAAGAAGAGTCATAAATCTCTCATGTTGTTCTTAGTTATTATGGAGTTGATTCTAATTCATGTTGAGAATAAGCACCGGACTATGAACCATAAGGCTGATGGTTTGAGCCCACCAGCTGCTTCACGGTAGATAGATGAAGCTTTCTGCTCTTGCAAAGAAGTACAGCCTTGGAAGCCCTATACAGGATCACTGTGAGTCAGAACAGACTCCAGGGCACTTAGTAACAACTATATATGCAAGGTGTCACTGCTTCTCAGGATTTACAAGGCTGTGGTCAGATCTGTCTTCTAAGTTGCCTATAGGTGGGTTTGAACCAACAACCTTTTAGCTAGTAGTTGAGTGCTTAACCATTTGTGCCACTCAGGGTCTAAGTCTCTCACAGGAGTTAACCATCATTCTTTTAATAATTCTACCTGTGGAAAGAAGTGTCCAAACATTTCTGGGCATTTCTTTCTGCTTTCTGCAATTCCCTCAAGCCATCCTCAGTGCCTTGATATAAATGTGGAATCTTTACACATCACGGCTAGAAACATAACCTATTAGAGAACTCAAGAACAGTGTTTTATATTGATTAAGAGTGAATTAGCTCAAGAAGAAAGTCCAGTGGAAATCGTCTCTAGAGTCCAATATGCTGAATTATATGAACTGAGTGGCATCAACTAAATCAAGTATGATTTTGAAAGGTTTTTAAAGACCTGCCATCTTTAATGTGGTTATGCTTAATTGCACAATGTCACTTAAAAATTCCATTTCAGTCATTAAAAAAATACTTTGACCATTAGGTATATTATGACATTTAGTGAACTCTAACATTTGTATAATAAACTTCAAATGGACAGTTAGAAGTCAATGATTCAAGTTTGCGTTAAGCTGAGGGGAACTTATTAAAATTAGGTCTTACTGTTGAAATTCTGTTTTGGAGGTTGTAATGTTATCATTCCCATGCCTTTGACAGCTATGTTTTGTTTGTTTGTTTGTTTGTCACATTTACTTGGACAAGGCATGCACACCTGTTCCATTCAACTTCTCTGCCCTGGGAAACTAAAATTGGTTCAAGGATGGATAATTCTTTATATATGAGTAGAAAGGTAACATCTAAAGTAAGGAGTGGTGGTCCAGATGTCTTGACATGGTAGAGAGTAGAGAAATTCTATTTGGAGATGAAAAGAAGGAGAGAATAAGGGAGGTGAGAGGAGGGAGTAAAAGGAAGAGAAGGATGGAGAGGCAGGAGAGGAGGAGAAAGAGAGAAAATATATTTATAAAAATCAGCAAAAATGAGAGGTGGCAAGAGGATATTACCTGACTCCTGAAGAACTCACAGTTTCATACCTTCCTTGGATCTAGAACATATTCATATAAACCTTTCCTCTTTTTACTCAAACTATCATGATATAAAAGGATCTCTGGTAGTGGAGTGGCTTACAAACTGGGTTGCTAACCAAAAGGTCAGCAGCTTGAATCTACTAGTCGCTCCATGGAAGAATGATAAAGCTTTTTGCTCCCATAAAGATTGACATCCTAGGAGACCCTATACAGTTTTGCTATGAGTTTGAAATGACTAGGAGGCACACCACCATCATGATATCATTTCTACTATCAGAAATTATACCCCTATTTCCTATATAGTGTTAAACGTGACTCTTCATAATTAAGTCTATACAGGAACTAGAGTTGTCTGTTGTCCAGTTTTGCTTTAATAAACCTAGATATCAAATACTGTCTAGCTAGAACTCTTCAGTACTTGCTCCAGTCAGAGTTGAATAGTAGTTTGTCATGCCCAGCCTCAGATAGTCCTATTCCTGTACTTGGGTGTCCACTGGAAGCAAGAGACAGTTGACTGCTTTTGGGGAATCACATTAATACACATATACTCTGTTTTCTTCTTGCTTCCCTCCTGACCAAAATTACACATGGGGTGGAATATTAGCATTTAAGGGATTTTGGAAAATCATTTACTGTAACCCTTTTCATGTATCAGATAAGAAAACAGAAATCCTCTGAAAATATTATTTACAGTAATCACCCAAAAGATTAAATAATTAGGAATAAATCTAATCAGAAATAAGAAGATCTATACAAAGAAAATGACAAAATACTACTAAAAAACAAAAGAGACCTACATAAAGGGAACAATATACCATGCTCCTGGTTAGGAAGGTTTACCTTTATGAAAATATCAATACCACCTAAAGCAATCTACTGATATAATGCAATCCTGATCCAGAAATGGACAAACAAATCAACTTTATAAGGAAAGAATTTGGACCCTGGATATGCAAAGCACTATTAAAGACATAAAAAGTAGGAGGCATCCCATTTCCTGATCTCAAAACCTATCACACAGCCAAGATAGTCAAAACTGTTTGGTATTGGTATAATGAAAAATACATAGACCAATGGCACAGAATTGAGAACCTAGAAGTAAATTAATCCACCTATGGACAGCTGATCATTGACAAAGGGCCAATATCCATTCAATGGAGAAGACATAGTTTCTTTAACAAATGGTATGGGCAAAACTGAATATCCATTGCAGAAAACTGAAACAGGATCCATAGCTGTAATAAGAGTGTCGAAGTAGTCTCACACTTCCTTTGGTTTCACTAGGTACAAGAAGAATCAAACTCAACATCATGCCAAGGTCGATTCCTATGAGGCAGATGTCAGATGAACCTCTACCCATCAACGTTCTTTAAAACAAACAAAAAAATGTTTTATTGTGAATTATGTGATAGTTTACATGGGACAGCATTAGCTTTACATTCATCCTATCATATATTGTTTCATTGCCATGGTTACAATTCCCTTCATGCATCATCAACCAACCGAAGGGTATACCATGCAAGCCTGCCGCCCCCACACAGCCATCAGCACACAGCCCCTCTCCCTCTCTGGGTCTAAAGTCCCCAGCCACTCCATATCCCCACGTCATTGTCTCTGCCTCCATCTCAGGCATCACTGCTTCTCTGGATAGGGTCCCGCTCTCCGCTGTTCTCCCTTGATGCTCTCAGGGACCTCCACTCCTAGACTGCAAAGTTAATTACTCCCTTCCTTTTGCTACAAAACATCTACCTTTACATTTCCAACCCTCACAATCAGTCCTGATAACAATTATTTACTATTATATCTATCAAAAGAGACCTATCTGCATTTCCTTTCATCAGCCCCGCCTCTACAGATTGGATACTACTCAATGGAGATTCTACCTTTCTCCACGCCCTCTGGATCTAGGTTCCCTCTTGAAAGCTGGTAAGCTAGTCACTTCTTGCCTTTGTAGCCCCCTCCATTTTGGGTAGCCAATGTCCAAATTGCCCATCCTGTCT
>NW_006408523.1:42554808-42565098 GCF_000296735.1 Chrysochloris asiatica
TACCATGCTTTGGGTCAGGTGCACCTTAGTATTCAAACTGACATTTTTCTCTTGAACATTTTAAAAGGTCTTGTGCAATAGATTTGCTTAATTCAATAGGTCATTTGATTTCTTGATGACTGCTTCCATGAGTGTTGATGGTTGATCTGAGCAAAATCAAGTCTATGACGACGCCAATCTTTTCTCCACTTTCTTGAGGTTATTTATTGGTCCACTTGTGAGGATTTTTGTTTTCTTTACATTGAGTTGAAACCCATACAGAAGGCTGTGGCATTTTATCTTCATCAAACTATTTTAAGTTGTCTTCATTTTCAGCAAGCAAGGCTGTATCATCTGCATATCACAGGTTGTTAGTTTTTCTCCAATCCTGATGCCACGTTATTCTTTATACAATCCAGATTCTCAAATTGTTTGCTCAGCACATAGATTGAATAAATATTGTTAAAGAATACAACCCATGTGCACACCTTTTCTGATTTTAAATCATTCACTATCACTTTGTTCTATTCAAAAGACCGTCTCTTTGTACAGGTTTTTGTTGAGAAAAATTAAGTATTCAGAAAAGTCATTCTCTGCAATATGGTCCATAGTTTGTCATGGTCCACACAGTTGAAAGCCTTTGCTTCATTAATAAAGCATAGGTAAATATCTTTTTGGTATTTTCTGCTTTCAGTCAAGATCCATCTTATGACAGCGATGATGTCTCTCATTCTATGTCCCTTTCTATTTCTGGCCTTAACCTCTGGCATCTCCCTGTCAATGTACTGTTATAGCCATTTTGAATTATCTTTAGCAAAATTTTACTTGCACGTGAAATTAATATTGTCTCATGATTTCTGTATTATGTTGAGTCATCTGTCTTTGGAATAGGCACAAATATAGATCTTTTCCAATCAGTTGGCCAGGTAACTGTCTTCCAAATCTCTTGGAATAGATGAATGTGTGCCTCTAGCACTGCCTCAATTTGTTGAAAGAATTGTATTCCATCAATTCCTGGAAATTCGTTAATTGCCAATGCCTTTAGTATACCTTTGACTTCTTCCTTAAGTATCATTGGGTCTTGATCATACTCTACCTCTTGAAATGGTTGAACATTGACCACTTATTTTTGGTACAGTGATTCTGCATATTCTTTGTATATTATTTTGTTGCTTTCTGTATCATTTGACATTTTCCCCATTATTGTTGTTGTTGTTAACTGCCTTTGAGTCAGTTCTAGCTCATAGCAATCCTGTATGTCATTTGCAAAGAGCAGCTGGGGGATTTGAACTGCTGATTTGTGGTTCACAGTCCAGTGCTGATCCTATAATGCCACATAGGATCAGCACTGGACTGTAAACCACAAAGAATCCTTCAATATGGCAAGTGGAGGCTTGAATTTTTGCTTCAGTTCTTTCAGCTTGAGAACTGCTGAGCATGGTCTTCCCTTTAGATTTTTGGACTGCAGGTCTTGCTCATTTCATAATATTTGACATTGTATTCTTGAGTTACCCTTCAAAATTTTCTGTTTAGCTCTTTTAGCTCCTCATTTCTTTCATTTGCTTTAGCACTCTATGCTGGAAAGCAAGTTTCAGAGGTCCTACTGACATCCAGATTGGTCTTTTCCTTCTTTCTTGTCTTCTTAATGACCTTTTGCTTTCTTCCTGTATGTTGTGCCTGATGTCAATCCATAACTCTTCTTGTCTCTGGTCATTAGTGTCTAATCAAATCTGTTCTTGAAATGATCTCTAAATTCTGATGGGATATGTTCAAAATCATATGTGGGCTCTCATGTACTTGTTTTAATTTTCTTCAGCTTCAGCCTGAACTTATATACAAGCAATTGATGGTATGTTTCATAATCTGCCCTTGACCTTGTTTTGACTGATGGTATGGAACTTTTCTACTGTCTCTTTCAACAGATGTGGTCAATTTGATTTCTATGCATTCCATCTGGTGAGATCTATGTGTAAAGTCATATTTTATGTCGTTTAAAAGAGGTATTTGCAATGAAGAAATCATTGGTCTTGCAAAATTCTATCTTGTGATATCCAGCATAGTTTCTATCACCAAGGTCACATTTTCCAATGACTGATCCTTCCTCTTTGTTTCCAACCTCTGCATTCAAATCACCAGTATCAATACCTGTTGATCGTATGCTTGATCAGTTTCTGACTGAAGAATTTTGTAGAATTCTTTAATGCATTAACATTGGCCTTAATGGTTGGTGCATAAATTTGAATATAGTTGTATTAACTGGTCATCCTTGTAGGTATGTGGATATTACCTATCACAGACAGTGTTTTACTTCAAGGTAGATCTTATTTTGATGATGAATGTGATGCCATTTCTCTTCAGTTTATCATTTCCAGCTCAGTATAGTGATTATCACATTCAAAATGTCCAATACTACTCCATTTCAGCTTACTAAAGCTTTAGGATATTGATATTTATGCATTCCATTTCATTTTTGACAACTTTTAATTTTCCTAGATTCACACTTCATACATTGAATATTCTCATTATTAATGGATGTTTGTAGCAGTTTCTTCTCATTTTGAGTTGTGCCCCACCAGTAAATGAAGGTCTCAAAAGCTTTACTCCATTTGTGTCACCATGGTCAGCTCTACTTTGAGGAGGTAGCTCTTCCCTTGTTGTATTTTGAGTGCCTTCTACCCTTAGGGGCTCATTTTCCCACACTATATGTGACAATAGTCTAGCTCTGATCATCATGTTTCAATATTCTGGTGCCATCTGACAGTGCTCCACTGCTATATATAAAGTTTTCAGTGACTAAATATTTAGAAGTAGTTAGTCTCTCTTTCTTCCTCCTCTGTTTTAATCTGGAAGCATAGCTGAATCCTGTCCACCATGAGTGGCCATGCTGGTGTTTAAAATACTGATGGCATAGCTTCCAGAGTCACAGCAACATACAAGTCACCACGGTACGACAACTGACAGATGATTGGTGGAACAGAAGGGTAGACAAAGTTTAAATTGGTTGAATGAAAAGGCAATATACAATAAGAGGAAGTCAGCACAAAATGATTAAGGCAAAGGAAGACATTGGGACAAGAACAATAGCTAAAAGCAATAGAGATAAATACTACTACAAGCACAATCCTGTGACAACGATAATAACAATAATCTATGAGTGAATACATAGATAGACACACAATCTGAACAGATGTAGAAAGGCAAATGAGGCTACATGCATGAATACATATAGGTTTAACAGAGGATGTAGTTTTGTTAAATGCCAGTGAGATGGCTCTGACTCATAGTGACCCTGTATAGGGTTTCCAATGAGTCACTGGTGGGTTTGAACTGTAGACCTTGTGGTTAACAGCCCAGTGCTTATCCTTCACTGCCACACCAGCACTCCTTGGCAGAGGATATGGACTGCTAACTGCAAGGTCAGCAGTTCAAACCTACCAGAAGCTCCATGGAATAAACGTGAGGCTGTCTTGCTCCTGACACAGTTTACAGTCTCAGAAATCCTATGTAGGATTGCTATGAGTTGGCAGTGAGTTCGGTTTTTAGATTTGGTATTTCTACATACATATTTGCATGTGCTGCAAACATATCTACAAACATATTCATACATTCAGATATGAATAAAGATGAGCATACAGGGGTCAAAATCATGAAATTTCTTAGTTATAATCCAGTACTTTGAAGGAATGAGTCACTGGGTCTGAGAACTCAGGACCATAGTTTGGGGGACATTGATGTCAACTGGTACAACATAGTCTGCAAAGAAAATGTTCAACATCCTATTTTGGTGATTCATGTCTGGGGTCTTAAAACCTTGTGAGTACCATCTAAGAGGCAACTATTTGTCTCTTTCTGTTTGGAACAAAGACTATTAAAGAAAATAAAAGATTCAAGAAACAATTAGTCCAAAGGACTAATGAACCGAGAAGCTTAATTTCCACAAGCCTTAAACCAGAAGACAGATGTTGCCTGACAGCATCTACCAACCAATTTGAAAAGGATCAGAATAGAAGGTCCTGGATAGAGGGATAGAAAAATGTAAATTAAAATTGAAAATCATAAACAGAGACCAGACTCACTGGCTGAATAAAGACTGGTGAAATTTCTGAGACTGTTGTCCTTGGACACCCATCAAACTTCTAACTGGAAGGCTCCCATGGCTCAATTTTCAGGCAAACAATAGACTATAAAGTGAACAGTAACACCTGGGAGGTATGCATTCCTTAGATCAATTAACCATATGAGACCCAAAGGGCAGCATTTGCCCAGAGACAAAATTCAGAAGGCAGGAAAGGATAGGAAAAAAAGAATGAATAGAAACAGGAAACACATGGAAGAAGATGGAAAAGTACTGTTACATTGTGGAGATTTAAATCAATGCCATGAAATAAACATGTGTGAATTATTGAATGGAAAACGAATTCATTCTGCAAACTGTCAACTTAATTACAATTAAAAAAAAAAAAAAGGAAAGCTGAGGTCCCAAGGGATGAAGAGTCTTTTTCAAGTTTACATAATAAATCAGTATCAGAGCCAGGACCAGAACCTTCTACCATTAAGCAATTCCTTGTGTACTGCCAGCACAAATGAGCATCTGTGTTGGGAGACAGCCAAGAAAAAACTGGTACTGAGGGGAAATGTGATGAACTTCATGAAAAGAAGCAATTTTCATCAGTTCTTGTCTTCTTGGGAGGTGGTTTAGGGTTCTTATTCCCACTTGCTGAGTGCTCAGCTCTCTTCACATAGCAAGAACAGCATTCAACTGTTTCCAGCCTTCAGTTTCAAGGTCAGTGTAGCAAATAAGATGAAAGCCCCAAACTTAACTGAAACTTCTTTTGTAAAACAGAATGGAAGGGTCATTGAAATGTCAAAACATTTTCCAGTGATCCTGGCAACTTACCTTTGCCTACAGCAATTGCCAAATTTTTCAGCATGACATTTGCATTGTCAAAACACTTGCAGAGAATTAGAAATCACACCATGCTAGATTTTTATCCTCAGCAATGATGGCCATAGAGATTTCCTAAAGAGTTTATGGACTTAGTTTACTATCATTTGTTTCAATCATGTTTGGACTTAACCTTGGTTTCCAAGCTATCACGAACCACGCTTCTATGTAGAACTTGCTAAAGTTAAATTATTAAATTAACCCAGAATCCAAAGTCCAACAAATTTCTGGGACAGATTTATTAATTTTAAAGCAGTCAAATAATATTCACACTCAATAAACTTAATATTCAAACTGACAAAGCAATCTTCACAGAGTTGTTTTAATGAATGGAAACTCATATGCAGTATTCATTTTGTTATGGTAACTAGTGGCGTGTTCTCTTATCTGGTTCCTGCTGTTCTTGCTGCCACAGTGTCTATTTCAACTCATCGTGACCCTGTGTAGATTTTCCAAGGAGCAGCTGATGGGTTTGAACCGCTGACCCTGAGGTTAGCAGTCCAGTGCTTATTCTACACAGATATAGTGATTAATTAACCTATGCCTGGTATATGGAAAGAGGACCGTGAATTTAGTTGAATTGTATTGCTTAAGGATGTGATAATTCAGGGTTATGAGAATTGAAGTTTAGTGTACTTGGTGAATTTTTTTTTTTTTTTTCAAGTTTAAAGTAAAGTTACAGTATAAGCAGTCCCCAGGTTTCAAATGCCTGACTTATAGACAGTTCCAACTTTCCCTTTAAACTATGCCTGTCATGCTCAATGAAGTGAAACAGGAACAGATTAGAAGATTTATCATTTGGCAGTACTAGGAAATGGGAAAAATTATGGACCAAATCCCTGGACTGGGTGACTCAGGAGAAGCACAGTGATCTCTCTTAGGAACTTGATCTGTGAGATTCGATTACTGGCAGGACTGTAAGAGGGCTACATACATTACCAGTGATGTGGGCAACCACCATGTTTGAGGAGGGAGCCACCATCTTTAAGCAGAACAGCACTGCTGCAGACTGCACTCAAAATCTGAGGACAAGAGATTTGGTTGCTCTGCAACTCGTATGCTGCCCTTCTGTAAGAGGGAGATTAAGCAAGGCTTTGAGCCATAGCTTTTCCTGTCCTGGCTATCTCTTTAGTTCACAATAACTTTGAAAATTCCTGCCTGTTCTAGTGGCACTTCCAAAGCCATGCTGTCGAATCAGTTCTGACCCATAGCGACCCTGTATAGGGTTTCCAAGGAGTAGCCAGTGAGAGTTTGAACCGGCGACCTTAATGCAAACCGACTTTGCAGTCTAGTGCATTAGCCCATAGTGCCACACCAGGATTACAAAGCCATGATTAACTGGGCAGAAGTTTGAAGTCCTAAACAATTCTTAAAGACACAGTTTGTAAGGAGCTTCTCTGTAACTCAGAGACTGCCTTATAAATGAGACCTGTTCCTAAGTGTGTCTTTAAGTCCAAGTAAGACTTTAAGACAAATTTGTAGATAAATAGGAACAGGTATGTATGGTTCTTATTTAGCCTTATGTTAGTGCAAAAAGGCTCAAAGTCTTTCCAATGATTTAAAAGCTGTCCTTGCAGTGCAGTAAGTGAAGGTGATTTTGATGAAGAATTGGTTGCCAGTTGCCAGTCGTAGTTGGTACAATTATTTCCAAGTGAGCACAAATTTGCATAACATAAAAGGGCAACTATGAGTTGTCTGTAAGCCTGATGTTTGTAACCTGGGGACTGCCTGTATATACAAGGTGTTAGGGAAATAGAATGCTTAATAGTTTTACCTTTCATTAAATGAATGTGCTGGCTACTTTGCATATTTGATATAATTTTCTTGTCAGAGCAGCTCTATAAAGCATGCATTACAAGTTGCCATTGAGTCAAGTTTGACTTATGGTCACTCCCTGTATGTCAGAGTACAACTGTGTCCCATAGTGCTGTCTGTGGCTGATTTTTCAGAGGTAGATCATTAGACGTTTCTTCCAAGGCATCTCTGGGTGCACTTGAACCTCCAACCTTTCTGTCAGCAGCTGAGTGTGATGACTATTTGTACCACCCAGGGACTCCAGGAAGTTGTGATGACCCAGGGTCACCTTCGTCTTAAATTTGAGACAACAGAGTCTCAGAGGAGGGAAGAACCATGAGATCACACAACTACTGTTTGGCTGAACTAGAAAGTGAATCCAAACTTTCCTGATTTTACAGCCAAGATGCTGCCAACAACTATTCAGCAGCAGTTTATTTATTCATTCTTTAATTTAATCATCAAACATTTATTGAACCACACTAGTGCATTTACCCAACAGACTCTGGCAGTAAAAAGATGAACCATAACTAGATCTAATCCTAGGGTGGAGTGGGAAAGTGGAGGGTTGGAAATAGCTACACATGGAGAAATGTAACTACCAGTATGGCTACCATAGTCCCAGAACTATCTGTACAAAGCCAGCTGTTTTAGTAAGCACTTTATTTGCTAATAATAGTTTTTACTTCTTTTCCCACTAAGATAATTTTTGTTGGTATTTTTTGTGTAATTCAAAATAGTAATATTAACTTAATTTTTGTTTGCTGTTATTATGAACCATTGTGTTGGTTCTGAATTATAGTGACCCAATCTACAATGGAACCAAACACTTCCTGGTCATGTGCCATCTTCACAACTGTTGTTATGTATGAACCTAGTGTTATGGCCACTGTGTTAATCCATCTCATTGACAGTCTTCTTTTTTGTTGACCCTCCATTTTACCAAGCATGGTATCCTTCATCAGGCACTGTGTCCCTCCTAATAACATGCACAAAGTGCTTATGGTGAAGTTTCACCATCCTAACTTCATAAAGGAACATTCTGGCTGTACTTCTTCTAATTTTTAGCATTTCTTTAATAGCTTCCAATAATTCAGATTATATTAATTCAGGCTGGCCATCCAATTAGCCCAATGTTAGTTAGATTTTACCTTATTTATTGAACTTGCTGATTTCTTGACTGAGGCTATTATAAAGATAAAGCAAGCCAGACTGACATTTCATGTAAAGGATAATATAGTCTAGAGGATGAGTCAAGAGACCTTTTATCTCTTCTAGGAAGCTAGGAAAGTGACAGCCTTGCTTTTTGCATCAGTATTTCACCTTTTGCGTTACTCTTCAAAATCTTATTCTTTGGAATGCATTAAATAAAATATAACGTTGACAATGAACATTTTCTTCAGGTTTATACTTTTGCTAGAAACATCTATTGGGTTTCTTCTAGCTTTCAGGTACTGCTAGAAGTAGTAGTGGTATATGTAAAGGATGAATATTTATTTAAAGAAAGTATGTTTCACTCTTTCTAGCAAGTCAGTTTGCCATTTATACATTAGGACAAGAGCTGCTCTAGATACTTCACAGGGCTTTAAAGCAGATTCCCTGCTAGTAATTCAGGTTAACACATTTGATTGCTAACTGAAAGATTGGAGGTTTGAATCACCCAAAAGTGTCTTGGAAAATAGGCCAGACAATCTACTTCCAAAAAACCAGCGACTGAAAACTCTATGGAGCCCAGATCTACTGTGATACACATGTGTTCACCACTGGTTTTTAATAAGATACTGTGTAATTTGGTGCTGTGAGTTGGGCATTGGGCTGCTAACTGCAAGGTTGGTGGTTCTGCTCTGTGGGGAGACAGATGAAGTTGTCTACTCCTATAAAGATTTACATTCTTGAAAAACCTGTATAGGTCTGCTATGGGTCATGAATGGCTTAATGGGAGTAGGTTTGTGTTTGGGTGATTATCAGGTAAGGTTAACAATTATGAAAACAAACTTGCATGTTCCAAAGTATATAGTTTATAATTTTAAAGTATGTGGGTGTGCTTTAGGCAAATTAAAGGATTTCTTTTGTATTAAGAAATTCTGTTGTTGTTATGTGCCGTGGAGTTGGTTCCAACTCATAGTGATCCTGTACAGGGTTTCTGAGGCTGTAAATCTTTACAGGAGCAGAAAGCCTCATCTTTCTTCCACGGAACAGCTGGTAGTTTCGAACTGCTGACCTTGTGGTTCGCAGCCCAATTCTAATAGAGTAAATATCTTAGAGGTATAAATGACTTTCTCTAGTACATTTGTTTTATGGGTTCAGGAGTTAAACTCTGAATGTTCTTATAATAGGGCACATTTTTCTGCCTTTAAAAATCACATCTAATTTAATAAACATATTTTGCTTTGGAGTCCTAGTGTGGCACTGTAGGATAAAGCACTGAACAGCAAGGTCAGTTTGAGCCACAAAGTCAGTGGTTCAAACTCACCAGTTGCAACTTGGAAACCTATACAGGGTCACTATGAGTCGGAACCAACTCAGTGGCCCTTAACAACAACAAAAACAAAATATTTTGCTTTAAGAGTCCTGGTGTGGCCTGTACGATAAGCTTTGGAATTCTAACCACAAGGTCCGAGGTTCAAAACTGCCAGCTGCTCCTCAGAAACCCTATACAGGGTCACTATAAGTCCAAACTGACTTGATGGTACCTAGCAACAATAATATCGCTTAATGAGCCCTAGTGGTGGCATGGTTAAGTGCTTGGCTGCTAACCAGAAGCTTGGTGGTTTGAACCCCCAGTTGCTCTGAGGGAGAACAAAGATCACAACACTGAAAATACTCTGAGCAGTTCTGCTCTGTTCAGTAGGGTCACTCTGAGTCAGAATAGATTCAACGGCCATGGGTTTGTTTGGTGTGTTTTGTTTAATGCCTCTCCTGATTCAACACAACTAGAGCCACGTCAATCATTGTACGCTTGCTCATTCTAGAAGCCCAATGTATCTCAGAGAATGACAGTAGAAGCAAATTAATGCTTTCAGCTCAGCCAAATGAAAAACTTAAAAAAGTTTATGAAACAACTTTCCTCAAAACTGGTTCACAGTGTTGTCATAATCCCAGGTCTGTCATGCTGTACGACAACACTGTTATAATTTGGTACAGAAAGTATTCAGAATTAGGAGATTCAATTTGAACTGTGGCTGCTGTGAAAGTTTCAAAACAGAACAAAAAAGGAGTCCAGCCTGTGTTGTCACACTCCTTCACAAATGTATGAAGGAGTGGGTAATTAAGGATCTCAGCCATGTCTGAGGGCTAAGCACAAAGTGGCTCCGGCTGGCTCTGTGGTTTGCCTCTGGGAGTGCTCATTCTAGTTACTCTTTCCCAAAGGCTATGGAAGAAGAGTCAACTTTGTGTTTGTTGTTGTTAAGTGCCTTAGAATCAGTTCTGACTCATAGCGACCCTATAGACTTTCTGAGAAGCGGTTGGTAAATTTGAACCACCGACCTTGGTTCAAACCGACCTTGTGGTCCAGTTCATCACCTCACAAAACCATAACCAGGACTCCCAATTTTGTGTTAGCCCTCCTCCCC
>NW_006408523.1:42565478-42590638 GCF_000296735.1 Chrysochloris asiatica
CTTGCCTGGTTGTAAACAATGCTTCCAAATTTTCTTGAGATTTTAATTTTGTTACTGTGTTATTTTCAAAGTTCTGAGATCTCTGTATGTTGTCTCAGTGTTCTTTGTTTCTATATTTGCCCTTAAATTACTTATACTTCGTTCTTATTTTATAGTCAATGCAAAATTTTTATCTGCTTTCTGCAATGCTTCTGTTTCTCTTAAGTTACTTTTTCAGGTTTGGATATCCTACTGTCTTTCTTTCATGTTAGAAGCTTTCCTTAAATGACTTGTATGTGATCCTTGGCTTTCGATCATTTTTAAAATGAGGCAGTAAAAAGCAGATCAAGCAGTATGTATATATGGAAAAGTCTTATTAAAGTGTAAATGCTTTATTGAGAGATGCCCATTGGCCAATTGCACATTAGTCTTTTCTGTTAGTACAGCCTGTTTTTTGTCTAAAAAGTAGATGTATTAGTTTTTCTATCAGTTTTCCAGAGAAAGGAATCAGGGGTCTCACCATTTACTTAATGGCTAAATTTTCTTTAAAAAGAAAATTATTATTTTTTTTTGAATTGAAGGGAGGTTTACAGGCAAGATAATCAGTTTTATATTCAACAAATCATACACTTTATTTCATCTCAGTGATTGCAGTCTCCTCTATGTAGTAACAGTTATCCGGCTTCCTCCCTGTGTTTCCTGTTTATTTGTGTTCCAGCCACATTCTCATCCCTTCTCAACTTTGTCTCAACTTCTCAATGTTGTCCTTGCAATGCTGAATAATTGATCATTCCATAGTGAGCATACCTGACTGGTGTTGCTGTTCGCTCTATACATCTATCTACTTACTGTTTGGATGAAAATTAAGCCACAAAGGTGAATGCCTTACAAGACCTGAAGGGTGGTCAAGGGCCATAGACTAAGAATCCTCCAGTATCTTGCTGACCAGTAAACTTGGTCTTTTTTATAATTTTGAGTTTTGTTCCACATTTTCTCCCACTCCATCCAGGACCTTTTACTGTGATCCCTTTCAGATCAGTTGGTATTTGTAGCCAGCACATTTATTTCTTCTGGTCTCAGAGTTGTGGTCCATTGGGCTAATTGATTACAAGCCTTTTCATTTCTTATTACTCTTCTCTCTTTTACACATGGAGAGACCTACAGCTGCACTTTTAGATGGGTGCTCATGAGCTTTCTAGATCCCAGACGCTAGTCACCAAAGTTGGATGTAGAACATTGTCTTTGCGGAATATGTTATGCCAGTTGACTATGGTGTCCCCTGAGACTATGGTCCAGAGTTTCCAAGCCCACAGTGCCTTTAGGTTTTGGATGATATCTTAGAAGTTTTCATCATTTCCCCTGCAGTATGCTCCACCATATTCATAGTTGTGTTTGCAGGAAAGGCAAATACCCATGTACAAATATCCTTTTTCAAACTCTTATATATTTGTGGACTATATGTATATATATATATGATTTCAATCACCAAGGCCACATTTTCCAACTACTGATCCTACCTCTTTTTCCCCCGACCTTCACATTCCAATCCCTAGCAATTATATATGCATATTTGATCAATTTCAGACTGAAGAAGTTGTTGTTGCTAATTACCACTGAGTTGGTTCCCACTTATAGTGACCCTGCATTGGGTTTCCAAGGAGTGACAGGTGGGTTTTAACCACCAACCTTTGAGTTAGCAGTCCTGAGCTTCTGCTATAGTGCCACACCAGGATTTCTTCAATGTCATCATCACTGGTAGTGGTTGGTGTGTAAACTTGAATAATAATGGCATAACTGGTCTTCTTTGTAGGTGTATGGATATTATCCTATTACAGTTAATACTGTACTTCAAGATAGACCTTGAAACGGTCTTTTTGATGATGACCGTGACACTGTTCCTCTTCAATTTGATATTCCTGCCATGGCTATCCACGTGATTGTCAGGTCTGAGATGGCCAATACTAGTCCATTTCAACTCATTAATGCCTAGGATCTTTATGCATTCCATTGAATTTTGATGACTTCCAGTTTTCTAATGGATGTTTACAGCTTTTCCTCTTTTTTGAGTTGTGCCCCATAAATAAATGAAGGTCCCCAAAATGTTACTCCATTCATGTCATTATGGTCAACTTGACTTTGAAGAGAAAACTGTTCCTCTGTTGTATTTTGAGTGCCTTCCAAGATGAGGGATTCATCTTCTGACACTATATCTAACAATGTTCTACTTCTATTCATAAGGCTATCATTCAAAATGGTCCACCTCTCCTTTTCCTCTTATACTTTAGTTTGGAAGCTCCACTGAAACCTGTCCTCCATGGACAACCCTGGTGGTGGTGGTCGTGTGCTATGGAGTTGGTTCTGACCCATAGTGACCCTGTAGAGGGTTTCTGAGAATGTAAATCTATATGAGAGCAGAAAGCCTCATCTTTCTCCCGTGGAACAGCTGGTAGTTTCGAACTGCTGACCTTGAGGTTAGTAGCCCACTCATAACCACTACACTACCAGAGCTCCTTATGGAACCCCTACTGGTATTTAAAATAACTGATAGCATAACTTCCATTATCACAGCAACACACAAGCCACCAAAGTATGACAAAGTAACAGACGAATTCACCTACTCCTCACTTATTGACTATCTTGTTATCCAATATTTCACACTTTACAATATTAACAAAAATCTGACTTTTGGTGCTTTAACCACATATGTCTAGCAGTAACAAGCGCCAAGGTAAAAGGTGAGACTAATGCTGGCTATGATGGGTCAGATTATGTGCCAACTTGTGTAGGCCGTGATGCTCAGTGGTTTGGCAGCTATGTAATGATATATTCTGACAATTATTTAAGGGTGTAATTTGACATTTATGTAATGATATAGTCATCTTCCATCTTGTAATCTGATATGGTCTTTCTCCATTTTGCATAATGCCAATTTTTCACTATTAACCTGGTCTTTGGAACCTAACCATGTCAATAAGTGAGGTATGGACATATTCTAAAATTAGATTTTGGTCTTAGATCTACCATTTACTAATTGAATGATCTTACACATATACAACTTTCCCTCTACAGTGTGGAGATAAACCTGTCCTTGTTCCATAGTCAGAGACATTTAGCAGGAACCATGTATCATTTATGGAGATCTCTCCTTTCTAGTTAAAGTTTTATATAGGTATTCCTTTAAATACAGTCTCAAAACCCACCCACTGCCATCAAGTCAGTGCTGACTCACATCAACTCTATGTAGGATCTCTCAGACTATAAATCTGTACAGCAGTAGAAAGCTTCATCTTTCTTCTGCAAAGTGGTTAGTGGGTTTGAACTGTTAACCTTGTGGTTAGCAGTGCTTTGCTTATCCTTTAGCCCACAGTGTCCAGGTCCTCAATAATTTGGGGCACTCTAAAATCATAGTAATGTAGTCAGGAAAATCCTTCTTTATCACTTGCTGCAAATGGAGCTAATATTCAGAGACAGGACTCAGAGCAAAGAGCAAAGCACTTATTGAATATTGATATTCATTAGTCAGGGGGGTGAAAATCTCCAGATCTGTCTCCCTGAGGGAAAAGGCGAGGGAGAATTTATAGGGATCTTGAGCATAGGGTAGGATTCTGAGGAATTTCAGGAACTTCTTTGTTGCTTTGTTTATCTCAAGTCACGCTGACTGTTCCATACATGTTGTTTCTAACAGGCACCATTAGCTTTTTTCTAGTGGTGGTTATCAGTGACCTTCAAAAGAAATGTATACCTGTAGTTTTCCCTTCCTGGGATAGTCCTTGGAGTTGAGATTTACTATCAGTTAAAAGAAGAAATGACTAATCTCTAAGAAAAAAAGATCAACTATGGGTAGTAATTGATATACGTATATATATTAGTATGTTTATGTATATATATATGTATGTTTATGTATATATTTATATATATGTATATATATGAGCCATGGTGCGACACTGACACTGTAGGCTAATGTGTCAGACTTCAAAATTGTTTGAACTGCAAGGTTGGTGGTTCAAGTTCACCAGCTGCTTCTTGGAAACCCTATACAGGGTTGTTATGGGTGGGAATAGACTTGAAAGTACTTAACAACAACAATATATATGTGTAAATTGACTACTATAAATATTTAACCATAGCTGTTATGACTATCCAGATCTCAATTTACTTTGGCCAAGAAAAAACTTTCTTGGTACCCTTAGTTTCTTACTGCCTCATTGCAGTTAAGTGAAGAATGTATGTTTACAAATTTAGATAAGTGGATTCATATTAAAATAAGAATAGTGTGTTGGCTCTGTAGAGTAAGCACTGCATTGTGAACCACAAGGTTGGTGGTTTGTGCCCACTCCAGATCCATGGGTGAAAGATGAGATTTTCTACTTTTGATAAGTTTTACAGCCTTGGAAACCCTACATAGGATCATTCTGAAACAAAACTGACTTGATGGCACTTAATAAGAGCAACAACAAAAATAAGAATGATTTACCATAGCACTCTTAAAACCAAAAGAATGAATTTTTAATGATAGAAAGCTATACATTATAATTGGCTAATGAGATGAATATTTCATCAGAATGATATTTTATTATACATTGCAGGAACAATTTATCTTTATATCTTTCCTTTTATCAATATTTCTCTCTCATTAGACACACAAAAAATACAGTCGGAGAGTAAAAGGAATAGTTATCAAAATAATTACAAAAGAAAAAAAGATCCATCCACTCATATTATTATTGCAGTCTAGAAAGACTTACATTTAGAACAGAGATTATTTTCATTTCTTTGTGAGACAAATCGATGGAAAACCACAAGGGATAAACAATTCCTGTTATATCTCCTAAAGAGTGGAGTTGTGAAGGCTAAAATTTCTATGAACAGCAGCAGAACATCCCTAACTTATCAAACTGGATTAAGGCCAACTTTCACAGCTGCTCTTTCCTCTCAATGTTGCAGAAGTACTTCTTTGAGGATTCAGTCTTGCTCTATGTTTCTTATGGGCAATATGTTCCTTTCAACTTAGTCTGGAATTAAAATATTTATCACTAAATATTTTCAAGTTCCTTCTTTTAAACTTAACCTGTTTTTAAAAAGCATTTTGTTATGCCTTTTGGATAATTGGTAGCTAGTGGGCTGGAGCACAGAATGATGGTGGTAAGAATAGCTATTATTATTGTAGGAGCATCCTGAGTGGTTAACGGTGGATTCTCTGATGGGTGGACCAGATTTGTTGTTAGTGAGAGATGTAACAGTGTATTTTTTTGTTTGTTTCTTTGTTGTTTTATGGAAGGGGACGATGATATTTTATTATATAAATTCAGACATGGGAGGTGTTAAGGAGCTGGGACTTGGAGATCTAGAAGTGACTTGATAGTTTTAAAGACAATTCTTTAAAAAATGTGGAACTTTAAAAACAACAACAACAATAAGAAAATGTTGGCTTATGCAGAAGGGGTGGAATATGGAATATATAAAAGCTAGGTCTTGAGGGGAGAGAAAGTAATAGCCAAAAATATCACCATAGAAAGCTTGTAAGTCCGTTTTATGCCTATAACTGATTGGAATACCTAAAATGGGGCTACAATGTGTCCAGTGAAGGAGGCTTCCTGTGGAGCCTCTGCATTACATAAGACCATAGGTGGACTCCTGAACAGCATCCAGAAGCTTCAGAGGTAGGAAATTTCCACTTTAAAGGACAAGCAGACCAGCATGAAGTGGCTAGAAGAACAGAAGATACTTCTTGAAAGAAAGACTGGCAGGAAAAATACAAAACAATACAGGCAGACTGACTGATTACTACAAGAACAAGCAAGTTGCTCGCCCAGGAGACATCATGGCAAGTGGTCGGGTCCCTTCAGAGCAAACCCCCTTTCAAGACTAATACTCAATAAGAATACATACTCTGATTGGTGACCACGTTCGTCACCGATAAGGGGAAATGAGGGAAAAACAGCAATGAAGCTGTGAGCTAAGCCCTACAACATTCAATAGACTCCTGTGAACCTAGGTGGAGACCTGGTTGACCAGCAGTGTGGCAAGACCTGGGGACTCTTGAGACCAGAGTCAGCGACATAGCCACAGAGGACTAGAGTGGAGAGTGAAGCATCTAGCTGATAAGAAGAGAGGGAATATGCATAAGAACTCCCACACTTGTAGAAAATACCCACCTGGCTTCAATGACTGGATGATCAGAACTCAACTAGAAGAAGAAAGAAGAGGAAAAAAAGAGTAATCTGATACAATTTGATGAACTTGACCTACACCTATGGATACAGTAGCTCAAAAGAGGGAATAAATCGTTACAGTGAGGATCATTCCCACCTCCTCCATGCACAGAATAGACAGTGATGGGCAACTTGGACATTGGATACCCAAATTGGGGGGTTACAAAGGCAAGAAGTGACTGGCTTACAAGCTTTCAAGAGGGAACCTAGATCCAGAGTGCGTAGAGGAAGGTATAATCTCCACTGAGTAGTATCCAATCTGTCTAGGTGGGGGCTGGTGAAAGGATATGCGGATAGGTCTCTTGTGATACAATAGTAAATAATTGTTACCAGGACTGATTGTAAGGGTTGGAAATGTAAAGGTAGACGTTTTGTAGCAAGGATGGGAGTGATTAATTTTGCAGTCCTGGGACCATCAAGGGAGAAGAGTGGAGAGTGGGACCCTACCCAGAGAAGCAGTAATGCCAGAAATGGAGGCAGAGATGAGAACGTGGCTGGTGAGATGGAGAGGCTGGGGACTTTACATTCAGAGAAGGAGAGGGTCTGTGTGCTGACGACTGGGGAGCAGGCTTGCAGGGTATACCTTTTTTGGTTAGTTGATGATGCATGAAGGGAATTGAACCATGGCAATGAACCAATATACGATAGGATGAATGTAAAGCTAATGTTGTCCCATGTAAACTATCACATAATTCACAGTAAAATATTGAAAAAAAAAAAGCAAATCTGGGTC
The DNA here is from genome assembly GCF_000296735.1 of Chrysochloris asiatica. Taxonomy (NCBI): domain Eukaryota; kingdom Metazoa; phylum Chordata; class Mammalia; order Afrosoricida; family Chrysochloridae; genus Chrysochloris; species Chrysochloris asiatica. Next base: position 42,572,403 of record NW_006408523.1, read on the forward strand.
TGTGGGGGGAAAAAATACTCCTTAAATACTAGTGTTTGTGCTGTAAATTCTCCCATAATGACTGATTTTCAAGGTACATGTAAGATGTAAACTAGCTTGTGGAATTTCTTAAAATGTAACATTCAGCTCTGGTAAGCTGGTTTGAGGTGGATCTAGCACATCACTATAGGACAGAGGCTGAAATATATTTGTTTGTTTGTTAGTTTGTTTTCATGAAGGAATCCTCCACTAAAAATGGAATTGGTTTAGTCAGATTTTAAGCCAAATTGTGCAGGTTCTTGGAGATATTTGGGCATTGGGAAATCAGGAAACTGTGTGGACACAGCTTTGGTCTGTCTTTGACATCACAAGTGAGTTGTTAGGGGTAATAGCATTCAGAACATGTGTTGGTGGGTGCAGGGTCACTGTGGGTTTTGTGAACCATATGGGCTCTGAGGAGAGGCCAGGATAGCAAAATGAAGGATCTTTCTCTGTGGCATATTGGGTATATTGTGTCCTGTCCTTGTAGAAGAGGGTAAAGCTTCCTTTTGCCTCTGGGGACTCCTCTGGTTGGTAAGGATTTGTCATTGTTAACAGGAGACTACCTCTGCTAGCTTCTTGGGGCTGTGGGACTACACTGGTTCCTACATCTAGGTATACTTGTCCTACTGTCCCAGGATACCATGACTTCTGAGAAAGCAAGTGCAGGGCCTTCTCACAACTATGATTGCCAGAACACACTAAAATCCTGAGGGTTTCTCCACTGTCCAATGTGGCATTTTCAAGACACATCTTCAAGAGATGCCAGTCTCCTTAAAGTAAAGCCTACACACTTGAAAGATGCTGTCATTGATGTCATGTGTTCTGAAGGTGGCTGTATTGATACTCACTTCTGGATAAATGTTTAAGACAGGGATGAATAACATCTTTAACTTCTATAAGATCATCAGAACGATCAATCTGTTAAGACTTCTCTACTAGTTAAATGAGTCTTTTCTTAGGGGCAGATAAAGAGTTGAGTTAGGGGTCTGAATATAGATAAACTCCCCAAATACTTGGGGATTGTGGCCTGTGTTTATTCCAGAGAGCTGTTCTCAGAACTGAATATAGTTTGGATGTATGTGACTGTATCAGGCTATAGAACATGACCAAGAAGATGTTTTCAGGCTTCGGAAAAGACATTTCTTGGGCTTGGCCTGGAGGCAGTGATGCCATCGCCAATTCAGGTCATCCTGGGAGCAGATGTAGATGGAGGTTCAGTTGGGGAAATATACTACTCTGTTATGTTGACATTTGTTCAGGGAAATGATTCAGGAGTCTCTTTATTAATGTCTGAATGACATTAAGTACATCCTGCATGTTTACACAGCACTGAAGGATATTAAACTTTTCTGAAAGTATGTGGGATGATAGCTTCCTCAAGGTTCCTTCTGAGGTTGAAAGAATCTGGAGGTTTGAGAGTTGTGACTATTCATGGCCTACAGAGCTGACTGGGGGCAGCAGTAGGGGATAGTAAGATGGTACCCCTTTGAGATCATGGTCACCCTGAGTTTTAGGCTTCAAGAGGGAGAAAACCTGCTTGACTAAGTAATATGTGGTCACCAGGATGCATCATGCTTGCCTTGTGATTTGAGAGCAAAGCTGCTAGTTTCATGTCTGAAAGTTCATAGGTGGGATGTTGTGCCGGGGTGCCTGCTGTATGTAGTCTCTTAACGAGTAACTAGTAAAAAATACTATTTCCCAGTGCAATATAGTTCCGGCCTTTTGATGAGAAAGTATAAGAAGTAGGTAACAGATAGTTATAAGCTATTAAATTTACTCTATATAGGACTAAGGAAGAAGGTCCTAGAGGTGGTTGATTCTTCCCAAATGGGGAAGCTGGGAGACTACTCAAAAGAGAGGATATTGGGCAGGTGGTGATTGGGACCTGCATGAGGGTAAGTGCACTAAGGAGCCTATACCTCAGAATCTATCAGTGCCTCCTCATACTAGAAGCAAGGCAACATTATCTTAGTTCCATGGTTAGGAACTGAGAAGCAGTACAGCTGCATGGAAGAGCTCAGCTCATCTGCCTCTCCTTCCGAATAGACTTCCAGTGGTGATGGCATGTACCAGCAGAATGATCTGTCACCAATGCCTGTATGACCATCCAGCACGATAGGCTCCTGCTCTCTCTGATGGCCAATGAGATATAGCTGAAACTGGATGTAGTTTAGGTCCAGTTTCAAAATATTTTGGAGTGTGTTTAGCTGGGTCTCTATCCTTGTATCAAAGTTTCTTGAAAAAAGCTGTCGAGAAAATAGGAGAGTAAAACAAAGGAAACCTTGGAATCTCTTGCTAACTTGGCATTTAGTACTTCTGGAGGACTACCTTGAATTGTGTGGTAAAAGATAGGATGCTCCTTACTAGCTTCTGGGTGAGAGGCACAAGTCAGGCGATGGCTCAGCTACCAGAACCCTCCAAGTTGTTTCTCTTGTATGGAAAGCACTGTCATGCTTCTCTGCACTGGAACAGCCTGAGTACAAACTGGTGGGCTTCAGAAAACTCACTATGCTCTGACAGACCAGTGTTATATTTCGATTTGTTTAGATGACCCTGGATCCTGCACTTTGTGTGACTACAAAGAGCAGTCCACAAAGAGGAGATGCTGAGCAGCCCAGAGGGATTACATTAGTCTCTGGGTTGGGAAGCAGTAGCCACAGCTGCTCCGATGAAAGTCTTTGCAAATACAGAGCTGAGAGAGTTGAGTTCAATGTTCTGTGGTCACCAGCAGTTAAGCTAATTGGTGTCAGGAGGAGGCATTTGTCTTTTGTAAACAGAGAGCACAATGTGCAGTGATTTTTTCTGTTAGCTGTGCCATTCTGTGGCCAAGAGGGTGGTTGGGGAGGAGGGGCTTGATTTACAGTTCTGATGCTGGAAGTGAAAGCTAAGGCAGAAGTTGTGCCCCAGAGGGTGTTGACAGGCAAATCTAAAATACCAATTCCAAGCCAGCTGCCCAATTAAAGTTCTCCATTTAAAATGGAGAATCAGAGCAAAATAGATGACACAACCTTGCTTGCTGAAAGTGAAGAGGATTTGAAGCACTTACTGGTGAAGATCAAAGACTACAACCTTCAGTATGGGTTATGTTGTTGTTGTTGTTAAGTGCCATGGAATCGGTTCTGAATCATAGTGACCTGGTATAGGGTTTTAAATCGTTGTTGTAGTAGATGGCCTCATCTTTCTTCCAAGGAATGCCTGGCAGGCACGAACCACGGACCTTGTGGTTTGTAGTCTAATGCTTATTGTATGGAGCCATTGCACTCCCCTGATTACAGACACCTCATTATAAAGAAAATGAAAATTATAACTACTAGACCAATAAATAACATTATGATAAGAGGAGAAAAGATTGAATTTGTGAAAGACTTCATTTCATCGGAATCCACAATCAATGTCCATGAAAGCAGCAGTTGAGAAAGCACTGGTCTTTCTAGCAATGACTCTTGTAGCAGAAAAGCGGTCTTAGACAATACATGAGTCAATTTGGGTGGCAAGGTTCTAATAAAATGATCATTACAAAAATAGATATGGTGACTAGGTGTGATCATTTGGTCATCAAGTTGTTGTTTGTCAGCCCTGTTCTAGAGGATTTGAATTGTTGTGCTGGCAAAGAATATTGCATATATCGTGGATTGCTAGAAGAATGAACAAATCTACTTCTAAGTCTTAGAAAATAAATCCAACCAGAATTCTCCTTAGAAGTTAGAATGGTGAGTCTTGGCTCACTTACTTTGGACACGTCGTTAGGAAATACCTATCTTTAGGAATGGACATCATGTTTGGTAAAGTAGAGCATCAATGAAATAGGGAATCGCTCAATGAAATGGATTAGCACAGTAGCCACAACAATGGATTAAAATACAAAAACAATCATGTGCAGCACTAGGCACTGTTTTGTTCTGTTATATATAAGGTCACCATGAGTCAAAGCTTAATCCAGAACAGCTAACAAAATTCAAGAGGATCTTACAGATACCTGTAGTGGTCTCAAATACAGTTTTTTCATTGATTTGTATGACTATGCTGGATTTATTTGAAGGAATCTCAGTGGGTAATGCCAGATATCATAATGTGTCTCTTTCTTTCTTGCCTTTATCTTAGGTTTTAGTGCCTTCCATGGTATTCATAAAAGCAAAAGAGCTGAAGAATTGATGGGTGATGGTCAGTGTTGAGCGTGAAATCTCTCTGTATTTAAATTTCCTTGTGAAATGTATGAGAACTTAGGTTGTTGTTGTTGTTGTTGTTAGGTGCCATCGAGTCAGTACCAAGTCATAGCAACCTTATGCACAACAGAACGAAACACTTCCAGATCCTGGGCCAACCTCACAGTTGGTGCCATGCTTGAGCCAACTGATGCTGCCACTTTGCCAATCCATCTCACTGGGGGCCTTTTTCTCTGACCTTCCAACTTACCAAACATGATATCCTTCTCCAGTGACTGGTCCCTCCTGATAATATGTCTGAAGTATGAGAGATGAAGTTTTGCCATTGTGGCCTAAAAGGAGCGCTCTGGCTGCACTTCTTCCAACACAGAACTAACTATTTGTTCTTTTTTGGCAGCTCATGGCACTTTCAATATTCTCCTCCAACACAATAACTCAAAAGCATCAATTCTTCTATGGTCTTCCTTATTCACGTCCAGCTTTTGCATGTATATGAGGTTATTGAAAATACCATGGCTTGGGTCAGGCGCACCTTAGTCCTCAAGCTGACATCTTTGATCTTCAACACTTTAAAAAGGTCTGGTGTAACAGATTTGCCTAATGCAAATACGTCGTTTGATTTCTTGACTGCTGCTTCCATGAGTGTTGACAGTTGATCCAAGAAGAATGAAGTCCTTGACAACTTCAATCTTTTCTCCATTGATAAGAATATTGTTTATTGGTCCAGTGGTGAGGATTTTTGTTTTCTTTACATTGAGATGCAATCCATACCAAAGGCTGTGCTCTTTGAAATTCATCAGTAAATATTTTAAGTCTTCTTCACTTTCAGCAAGCAAGGTTGGTATCATCTGCATATTTATGAGTCTTCCTCTAATCTTAACGCCACATTTTTCTTCATATAACCCAGCTTCTCTGATTCTTTGTTCAGCATACAGGTTGAATAAGTATGGTGAGAGAATACAATCCCATCGCACACCTATCTTAATTTTAAACCATTCCGTAATTCCATGTTCTGTTCCAACAACTGCCTCTTGGTTCATGTACAGATTCCTAATGAGCAAAATTAAGTGTTCAGGAATACTCATATTTCGCAATGCTGTCCACAGCTTGTCATGATCCACACAATCGAAAGCCTTAGGTAGAGGGGGAAACACAAGAGAAAGAAAACATGCAAAGGGACTTCATTTTTTTTCCAATTTTAGAAGACATAATTGATTTTCCATTCTTTTGAAACTTTCTCCTTTTACAGAAATCAGAGAATACCATGAGTATATTTTTACTAGCAGTAGTAACTAGGTGTGTTCATGATAACAGATGTGGAAAAAGTCTTCTCATAACACAGCTAACAGCCCAAAATATCACATTTTGAATATATGACACCCTCCAAATATATGGACAAGGGCTGGCTTATAGACCAAAGTGACCAAATATTTATAAACCATGAATATGCTCAATGAATTGAGCCAACCACATTCCTTGTACTGGTAATCTGAATTGAAAGCACACATTATTATTTTTTTTTTTTTTGGAAACTTTTATTGAGAATTGTGAAGGTTTATAGAGCAGATAATCAGTTTATATTTAACAATCTATACACGTATGCTTCATATCAGTGATTGCAATCCCCTCCATGTAACAGCACTTAGCCTGTTTCCTCCATGTGGTTCTTATTTCCCTTTCACCCTTCTTCCCAATCCTTCTGAACTGTATCTCTAGGTTAAGTATTGCCCTTTTGATCTTGAATGGTTGATCAGGGTGAGCATACCTTACTAGTGTTGTTGCCTGTCTATTGCTAGCTACCTATTGCTATAGAGCCATCTACTTCTTGGCTGAAAATTAGACCAAGAGGGTGAGTTCCATTGTAGACCTGAAGGGTGGCTGAAGGCCATAGTCTCTGGCTCCTCCCATCTCTTTCTGGCCAGCAATTCCAGTTTTTTTTATAATTTTGAATTTTGTTCCACATTGTTTCCCACTCTATCTGGGACCTTATAATGTGATCCTTTTTAGAGTAGTTAGTAGTGGTAGTTGAGCATCATCTAGTTCTTGTGGTCTCAGAGTCATGTTCACATGCTCCATTAGTTCACTGGACTAACTTATTCCAAGCCTCTTCAATTTTCATCACTTTTCTTTCTTCTACATATGGAGAGAACTTAGCTGACTGCTCAAGATCCCAGATACTATTCACAAAACCTCTTCTTCTGTTTTAAAGAATGTCATACAACAAGACTGTGGCTAGACAAATTCATGTGCAAATTGAAGTTATAAGAGAACAGACAAGACATAAAGAGGTGGAGGAAGTAAAAGAGAGGTGATATGCAGAAGGAAATGAATGAAGAGAGACAACAGGAAAAAGAAAGAGTGGCTTATACTGCAGCTTCTATTCCTTACCAGGGCATCATTACAGTTAGCCTCTTTTCTATCAGTAATGTGATAACCCAAGTAACTTTTTATTACTTGAAAACAAAAATAAAACAAAACCCTAACACATGTTCTTGGTGCACAAGACTCAGGCAGACAGGTTTAGATTGGGAGTCAGGAAGAGGAAGGAGGTTGCAAGGGCAGAGCAGAAGTTGCCAACTCATTTATTTTCTATTTTGTTTGTGCCTTGCTGCTCATCTTTGTTCTCTGACATGGATTCTCATAGGCAGCATTTGTTGGTAAAATTACACTGACCTTCAAATCCAGCTAGAGCAAAGGATGAGGAAAAACTCTTAGTGGTATTATATCCTTTTATTAAATCATGCATCTCATTCTCCTGGACTTAGCTAAACAGATAGAAAGGTAAGTAGAGTAAGCACACACGTATATTAGAAAATATATTTTCTAAAGTACATGCTGACATTGATTATATGGGACGAATTGTCTCAGGTGTACCCTAGACTTGCTATTTGATGTAAGGAATCCAGCTGCAGGTTCAGGGCACACTCTCTTCCACACAACTCAAGGTTGGTGTTGCCACTCTCAACTAAAGTATCTATATATGAATATTTTAACACCCTTCTGCAGCTACCCATAACAAAATAAATTACAGGCAGCCTTAACTTTTCTTTTTGATCAATATAAACAATCATGTGGCTCTTCAGTTTTCCACGAGAATGGTTTTGATTGTTGTTATTATGTGCTGTCCATTCAGCTTTGACTCAGCGTGACCCCATGTGCACACAAGAAAGCAAATGCTACACCATCTGCACAATCATGTTTGAGCCCACTGCTGCTGAGGCCACTATATCAATCTATCTTTTTAAGGGGCTTTCTCTTTTACTTTTATACTAATATCTACTGTCCCCTCCCTACCACTCCTGGTTCCCATCATAATTTTTTTCCCCCCTTTTAGTGTGGGTATCTTTTCTTAAGCTTTTGCAATAATGGTCTTATGCAATATTTGTCCTTTGGTGACTGACTGATTTCATTCAGCATAATATCCTTAAGGTTCATCCATGTTATGCAGTGGCTTGCAGCTTCCTTGTTATTCTTCAAGGTAACACAATATTCTATTGTGTGGATGTACCAAAGTTTGTTTATCCATTCTTCCATTGATGGCCACTTAGGCTGTCTCCATCTTTTTGCTATTGTGAATAGTGCTGCTATGAACATTGATGTGCATTTATCTGCTTGTGTTATCTTTCCATTTTCTTTTGATTATTCAATATTTTTCTTAATATTTTGCTCATGGAATCCTTCCATGTTATAACTCAAGATTCGGTTGTTTGTTTTCTTCTTCAGTTTTTCTGGTTTGAGAATATCAAGCATATTTTTCCCTTCGGTATTCTAACTCCAATTCTTTAATCATTTCATTATCATCTTTGTCTTCTTAAGCTGCCCTTTCATTTTCTGTTCATGTCTTCTATGATTTGATTTCTATTGTTTGCTTTAGCTAGTCTATGTTCAACAGTCTCAAAATCGCTTCTGACATCCTTTTTTGTCTTTGGTTGTTTTTCTTTTTCCTGTTTTCAATCGCCTTTTGCTTTCTTGTATGATATCATCCTGCAACGCCTCTGGTCTTCGGACATGAGTGTACAGTGCATGGAGCCTATTCTGAGATGGTTTTAAATTCAGATGGGATGTACTCAGGGCCACACTTTGGTTCTCATGGCTTGTTTTTAATTTTTTTTCAGCTTCAACGGAAACTTGCATATGAACAATTGATATTATGTTCTGCGGTTGTATATAATGCATATATAATATATCTATGGAAAGAGTTAGTTAGATTTTCCATCATCTCTTTCTGCAGGAGTATTCTATTTGAGTCCTGTGCATTCCGCTTGGCAAGATCCACTTGTTCAGTAACAGTTTATGTTATTGAAAAAGGTGTTTTCAATATACAGGTCTTTCATCTTGCAGAATTCTACCATGGGATTTCTGGTGTCCTTTCTATCACCATATTTGCTATCTTCTGATACTTCTTCTTTGTTTCCAGTTTCCACATTCTAATCAAAGTAACTGAATGTATCTGGCTTGCATGTTTTACAAATTTTCAGAAGTTGGTAAAAATATTCCTTTTCTTCTCCTTTGACATTAGTGTTTGCTGCATAAATTTGAAAAACAGTCATAGTCACAGGTCTTCCTTGTATGCATATTAATATTATCATATCAGTGACTGCGTTGTACTAAGGATAGTACAACCCTGTTGTCACTGAGTCCATTCAACTTATAATGACCCTGTAGGACAAAGTAGAATTCCTCCTTAGGGTTTCCAAGACTTTAAGTCTTTAAGGGAGCAGGCAGCCTATTATTCTCCTGCAGAGCAGCTGGTAGTTTTGAACTTCCAACAATGTGATGCAGGTAGCAGCCCAACACTTAATTTACCAGGACTCTCCACTTCAGGATAGATCTTGAAGTTTTCTTTTTGATTGTGAATGTGATACCAGTTTTCTTCAAATAGTTATTTTTAATATAGTAGACCATATGTTTGTCCAATTCAAAATAGCCAATACTGGTTCATTTCAGCTAACTCATACCTAGAATGTGTATCCTCAAGTGTTCCATTTCATTTTTGACAACTTCCAATTCCCTAGCTTCATATTTCATAATTCTATATTCCAGTTATTAGTGGATATTTACAGTTTTTTCTTCTCATTTTGTTGCGCCCCATCAACAAATGAAGATCATGCTAGCTTTACTTCATCCACAATATTAAAGTCGACTCTACTTTGAGAAAGCTAATTTTCCCCAAACGTATTTTGGGTGCCTTCCAACCAAAGGGGCTCATCTTTTGGCATTATGCCAGAGAAGATTTGACTGCTATTTTTAACATTTTCACTGACCAGTTTTTTTAGAAGTGAATTGCCATGTCCTTCTTCCTTGTCTGTATTAGTCTGGAAGCTCTGCAGAAACCTATTTACCATGGATGACCCAGCTGATATTTGTATTACTAGTGGCATAGCTTCCAATAACACAATATGTAAGCCACCACAGTACAACAAACTGACGGATGAATGGTGGCATTTTAGTAGTTTTTTAAATGATAATTTACTATATTAACCTCTGTTGCTGTTGTGTGTCATCAAGTTCGTTCTGACTCAGTGATCCTGTATAGGGTTTCCAAGAATGGCTGGTGGATTTGAAATGCTGACCTTGAGGTTACCAATTTGAAAGTTTTCAGAATGGAAATTTCCCCTTCTTTTCTTGTTTATCCTTTCACTTTGATGCAGCAGGTCCAAGTTGAATCCTAAAGTGTGTTTGCTACTTTTGACTAAGCCAGGCAATTTCCAAGCCCTTGACTATATCTCCTAATATTTTGCAATAGTTTTTTCAAGTGTAAGCATGCTCCATTTCATTGACAAACCTTTTAACCAATTGCTGGAGTTTCTTTTATGTAAATGCTGGCATATTTTGCTAGTTTGGTTGTAAAATCTTTGCAAACATCTTATCTCTCAGGATCTAAAAATGATGTATAAACGTTGTCAATAGAAGCTATATCTTAGGGTAAACTATATTATGCAGTTGCCTGGAACATTTAAATCAGTAATGATATAACTTTAAGGAGAATCATTTCTGTGTTTAATAAAAGCAAATTGTGGTATGCAAATTCTACATAATACGTTGTTAGTTCATTCATATTCTTGAAAAGTTTTTTCAATTAAGCATTATCATTTAAAAAATCAGATACAGAATCACAAGGAAACACATGAATAAATCAATACAAAGAACAAGTATCTTCCTATTAAGATATTTGGTTTATCCTTTAAGAATTTAGATTTTCATGTGGTTCCTCTAGTTTATTAATTTCAACTTTCTCTTCATGTTAAAAAGTAAATGAACATATGTAAATGAAACCCATAACTTTTATTTTACTATATGGTCCATATTAAAAAGATGGGATCTAGGCACAATGGTAGGATGTGGTAATCACATGCCATTTTTGTGCAGATTAGATGTTATTATTATGTTAAGAGAGAAGGAGTAATTGCTGCATAATTAAGTTTGCTCTCTTATATGCCACTGCCCATTTATTTTCTCTTATGTTTTTAAGAATTACTAGAAAATGTATCCAGAGCTTACTTTGGAAAGATATAATTTAGATAACAATTCAAGATCTATCCCAAATGTTTCTTGTATTGCAGAAGTCGTGAGTTCAAAGTCTTATGTTATTCTTTTTTTTTCCTTTGAGGAATAAAACAGGGCCCTTATTTAATAAACAGACTTCTGGTATGTTGCTATAGGATAGGCACTGGACTGTGAACTACAAGGTCAGCAGTTCAACCCCACGAGGTGCTCCTTGAAAACCCCATACAGGATTGCTGTGAATAAGAACCGACTTGACAGCACTTAACAACAACATTTAATAAACAGAAGAGCCTAAATTTTGCCGCTAGGCTACCTGGTTTCAAGTCCTGACTCTGCTACTTACTAGCTTTAGAACGTTTCTACAGAGTTAGAAGAGTGCCAGTACAATATGAATGTTAGCTCTTACTATTATTATCTTACTGTTAGTAACATGATACTTGTTCCTTCTGGCAAACATTTGATCATGCACAGATACTTAGTAAGCTACCATATTGCACAACAGAATAGAATGTGATTGGCACTTCCTGGGGCACAAACTTGTATTCTACAAGAATGGTATCTTCAGGCGCTATACAATTTGAAAGCCTTGATGACCAACTTCCATTTTATACCTATCAAAGCATACCATCAAGTATTTGGCTGAAATTCCAAACTATATTAAGAAGACAAATTTCCTCTCTGCCTTCCAGAGAAAGAGCTATAGAGAGAACACCACAAAAACTTTCCATTATAGAACAATATAAATTAAATTCATATTTATAGACCAAATTAGTCATGTTTGATATTCTTTGATTCATTTAAACAAGCAGGTTGTCCTGAGGAGACTTCAGTGTACCACTTCTGCTCAGGTGATGTGCAAATACTCTTAGGGAATTGGTATAACCAAGTGTTTCTTCTATTAACACCATAGTATTTCTATTGGGTGTTCTACAATGGGTTTTTGTTTATAGGAGTATGTCCTTTATAGGGTAAAATGAGACAAGATATTTTGTTTCTAATTGTGAAGTTTAGGACTTTGAATATGTAGAGTGATAAAGGCAGTAATTGTGTTAGCATCTCAAAACTAAAAAACCAAACCCATTGTCACTGAGTCCATTCTGATTCTTGGTGGTTCCATGTGTTACATTGTAGAACTGCTCCATATGGTTTCTTATTTTTTAGCTATAATCTTTCTGGAAGCAGATCTCCAGATCTTTCTTCTATGGCGTCATTGGGTAGATTTGAACCACCAACCATTTAGTTAATTGAATGCAAACCATTTACAACACTCAGAACCCTATTGGCATTTCAGAGCTCCCCCCAAAATATTAATACTTAAGAGATGTTGAATCTCAGTTGAACTAAATTCAGAGAGACATTTTGACCTTTATACTCATTGCCATTGATTTGGTTCCAACTCATAGCAGCCTTATCAGATAGAACAGAACTGCCTCATAGCATTTTTAAGACTATAATCCTTATGGATGCAGACTGCCACAGCTTTCTTCTGGTTCTTCTTGCTAGTGTGTTCAAACTTCTGACCTTTTGGTTAGCCGCCAAGAGCTTAACCTCTGCTAATTTCTTTTGTTTCAAAACCATAATCACCTGTAGCCTTGCAGGAGTTTTGTTTCTTCCATCAATATAATGCAGCTCTTACAAATTCATTTTCTTTCCTAAGAATCAGAACATTAGTAGAAAATGTTCTTTTCTATTTCTTTAGTTTTTGTTTGTTCCTCAAGTTGATCATCAAACCCTCAGGGTAAAGAAATTTAATTCAATCATCATAAATGTAGCATGAGGCACTTTTAGAAAGTTTCTAGTTTACAATCCAATCACATCCTCCTCCTCTTTTGGCCTGAAAGAGACTGTTGCCAACAGAACAGAGAAGGCATCTGAAGCTTTCTTTTTATAATTTCACATTGATAACAATCACTTGCAAAAATAGACAGTGTTCAAAAGATGAAGTGCTTCTTCATATTTCCTCAAAGAATTCTGAAATTACTATGTGCAAATGTTTATAAAGGCTTTAATTATCACCTTAGGATTTCATATTGAGATCTGTAAATAAATGGAAGATGGAAATTTATAAAGCACTTTTTTGAAAACCTTACTGTGCACAATACATTTAATTAAGGTCTAGCATCTTAGTCTGGACTGCATTATTCCAAGAACATCTGTAACCCTTTGTCCTCATTTCTGCTATTTTTTTCCCACAGTATTCTTACATATCACCCCCAATTCCCTACTGCGTAATTTAGAATACTTTTATTTGTCCTTTGCCATTTTATCCTGGAATAACCATGTCTTTTTCCTAGATTAATTTCCCCTCTCCATTCTTGACTTGTGAGCCTTCATTTCAGTAAAGGTTTCATGCACTTGATATCCTTAACTTCTCTTTGTATTTGCCATTCACCTACTTGTCCATTCGTTTTGGTCTATAACCTGAATTTTCTCTGCTCTCATCTCCTGGAGAAAGTTATGGTGATTTTGTGCTCTAAAAATCCATGCCATATAGCTTTTGATGGGTCCTAAGCAAACCATGCTAGCTAACTGCTCTGGGTCATATCTATCATTTCAAAGATCTTCTCCTCTCCCCAGATATGTAAAATCATCCATAGCCCTTTTCTTTCCTCTTCACCAAGATGAGTAATATCATCTGAAAAAAAATCCAACCCATATTCTTTATTGCATTTCCCACTTTACATTTTCTGTGTTGCCACCTGTCATCATATCCTTAAACCCTGAATACAGAAAGAAGCTTCGTTTCCTTCTCAAGATAAATAACTTAGCCTATGATCACCACTCCTTCCTTTGGTAGGGAGTCATTCTCTTTATTTCACATCTTCAAACACTCCATTTCCTATTTGCTTGTTTTTGTTGTGCCAATTAACATTTGTATCTTCCCTTTAAAATGTTACTCATAAACACTTATTATCAGATGTCTAGCATTGTATTGGAACAACTACTTTCCTGAAAACACAGCCTATTATAACGAATTATGAATTATCTTAATTTTTGTTATTTTTTTTAAAGAAGATCTTTTAATATATGCTTGCATGTTTATTGTCTGTCTTGCTCTATAAGAATATAAGCCCTTTGAAGAGTCAGACTTTATCTGAGTTCCTTATTGTACGGCTTGTCTAGTGCAAAATAAGCACACAGTACCTACTAATTGAGCAAGTAGATAATCATCAACTAATTCAACAGCCACTGAAAACCTTCATTCTCTTTGGAATTTCAGAGATATTTGATCATGATTCTTTTCATTATTAATGTTATTTTGGCAACATATTTCTTGGGGTCATATTTCATTTTCATCATAATGTCTAGTTAGTTTTTATTTCTTATTCTGTAGACTTCTATACATGCTTCTTTTCTCCATTCCCATTTTTGTATTCTCAGCGTAACAATTTCAATACTATATAACAGTCTCCTACTTCCCTTCCATTCCACTTGACCAATCTATCTTGTATTAAACTATCAGTGTAATCTTCTAAAGAAAAGTTCTGGGCATACAATTAACAAACTCAAACATTATTAGGGGCTTCTGTTGCTTAAATTCTACAATTTTAGGAGTTCTATGGAGTAGTGCTGTGGGTTAATGCCCAAGGTTGGATTGAACCTCAAGGTCGGCAGTTCAGGCTCACCAGCCATTCTTTGGAAACCCTATAAAGGACTGTTATGAGTCAAAACCGACTCGACCGTACTTAACAACAAAAGTGATGGGATTCCAATGAAATGATATACTATAGGATGAATGTAAAACTAAGGTTCTCCCATGTAAACTATCACATAATTCACAATAAAATATTAAAAAAAAAAAAAAAAAAGTGATGGGATTCCAGCTGGTATTTATTGCCAGCTCCAACATGATCTTTCTGGCCCAGTAAAACATGATTCAAATACATTCCAAATGTTCATATCTGTAAGTTGCACAGTTATAGAATTTCTTCTCCCTTTAGCTATCTCAGATCCCTGTTGCTTCAGTGGTTAAGCACTTGGCTACAAGCCAATAACCCACAAACCTCTCATAGGAGAAAGATGTGGTAGTAAGCTTCTTTAGATTGTTGTCAAGTGCCATCAAGTTGGTTCTGACTCATAGCGACACTGTATAGGGTTTCCTAGGAGCAGCTGGTGAGTTTAAACTGCTGATTTTGTGGTTCAAGTAGACTTTGTAGTTGAGTTCATTAACCTACAGTACCACACTAAGACTCCTTGGAAAGCCTATGTTGCTGTTATTAGATGCCTTTGAGTCATTTCTGACTCAAAGCAACCTTATGCACAACAGAATGAAACATTACCTGACCCTGTGCCATCCTCATAATTGTTGTTACATTTGAGCCCGTTGTTGCTGCCACTGTATCAAGCCATCTCTTTGGGGTCTTCCTCTTTGGACTGGTCCCTCCTGACAATATGTCTAAAGAGCTACAGACAAAGCCTCACTTTCCTGGCTTCTAAGAATTATTCTGACTGCACTTCTTCTAAGATAGATTTGCTTGTTATTCTGACAGTCTATGATACTTTTAATATTCTTCAAAAACACCAACATTTAAATGCATCAATCTTTTCTGGTATTCCTTATTCATTGTCTAACTTCTCATGCATATGAGGTGATTGAAAATACCATGACTTAGGTTAGACAGACCTTAGTCCTCAAATGACATCTTTGCCTTTTAACACTTTAAAGAGGTCTTGTGTAGCAGATTTGCCTAAGGCAGTATGTCGTTTGATTTATAACCATTGCTTCCATGCATGTTAATCGTGTCGTGGGTCCAAGCAAAATGAAGTATTTGATAACTTCAATCTTTTCTCTGTTTATCATGTTATTTATTGGTCTAGTCGTGAGGATTTTTGTTAACATTGAGACAATACTGAAAGCTGTGGTATTGGATCTTCGTCAGTATTTCTAGTCCGTTTCACATCCAGCAATCAAGGTTGTTTTATCTTCATATCGCAAGTTGTTAATGAGCCTTCCTCCAATCCTGATGCCATATTCTGCTTCAGCAAAGATTCACAGCTACAGAAACCCTATACTGGGTCACTGTGACTCGGAAATGACTTGATGGCACTTAATAACAACATGCTAAAGAGCAAGATTCAGAGTCTCTTCTGACATCCATTTTAGTGTTTTCTTTCTTTTGAATTACCTTTTTCTTTCTTTACGTACGATGTTCTAGATGTCATGCCACAACCTGAGCTGATGGGTCAATTCTACTCTGTCCTATCGGGTCATTTTGGGTCAGAATTGACTTGACATCCACAGGACTAAATGGATTTGACTATCTTAACTCATCTGCAGGATACTCTGCTGGACTGTAACATCGTCTGAACCACAGGTTGGTGGTTAAAGATCATCAGCCACTCCTCAGAAACCCTATACAGGGTTGCTATATGTTGCATCTGACTCTACGGTACTAAACAACTACTCATCTTCCAGTACTTAATTGCCACCTCTTCAACTGAGCTCTCTAAGAGTGCCCCCAGTGGAGGTGTTTATTCCTCCTTTAAATTATCACAATATTTTTAAGTTCTTTATGGCATGCCCCATATGATGTACTCATTAAACATATTTGTGTGCCTTTTTCTCTAGTCTATTAAATTGTATACATATAGTGCTTGAAAACAAGAATGTTGTCTTTATATTTTTTATTTCATTACTTCTTATCATAGTGTCTTTTTTCCTTCCAGCTTTACTGAGATACAATTTACATACAATGAAATCCACCCATTTTAAGTGTATAGTTTGATGAATTTTGGCAATTATATGCAGTTATTGGTTAGATGATTAATGAACTGCAAAATAATTTGGTGCCAAATCATCATCCCCAAACCCTATTTATTCCTCAGTTGGATTCAGTAATTCATTGCATTGGCTACACAGAACTCAGACACCATACTCAGAGTTACAGAATTTATTAGGGAAATTAACAGGTTACAATACAGGATCAAAAAATGTTCAGAAGACAATTGTTCAAGTCAGTCTGATAAATGCCTGCAGGACACACCACTCCATCACAAGCCTCAGTCTGGAGGCATTCAGCTCCATGGGGCAGCTAACCTAGCTCTCTGACTTAAGTGCCTGGAGGCACCCTACTCTATAAACAAGCTTCCTGCCCAAAGTCACCCAGCTTTATCTGCTCTGTGGGCTGTTAAGTCCAATGCTCTGGTTCTTTGTTCTGCTGACACTGCTCCTCTATCACTCCTCCAAAGTCACAGTTTCTGTCCCTGGGTCTAGGAAGTTCAAAGCTCAGGGGATGCAGGGTCCATAGTATTCACTCTACTCCTGACTCTTTCTTCTTGATAGTGGTGAGATACTCCCTCTACTTCTGAAATGGTTCCTTTTATACCCATGCTAGAGTTTAATGTTTTACAATTACAATGAACTCTGCTAACACCCACAGCTGAATCATGTCATCCTATCAATATCTTCTCCCAGACCCAGCAGGGCAGAAACATTGTTCAGTGGGAGTTATAAAGACAAGGCTTATTGTTGTTGTTGTTAGGTGCCATTGAGTTGGTTCCGACTCATAGCGACCTTATGCACAAAAGAATGAAACACTGCTCGATCCTGGACCAACCTCTAGAAGACACGTATTAAATAATTCACTATACCACAGACCACTCCCTGGCTCATCTAAACTTTTCATGCATAATGGATTAATTTTTATCATAAAAATCGTTTTAACTGGGCATATCCATGAAAGCTTCTAAGCCAGCCACTCTGTGCATTTATCGTCCCCAATTTTTGATATCAAATTTCTAAATTGCCCATCCCTATCAACCAGTACTCTCAGAAGACAAGCAAGTTCTTCAATGTAATACAAGACTCTTGTGTTCTTTTGAAGCTATAGGGATCTGCATTCATAAGTAAAGTCCAGTCCATAGCAAGTCATCAGAGTTGCAGCAATTTATATTAGCTCAAACATCACTCTCTTCATTCAGTTGAGTTCTGAAAAATTAATCCCTAGCCATTCTTCCCAGGTCAAATGGGTACCAGCTGAAAGCTTGGGAGTCCACACATTCTTTCCCACACTTCAGACCACTGGTTCCTTCACTCACTCTCTCAGTCATTTTATTTTCTGCACGTTTTTCCTTTAAACATAAATGTCCTGTTTTCTCACAGTTTTGGGTGTGGCTCCTTACTCTGTGCACAAGATACTGGCTTAAAATAAAGCCTGTTCATTCTATTGAATAATTCCTCTTTTACCATATCCAATTTGGTATAGGCTGAAGACAGGTTTACAAGTTCTCTGTAATAAAGATATCCAATAACCATTCCAATCATACATGTGCATGTTGCCTTGGGCCTCTGGCTGACAGGGTGGATCAAGTAGGTTCTGGTCCCCTGTCAATTATCTTTCTTAACTCTAGTCAAGTTCTGATCATCCAGCCATTGAAACCAGGTCAAGTGGGTACTATCTGCAAGTTTGGGTGTTCTTGTGCATCTCCCCTCACTTCATATCAGCTGGATACTTCACTCTCCTCTCTAGTGCTTTGTGGCCATGTCCCTGTCCCTGGGCCCAGGAGTCCCCAGGTCTTGCCATACTGCTGGCTACCAGGTCTCAA
>NW_006408523.1:42591480-42603986 GCF_000296735.1 Chrysochloris asiatica
CAATAATAGTCGTATGCAGTACTTCTCCTTTTGTGATTGGCTTAATTTCACTCAGCACAATGTCCTCAAGATTCAGCCATGTTATGCAGTGGCTTGCTGCTTCCTTGTTATTCTTCAAGGTAGCACGATATTCCGTTGTGTGGATGTACCACAGTTTGTTTATCCATTCCTCCATTGATGGGCACTTCGGAGATCTCCATCTTTTTGCTGTTGTAAATAGTGCTGTTGTGAACATTGGTGTATATATATCTACTCGTGTTATGGCACGTATTTCTTGTGGGTAAATACCAAGTAGAGGAATTGCTGGATCATAAGGCATCTCTATTTCCAACCTTCTGAGGAAGCACCATATTGTTTTCCAGAGTGGTTGGACCATTTTGCAATACCATCAGAAATGTAGGAGGGTCTTAGTCTCTCCGCATCCTCACCAGCATTTATTGTCCTCTACTTTTTTGATCTTTGGTGTTATTGCTGATGTGAGATGATATCTCATTGGTGTTTTGATTTGCATGTCTCTAATGGCTAGTGATCATGAACATTTCTTCATATGTTTGCTGGCTGCCTGGATCTCCTTGGTGAAGTGTCTGTTCATGTCCTATATCCATTTTTTAATTGAGTTATTTGTCTTTTTCTTGTAGAGGTGTTGTAGTTTCCTATATATTTTAGAAATTAGTCCCTTGTCTGATGTGTCAATGCAAATTTTTTTTCCTTCTCTCTTCTGTGGCCTCCCTTTTTACTCCTTTGGTGAAGTCTTTAATGCACATAAGTTTTTAATTTTTAGTATATGCCAATCATCTATTTTGTCTACTTTTGTTTTGTATAATTTTCAGAATGTTTGGTAGTCTGTGTGTGCCCTGTATTACAGTCCTCAAATTTGTTCCTACTTTTTCACTGATGGTCTATATAATTCTGGGTTCAAATTTAGGTCTTTAATCCATACTGAGGTGATTTTTGTATAAGGTGTGAGATAAAGGTCTTATTTCAGTCTTTTGCATATCGCTTTCCAGTTCTGCCAGCATCATCTGTTGAAGAGATTATCTCCTCCCCATGCAATATACTTAGGCACTTTGTCAAAACCAGTTGGCTGCATGTGGATGGGTAAATTCCTGGATTCTAGATTCTGTTCCGTTGATCTATGTATCTTTCATTATACCAGTACCAGGCTGTTTTGACCACTCTAGCCGTGTGGTAAATTTTGAAATCACGGAGTGAGAGGCTTCCAACTTTATGCTTCTTCTTAAGCAATGCTTTGCATATCCTGGGTCTCTTTCCTTTCCATATAAAGTTTGTAATTGTTTTTTCCATCTCTTTGAAGAATGTCATTGGAATCTGGATTAGGATTGCATTATATGTGTAGATTTCCTTGGGCAGTATTGACATTTTCACAATGCTACATATTCCTATGTAGGAGCATGGTACATTTTTCCATTTTTGTAAATCTTTTTTTTTTTGTAGTAGTTTTTTGTAGTTTTCTTTGTATAGGTCTTTTTTTCCTCTGGTTACATTTATTCCTAGATATTTCATCCTTTGGACAGTTATTGTAATCAGTATTGCTTTCCTAATGTACTTTTCAGTGCTGTCATTATTAGTATAGAAGAATCCAATGGATTTTTGTATGTTGATCTTATACCATGCCACTTTGCTGAATCTTCTAATGAGGTCTTATAATTGGTTTTTTTTTTTTAATTTTTTAATTTTTTTTACTGAGTCTTTGTGTCTCCCAAGGGCTTTTAAATAACCTCTTTGCCTTCTCCACTGCCTGTGACCTTATTCAAGTTACTTGATCTCTCAATTAGGTTTTTGTAATGGCTTCCTAACAGGTACTCCCAAATTTTTGACTATACTCTTTTAGTCTTTACAGTGCAGTTATTTACCCCCCAAAACACATATATGAGTCATGCCTTATATAAAATGCTCTAATCAGATGAGATTCCAAATAGTTAGTTGGTCCATATAGACCTGCTCAATCTTTCCTTACTGTCCTCAATCTTCTGCTTTGATCTTACACAACTCTCTCACTTTATGCCTTTATGTAATAACTCTTGCCATTAAATCACCTGTTCCAATGAGAAACCTTTCTTAACCCTGAGTCACATCTTCCTATTAAACGCTATTAATACATATGCATAATTTCATTTGTTTATTTACAGAATATTTTATTAGATATTACTTTATGTCTGACATTGTTGTTAAGTACCTTTGAGTCACTTCCAACTCATGTTGTTGTTGTTGTTGTTGTTAGGTGCTGTTGAGTTGGTTCTGACCCATAGATACCTTATGTACAACTGAACAAAACACTGCCCGGTCCTATGGTGTTGTTCTCACAATTGCTGCCACTGTGCAAATCCATGTCTTTGAGAGTCATCTTCTTTTTTGTTGACTCTCCACTCTACCAGGCATGAGATCCTTACCCAAGGACTAGTTTTTTCTGATATGTATGAGAGATGAACTCCAGCCATCTTGGCTTTTAAGGAATGTTCTAGTTGTACTTCTGCCAACACAGATTTGCTTGTTCTTCTTGAAGTCCATGGTACCTTTAATATTCTTCTTCAGCATCATAACTCAAATGCATCAATTCTTCTATAGTCTTCCTTAGTCATTGTTCAACTTTAACATGCATATGAGGTTATAGAAAATACCATGGTTTGGGTCAGGCACACTTTAATCCTCAAACTGACAAATTTGCTCTTGAATACTTTAAAGAAGTCTTATGTAGAAAATTTGCCTAATGCAGTATGCCATTTGATTTTTTGACTGCTGCTTCCATGAGTGTTGATGGTGGATCCAAGCAAAATGAAATCTTTAACAATCTCAATCTTTTCTGCATTTATCATGATGCTATTTATTGCTCCAGTGCTCCATATAGGGTTTTCAAGGCTTTATTATTATTATTTGAATCTTTGCAGGAACAAACAGCCTCATTCTCCCATGGAGCAGTTGGTGAGCTTAAAACACAAACCTTGCAATTCGCAGTCTAGTGCTTATCCTGTGGCTCCACCACACTCTGACACTGTTAGAAGTACTTTAAGTATTAACTAATCTTCATACCAACACAATGAAACAGGTACTTAATTTTTTTTTTTTCATTTGCTCATTTTTAACATACAAATAAATGGAGACATGTCTTGCCTAAGGTCATACAGCTAGTGAGTGGTTGTTGTGGTGGTTGTTAGGTGCCAGAGGATTGGCTCCAATTATAGTGACCCTATTCAGAACAGAACAAAACACTGCCTGGTTCTGCATAATCCTACAATTTTTGTTATGCTTGAGTCCATTCTTGTACCCACTGTATCAGTCCATTTTGTTGAGGGTTTTCCTCAACTTTACCAAGCATGATGCTCTTCTCCAGAGACTCTTCCTCCACGTAACATGCCCTAAGTACCTGGAATGAAGTCTCACCATCCTTGATTGTAAGGGGCATTCTGGCTGTATTTCTTATAAGACAGATTTGAGCAGTAAGTTGTAGTAAGGACCAGTCCCAGACATTTGGCTCCAGAGTTAATACTTTTTAATCATCTCACTTGTGCTGCATCGCCCCCTTAGTGATATTTATCACAGTCACAATTTGCATTTACCTACGTGATTGCTCATGAAGGTCTGTTTCCCCACTGCAAGAAAAGCAATCTGTTGGATTATTAATTGTGTCACTGCTACCTGTAAAAATGCTTGGTACACAATGCAGTTAGTAATAAAAGAATGATACCACACGAATAAATTCAATCTTCAACTATTTATTGACATGATTGCATTTAAATGTTAACTTCTACTCATATTTGTGCTATGTTAGAAGTTTCATGCTGCCAAGTTAAGTTAAATCAAGAATCTAGAATGAACATATTTGAAATATGTAATACATATCATCATGGCTTTACAACTTAATTAATTGTGTGTCTAAAGTAGGGAGATCAGCATTTCAGAAATGTTATAGAAAGTATTCATTTTTTATTCATGCTGAAAGTTTCATGAGCCAGAAGTCATCTTCCTTTTTTCTAATTAATGAATTCAAACTCCTGATCAAGCTAAAGTCAAGGAATAGTAAAAGAGGTTAACATTTTTTATCACCTTTTAAATGAAGGTTGTTTTTTTTTTGTTATTATAAATTGTACAAAATTTTAGAAACATACATTATTAAGAAATTAAGAGTCAATCACTAATAAGCCTACCAAGATGAATAAAACATACAGAATTAATCTCTTAGTGCATAAATTCTTATAACACATATGTACATATATAAATATAGAGAAATGCATATAATATAGGTTCTGGTATGGCACTGGAGGATAAGCACTGGACTGCTAACCACAAGGTTGGTGGTTAAACCCTATATAGGGTTACTATGAGTCAAAATTGACTCGATGGCACTTAAAAACAAGAATATATAGTAATGTGAGTGTATTCTTTGAAAATTATAATGCTACTTTAAATGGGTGCTTGTTTAACTTAATCCAATACCATGAACATTTTACTATTATTAAGTGTATTTTTTTAATATTGAATGACTGAATAAAACTCATTATAGGGATAAGCCATAATTTATTTTGACATTTTCCTCTTGGTTCCAGTATTTTCTTTCAAGTTCATTTCTTTCAAGAATGAACAAATATTCTTTTGTATAAATCACTACCTATATCTCTGAAATGTCCTTCATGCTAGAGTCTCCAAAATGGAACTGGTGGATCAGAAAGACTAAGCAGTTTAGCTCTTTGGACTCGTATTAACTAATTGTTCTCCAGATTAATTATAGTTAATTAAATCTTATATATTCATAGATGCAGTAGTCAGTAAATAAAATATTGTATTACTTTAGGTATGAGATAAAAGACCTCTTTAAAGTGATATAGACACAAGATATCAGTTTGAGAACTAAGGTGTGCCTGACCCAAACATGGTATTTTCAATACCTCACATGCATGTGAGAGCACTGTGAATATATGGTAAGCACTGGCTTGATAACCACAAGATCAGCAGTTCAAGTCCACCAGCTGCTCTGCAGGAGAAAGATGGGACTTTTCTGCTCTTACAAAGATTTGAAGTCTCAGAAATCCTACTTAGGGTCACTATGAGTCAAAAGGGACTCAACTACACTTAACAACAGCAACAATATGCATGGGAAATCTGGACAATGATCAAGGACCACTGTAGAATAATTGATGTATTTGAACTATGGTGTATGTGAAGAATATTGACTATACCATGAGCAGCTAGTAGAACAAACAAATATGTCTTGGAGGAAGAATAGCCAGAATGTTCTGTAGAAGAGAGGGCGGGTGGCAAGTCATCATTTCATGCAGTTTGGACATGTTATCCAGAGAGATCAGTCCCTGGAAAAGGACATCATTCTTGGTAAAATGAAGGATCAGCAAAAAAGGGGAAGCCCTTTAACAAGCTGGAGTGACCCAATTGCAGCAATAATGGACTCAAACAGAACAACTGTAACGAAGACGCAAAGAGTAGGCAGTGCTTCTTTCTGTTATTCTTAGGGGTCACTGTGAGTTGGAACTGACTCAAGAACACCTAACAACAAGAAGTATACAAGGGCACTTACACGATTACAACTTTACCAGTATTCAGTATCGTTCTCTGAAAGAAAACCTTTGATGATTCAAAACTTTGCTAACCCTATGTTAATGATTGGGAAAATGGGTATTCTTACATACTGTGAATGTTTATAAAAAATTGCTACAACCCTTATAGAGGGAAGTTTGGACAGTTCTACTACAATTTAAAATCACTTACCCTTTGACAAAAATTTCATTTCTTGAAATTATTTTTAAAGATACATATAATTGGTTTTAAAACTATCTAAAAGTATTCCTGATTATTTTGCATGTAATAGTACAAGATTAAGCAAGCCAACCATCTGTGTAAATTAGATGAGTATATAAATGTGGTATAGACATACCGTAGACACTTATATCTGTTAGAGCTCTTTGTGTTAAACATAAAAGAAATCTAACTCTAACTTGCTTAAACTATCAAAAAAATAAACACACCCTCACAATTTGAAAATGTGGTGACAGGATAGACTTTAAAACAAAACAAGTAATAACAAACAGTTGTAGATCAGTACGTTCTGTCTAACAGTGACCCCACATATGCCAGAGTAGAATTGTTCCTCACAGGATTTTCAGGACTGATTTTTCAGAAGTAGATTTCCAGGTGCCTCTGGGTAAACTTGAACCTCCAACCTTTCATTTATCAGCCAAGTGTGTTAAACATTTGCACAACCAGGAAGTAGACTGTAGGACATCCATAACTTCTTGATTTACTCGATTCTCAAACATCTAGTTTCTGTCCTTTACTTTGGTCAGTCTTCCATAGTTTCTTGTACCAGAGATAGGCCTGGACTTTTGGAAGCCAATCAGCTGGTCTGATCAACAGTGGTTGTTTCTCTGTGTGTTAAAGTGACCATGTGGGCCCAGTCAGAATGGAGCTCAGGTTTTTTGATGATTCAGAAAGTTGCTCTTTTTCTTGATGAGATGAAGAAGTGACACAAATGAGGTAAGTAAATGGAAGGATACTGGGAAGGCACCACAATATCCGTGGTAATTTCCAGGCAGTAACTGAACAATAAGGCAGCTTTATATACACAGATCCAAATGAACACCAAACGTAGAGCTGTTGTGGTTAAGTGCCATCAAGTCAGTTTCAACTCATGGTGACTCTGTATAGGTTTTCTGAGAATTAGTTGGTGGATTGAACTGCCAGCCTTGCAGTTGTTATTGTCGTTGTTAAGTGCCATCTAGTTG
The DNA here is from genome assembly GCF_000296735.1 of Chrysochloris asiatica. Classification (NCBI taxonomy): domain Eukaryota; kingdom Metazoa; phylum Chordata; class Mammalia; order Afrosoricida; family Chrysochloridae; genus Chrysochloris; species Chrysochloris asiatica. The sequence goes on from NW_006408523.1 coordinate 42,598,230, forward strand.
GATTTGACCCATAGCAACCCTATGTAGGGTTTCCAAGGAGCGGCTGGTGAGTTTGAACTGTTGACCTTGCAGTTCAAACTGACCTAGCAGTCCAGCACATTAACCCACAGCATCACACCAGGACTCCAACCTTGCAGTTAGCTGTTCAGTATTCAGAAAGATGATGCTTTCTGCTCCCATAGCCGTGGAAACCCTATACCAGGTTTCTATGGGTCAGAGTCAGTAGGCACTTCACAACAACAATGACTGGTGTGGTGCTGTAGGATTAACATTGCAGTGAGCAGTCCAGTGTTCATCCTACAGGGCCACGCTAGTTGATGTGGTTATTGTTAACTGCTAACTGACTCTGACTCATAGCAACCTGGTATAGGGTTTCAGAGTGGGAGCAGAAAACCTCATCTTGCTCCTGTAGAGTGGCTGGTGGGATTGAACCACTGACCTTGTGGTTCTCAACCAGTGCTTATCCTACAAAGCCACTGCAATAGGCAAAAAAAATAGCTAATAAAGAACATTGTCTGTAATTAGTTGGTGGTGATTTTAAGCGCCGTCAAGTCAGTTCTTGGTGGCCTTATACAGGGTTTCTGAGGAGTGACTTATGGATTTGAACTGCCAACCTTGTGGTTAGCAGTCCAGTGCTTATCTGACAGAATATTATTATCCTAGGAATTATTTTTCATGATATATTTATACTTAGTCTTAAAATTGTATATCTAAAAATATGCATGATTACCTTGCATTATAATAGTAAAAGGTTGTAAGCAAGCCAACCATCTGCCTAAATTAGATGGGTTATGTAAATGTAGTATAGCCATACCATAAACTCTTGGATCAGTTAGAGCTCTTTATGTTGCATAGAACAGAAATCTAGTTCAGACTGGCTTAAACTATTCAGAAACTAACAGCACACTGTAGGGGAAGTACTGAACTACTAACTGCAAGGTCACAGGCTCAACCCCTCAGAAACCCTATACAGGGTCGCTGAGAGTCAGAACCGACTTGATAGCACTGAATAACAAATAATAAGGTATTAAGTATGACTACACCCACGCACATATACATACACATTTGCTCATATATGCAAATAATCTTTCTAAAAGGTAAACAAGGAGCTGGTAGCATGGGTTGCTTGTGTGGAAGAGAATTTGGGTTAATATAGTGAAAAGTAAGTCCCCAAACACCAATGTCGGGGGCTTACTTTTGACTATAAACTATAAATTAAATTTTTATTACCAGACTCCTGGTGTGGTACTGCAGGTTAATGTGCAGGACTGTTAGGTCAGTTTGAACTGCAAGGTCGGAGGTTCAGGTTCACCAACTGCGTCTCAGAAACTTTATACATGGTTGTTATGAGTTAGACTCAATGATACTTAACAACAACAAAAACAATATTCTAAATAAATGTTTAGTCTGACAAAGTCTTGTGCTACGTTTTATCTCTTTAAATATGAGGTTGAATTTTTAAAGTATGAATTAACTGTACTTTTTCTTCTATGAGTTAAATCCTCACTAATGTCTTTGACCATCTTTCCTGTTGGCATGTGTAATACTCTGACTTCAAGATGGCCCCCAAGGCTCTTCTCCTTTTGGTTAGTATTCATCGTACATTTGTGATGTTCGTTTTATGTTAAATCAGGATTAGTCTGTACAACTAATAGAATGTGATAGAAGTGACAAAATGGGACTTCAAAAGGAAGATCATAAAAAAGCATTGCTGCTTCTGAATTTGTCTCTTGGATCCCTTGCTCTGGTTGCAGCCAGCCATCGAGTCATGAGGCTGCTCAAGCAGTCCTATGGGAAATTTCATGTGGAGAGGAAATGAGGCATCCCACCAATAACAAACAACATGTGAGAGAACCACCTTGCTATGTATGGGTCCTCCAACCACAACCAAATCTTCAGATGACTACAGCATTCAGATGCAACCTCATGATAGAGGGAAAACCTGAACTGCCCAGATAAATCCTTCATTAATTCCTGACTGATAGAAATTATGGGTGATAATAAAGGATTGCTAGTTTGACACTAAGTTTTGAGATTATTTGGTATGCTGTAATAGATAATGAATACAGCATGTAAGCAGTATATATTTTCAAAGTTCATAGTTTGCCTTTCTACATTTTTAGTCATCTTAATAAGATTTTTTTAGAAGTGTTATGCAGTTAAATATACATATTTTCAATTAATGATTAATTTTGCATCCAAACCACCACATTTAAGAATGACTTCGAAGTTAATTTTCTTCTGTTGAACATATTTAGAGGTGGTTGTGCTGTAGAATAAGCACTGGACTGCTAACTGAAAGGTTGACAGTTCAAACCCATCAGTTGCTCTGTAAGGCTTTCTCCTCCAGTAAAGATTTCCAGCCTCTGAAACCCTATACTTGATAGTAGAGGATGGGTGGGTATATATTTATAAGCATAAATATTTTATTTTTTACTTCCTATCCTATTTCCTGCTAATAACTCCCAGAATAATATAAAACAATTATAGTGATTCTATGTTTACTCATGCCTTTTATTTGATTAAAAATCACTATAGTGATTCACTACTGAGTGCTCTGTTGTCTGTTGTTACATATTTATTATATTAAAGAAGATTCTTCTATTCTTTGTTTCCTTTAAAAATCAGTATTGAAGTTTCAATATTAATCAATGTTTTTCTGGCATTTATTGAAATTATCATAGTTTCTAAATGGTGGTGGTGGTGAGTGTGTGACCCTGAGCTTGTTTTGACTCATAGAGACACTGTATAGGTTTTGAAGTCTGTTAACCTTAACAGGAGCAGAAAACTTCATCTTTCTACCACGGAAAAAACGTGTAGATTCCAACTGCAGACCTTGTGGTGAGCAACCGAGTTCATAGTCCACTATCCTACCAGTGATACTTTGTTTCTAAATAGATTTTCTTAATTTATTGAACTGTATATTAATAATATTAACAAAATGAATACTAAATTTCTGCATTTCTGGGAAAAGCAATCTTTAGCTGTGTGATTAAATAATTTAATTTATTGCTGTTAAATTCTAATTCAGTTTTTAAGAACTCCATGTAAATTTGAAGTTACATAAATAGGAAATTTGCACTGTTGATATGATGCTGAGGAAGGCAGCCGATGTACCTGATCCTAGTGTTGTGGTTAGATGTTGTTGTTGTTGTCAAGTGCCGTCGAGTGGATTCCGACCCATAACGACCCTGTATAAAGGTTTCCAAGGAGCAGCTGGTGAGCTTGAACCACCGACCTTGCAGTTCAAACAGCTTTGCAGTCTGGTGCATTAACCCACAGTGCCACACCAGGACTCTGTGGTTAGATGTGTTGTTGTTGTTGTTGTTATGTGCTGTGGAGTCCGTTCAGACTCATAGCGACCCTGTACAGAGTTTCTGAGGCTGTAAATCTTTACGGGAGCAGAAAACCTCATCTTTCTCCTGTGGAACAGCTGGTAGTTTCTAACGATGACCCCAGGTTAGCAGCCCTATTGGTAACCACTACTCTACCAGAGCTTAGGAACTCTGAAATCAGGCTGTTTGGGCTTACATCTGGCTCTGTCACTGCCTAGGTATGTAACCTTGGTGAGGTACTTTACATTGCTGGACATTTTAAGTATGTCATCTTCATAGATTATGAGAATTCAGTGATAAATGCATATTAAGTACTTAGAAAAATGTTGGCACATAGTAAGTGCTCAATGAATAGTATGTAGTAATTATAGGAGCCCTGATAGTGAAGTTGATTATGAGCTTGGCTGCTAAGTGTAAGGTCAGCAGTTCGAATCTACCAGTCACTATATAAGAGACAGGGTCAGACTTTTGGTTCCCATAAAGATTTATAACCTCAGAAACCCTATACAGGGTTGCTATAAATCAAAATTGACTTCACAGCATAACACCACCACCACCACAGATTAATTAAGTGATCACATTAATAAATGTATAACAATAAGAAATGAGCACATTCACTAAGTATTTACATGTTGTTGTTAAGTGCCACTGAGTTAGTTCTAATTCATAGAGACCCTATATAGGGTTTCTGACACCACTTGTCCATCAATTTGTTGTACTTTGGTGGCTTGCCTGTTGCTCTGATGCTAGAAGCTATGTCACCAGTATTTTGAATGCTAGAAGAGTCACCCAGGGTGGACAGGTTTCAGCTGAGCTTCCAGACAAAGACCGACTCAAAAGGAGAGGCAGACTACGTCCTGTCCTAATGTTTAGCCACTGAAAACCTTTAAAGAAAAGTGAAAAACTCTCAGATAGCATCAGGATATCGAGTAGTGAAACATGGTGAATAGTACCAGAATGTGGTCAGATACAGTGCCTGAAGATGAGTCCCTCCGGTGGAAAGGCACTGAAATTACAAATGAGGAAAAGTGGCCTCCTCAAAGTACAGTTAACCATGATGACACGAATGGAGTAAAGCTTTGGAGAGCTTCATTTTCTGATGGGGCACAACTCAAAATGAGGAGAAACAGATGCAAACATCCATTAATAATTGGAGCATGGAATGTATGAAGTATGAATCTAGGGAAATTGGAAATTTTCAAAAGTGAAATAGAAAGCATAAATATTGATATCATAGGCATTAGTGAGTTGAAATCAACTGGCATTGACCATTTTGAATCTGATAATCACATTGTTTAGTATGCTGGAAATTACAACTGCATAGGAATGGTGTCTTATTCATCATCAAAAATAACATTTAAAGATATATCTTGAAGTATAATGCTGTCTGTGATAGGATAATATCCAAACATCTACAAGGAAAACTAGTTAATAACACTATTATTAAAATTTATGCACCAAACACTAAGCCAGTGATGAAATTGAAGAATTCTAGCAACTTCTTCAGTCTGAAATTGATCAAATATGCCATCAAGATATTGATAATTACTGGTGATTAGAGTGCAAAGGTTGAAAACAAAAAAGGAAGAATCAGTAGTTTGAAAATATGCCTTTGGTGATGGAAATGATGCTAGAGATTTCATGATAGAATTTTGCAAGACCAATGACTTCTTAATTGCAAACACCTTTTATAAACAACATAAGAGACCGTTATACACATTGACATCACCAGATGTAATACACAGAAATCAAATTGACTAAATCTATAGAAAGATATGGTATAAAAACTACATATCATCAGCCAAAACAAGGCCCAGGAAGACTGTGAAACAGACCATCAATTGGTGGTTCAGGCTGAAGCTGAAGAAAATTAAACCAATTCCATGAGATTCAAAATATGTCCTTGAACATATCCTATTGGATTTAGAGATCGTCTGAAGAATATATTTGATGTACTAAACACTAATGACTGAAAACTAAAAGAGTTGTGGGATGACAAGAACAACATACAGAAAGAAAGCAAAAGGTCATTAAGAAGACAAGGAAGAATGAAAAGACCAAAATGGATGTCAGAAGAGACTTTGAAACTTGTTCAAATGTTAAAGCAAAATGGAAGAAATGAGAACGTGAAAGAGCTGAGCTGAAAATTTCAATGGGTTGCTCAAGAAGGAAAAGTTAAATATTATGATGAAATGTGCATAGATATGGAATTAGGTAGCCAAAGGTAGGGACAAGCTCAGCATTTCTCAAGCTGGGGGAACTAAGGAAAAAAAAATCAAGCCTTGGCTTTCAATACTGAAAGGATTCTTTGGGCAAAATATTGAATGATGCAGAAAACATCAAAAGAAGATGGAAGGAATACACAGAGTCACTGTACTGAAATGGCAGATTTTCAATCATTAAAAATGTAGAATATGATCAA
>NW_006408523.1:42605404-42606850 GCF_000296735.1 Chrysochloris asiatica
ACCATGCTTCATAAAAGGTACACCAAAAAGAGGAAGACTCCCATCAAGATGCATTGTCACAGTGGCAGCAATGATGGGCTCAAGTGTAGCAGAAATTGTGTGGTATTTTATTGGTACAAAAATTTTATTTTCTGCATTCACTTCAGAGACAGAAAAACTTTAATCTACATCCCCTTTAATCACAGGCAGGGGAGTTATAAAGGAGAATATTTAGCAGAATCACATGCTCTTAAAGGCAGAGGGGTGAGTGGGAAACAGATATCAGGAGGGCTCGGTGCTATGGTAGTAAAGCCAGGGCCCTGATGTCAGAGAGACTCGACTAAGGGCAAGTCTTTCCTCTATTATCTACTAACCTTTCTGAGCTCACTTGTGTTTTATTTCATATTTTCACCTTTATCTCATTTATAATACTGCAGACACACTTTTTATTTTCTTATTCTATCTTTTAGGATTTTATATCAAGCATATATTAGTACATTTCTGAATTTGAATATTTGAATTAACTTACTGTTTGGCCATCTCGTCTTAGAATCCTATTTGCACATAAATCTTTAATAACATTTTCCTTAGATATTAGTTTTCTCTGTTTTATTTTCTTGCTTCCTTTGAATTATTGTTGGCATTTTTTGTTAGACAATTTTAATTTGATGTTTCCTATTAGGACAGTGATTTCCAAAGTGTTGGCTAAGCTAGATTTTAGGGAACGGTGAAGGTTAAAATTATTTGCATAATAAAACAAAGACTCTGTTATTTTTTATTTTTATTTTATGTTTAATGTATGGAGTACTCTAGAGAGCAAAAGATGTGTAATGATGGCACCTCTCTGACAGGTAATGGAAGGTGTGTTTATGTAGTCTTATATTTTGAACGTTTTCTACTTTTAATTCCTAATATAGCATACTATGTAGATATGATATAAGTAAAATCATTTTGGGTCTTTAATAATTTTTAAGTGTTTAAAGGTTTCCTGAGACAGAAAGTTTTAGAATTGTACTTCTATCTAGACATTGTCAATTTAAGGAGAATGCAAGGTTTTAACATAATAATTGTAGGAAATATGACTTTACCAGCTATTCTCCTCTCTGTGTAGCTATATCTTCCCTTTCCTGGTAGTCTTACTTGATTTTACTCCTCTTTTAAAATTATCAACACCACAGTCTGCCTATTTGATTGTTTGCCTTACCATCACTATAACCCTATTGCTTTCATGAATTGTTTAATTTTTAGCCTTTTGTCACATCTTTTATAAAAATCCTTGGCTTAATGCATAGTTCACTAAGTTTTGTTTTTTACTGTTCAACTTTAAAACATGTAAAGCTGTGCTGCTGTGTTTAAATGCTGCCAAGTTGCTTCTGACCCATAGCAACTTTGTGTAGGGTTTCCAAGGAGAAGCTGTTGAGCTTGAACCACCTAGCTTGTGTTTTATACAGACTTGGCAGGGACTTC
>NW_006408523.1:42608048-42633108 GCF_000296735.1 Chrysochloris asiatica
GTAGGCGTGTGGGATGTACCCTTTGGTTGTTTGATGATGCATGCAGGGGATTGTGATCATTGCAATGAAACAAAATATGATAGGATGAATGTAAAGATAATGTTCACCCATGTAAACTAACATATAATTCACAATAAAAACTTAAAAACAAACAAACAAACCAGACTTGGCAGTACAGTGCATTAACCGGCAGTGCCATACCAGGTCTCCAAACAAAACCACCATGGTGGTGGGTGTGGTGGTGTTCTGAGGCTGTAAAACTTTACAGGAGTAAGAAGCCTCACCTTTCTCCTGTGGAGCTCCTGGTAGATTTGAACTGCTGACCTTTTGGTACCAGCTCAATGCATAACCACTACACTACCAGAGCTCTTTCTGTAAAGCTATTGTTGTTGTTAAGTGCCTTCAAGTTGGTTCCGACCCATAGCGACCCTGAACAGGGTTTCTGAAGCTGTAAATCCTTACAGGAGCAGAACACCTCATCTTTCTCCTGTGGAGCAGCTGGTAGTTTCGAACTGTTGACCTTGTGGTTCTCAGCCCGATTCGTAACCACTACGCTACCAGAGGGCTCTTTTTGTAAAGCTATAGTGGAGTACAAAAGGGTTTGACTTAAGCATTTAAAACAAACCAATCTAACGTGCATGTGCTTCAGCAAAAAAAGAAAAAAACACTTTCTTAGATGTACAAAAATTCAGAAATAACATTCACTTGGTTTTCTTTGAAACACTACTCGAAGATATATTGCTGTCAACCCAAAACTTGATCAAAATTAAAATTTTCAGCAGTAGGAAAGTAGCAATATAAAAATGAGAGGATGTTATGCATTGAAATTACCTAAACAGAGATTTAATAAATAATTCTTTTAATAAACATATATATTTACTAAGCCCTTTGTTACTAATGGTATTTTTCTTTCTTTTTTTTTCCATTCATTAAAACTATTTGACTGGATAAAACCTGTTTAAGCCACCTTTTTTTTTTTTTCTCCTTCAAATAGCTTTGTTGTTGTTGGTGTTGTTAAGTGCCGTTGAGTTGGTTCCGACCCTGAACAGGGTTTTCGAGGCTATAAATCTTTACGGGAGCAGAACGCCTCATCTTTTTCCCATGGAGCAACTGGTAGTTTCGAACTGCTGACCTTGCGGTTTGCAGCAGTACTAGTTTCCTATTGTTACTGTAACAAATTGCCACAGGTTTACTAATTTAACGCTACACAGATTATTATATTACAATGCTCGTGGGAGTGGTAGTTATGTGCTGTGGAGTTGGTTCACACTCGTAGCGCCTCTGTATAGGGCTTCTGGGTTATAAATCTTCACGGGACCAGAAAACCTCATCTTTTTCCCCCAGAACGGCTGGTAGATTCGAACTGCTTCCAGCCTTACATCTTCTTTCTCTGACTCTGATCCATCCGCGTCCCTCTTATAAAGCCCAGCTGAATAAGGCAAGATCATCATTTCAAGAGCCTTAATTATAGCTGCAAAATTCCTTTCATTTTACAAAATAACATATTCACAGGTTCTAAGGAATTGGAATGAAGAGTCTTGCTCTTGGATAACATCAGAAGCAATGATGGACAATGACAGAGGCTCTGAAGGAAGGGAGTTTGCCATCCCTACGCCAATCTTGGTGCACAGACAAGGCATTGCAGACTCTGAAGGGAGTTGCAGTTAATGACCCAGGTCCTTTGGTTGGCCATGCTCTTTCACACATTTTCATTCCTATCCCAGTTGCCTCTATTTAGAGGTCTTTTCCTTGGGAGCTTCTCTGGAGCCCTCCTCGGCAATCTTTGCTGAAATCTCCTTATCACTAGAACCATGGAGAAATCTTGAAGGTCCTTTTCATGACTCACACTCAGTACTTTCTACTCTTAACCCCTCCTCTGCTTGCCACCTCCCTGTGCCCCAATCCATAAAACTGCAAGAGCCTTTTGCTCAGTCCTCCCTCTGCAGTGATTTGGATCCTTGTGTATGTACTGATTCGCCTGACTCTTATTTGGGCACTGTACTATGGGGGGAAATGTAAACAGGGAAGGCTGACATTTTCTTCAGGAAAGCCTTTTGCTTATAAGAGGGGACTTCAAAATGTTCATGGACAAATTTCATTATCTTTAATTTCATTTTTCTATGAACTCATTGAAGCCCCCTCAGATGAGAACAATAACTGGTTGAAGACTTCCATCTGACTTGTCTTAATCAGCTGTTTCAACACTACATACTGCTCAGCTCAGTTACTGACAAGGATGTGAATATTTTGGGGGGAACATTTTTCAGTCTACTACATCATATTTCCATGTGCTGCAGAGGAAGAGCTAAAGTCAAAAGCTACTTTTTATTTTCTTGTACTGTGATTGTTTTATCTGTATTTTTCAGAAATGGTGGAAAAGTAGGGTAGTAGTGGATTTGATTGGTAGTGTAAATTATTGTCCTCAATTCTTCTCTTCGTATTCTTTGTCACAGAGCTTTGCAATCCCTCCCACTCGTGGCTTAATGGACTTCCCAGGCCCTCATCTTTGGTCTTGGTCAATTAACTTGCTCTCTAGCTTCCCTCTCATTCACTCCTCCCTCTCACTCTCCACAAGCCAATCACCAGGCCTGAATCTCCATTTAGTCTAGAAAATGATTTCCCCCATCTTTGCTTGGATTCTTTCTTTTATCTTTCAGGTGACTTGCTTCGGGAAGCTGTTCCTGATGCCATGATTAAATGTAACTGCCCAGCAGCCATTTGATGCTATTCAGTCTCATTAAGCCAATTGAGGAGACACAGACTCCTGTGTTCAACTGCTCTTGGAAACATCCTCTACTTCACAGATACTTATTTATTCTGTGCCTACTAAACAATTCTTTGAATCCACGAAAACAGTCCCATCTTCACAAACAGCTCCCCTTACTGGGGTAGTAGGACCTGCTCTGTCACCTTGCCAGGTGTAACACTAGCTGGTTTTCAGCCCCTCAAATACCTACTAGCACATTTCTACAATCCCCTCTCTGAAGTTAATACTGCCGCTCAGAGCAATGATCTCAAAGTTTAATGCCTTTCATCTGTACTATGACTTTTAATTTTATTGTAAGTTTTCTTCTCCCCCTTTTCATATATATATATATATATATATATACACACACACACACACAAAACCAAACCAAAACAACAAAAATACAAACCCACCACCGTTGAATAGATCCTGACTCATAGAACAGAATAGACCTACACTCTAGAGTTTTCAAGGCTGTAAATTTTACAGATGCAGTCTGCCTCTTCTTTTTTCTATTGAGTTGCTGGTCGGTTTGAACTGATGACCTTTGGGTTAGTATCCCAACATGTAATATCAGGGCTTACTATGTAGAGAGGGAAGAGTTAAAACTTCATAAATTTTGTGGGGAAATTCCATTATCTTTTAATTAATACATGTGGCATACATATATTGCATATATGTTACCTTATTTTTTGGTCAGGGTTAATTTACTTTGGAGTTTACAGATATTCCAAAGGATTACAGTGGGTTTGTCTGAATAGACAGCTGCAACAGAAATCAGGGTTTGTTAACACCATGGATAACTCAGATCATCTTGAAGTATCTGTCACATAAATAAAACACCATATTTTCTCCACAATTTGTATAGAAATTTTCCTTCCAAAAACACATTTGGTACTGAAAGCCCCTCCGGGAACACTTTGCAGTGTTCCAGGACTGACTGATGATCCCCAGAGCCAGCGTTCATTGGAGAAAGCTGAATATGCTGTTCTGCACCTCATTTCCCAGTCTGTCAGGCAGAATGTGGCGGCCTGGGTGACAGCTGACACCCTGGGATGGCTGTGACATTTCATTCACTTGTAAAATGAGGCTACCGAGCTACACTGTGTGACTGGGAGCTCATTTCTAACTATCCTGTCGGACCGTTTAAACTGCTGTAGAATTCTGATTTCAGATCTCTAACTTCTAATTTATACTTTGTGAGAATTTGAGCTCTGGAGTGTGCCATTCTTTGGACTGACACTGAGGACACTGAATGCCCTTCTGTTAAGCACTTCTGTCCCTCATGTTAGTGAAGATGGTGTCTTTGTTAACTGAATATTTAGAGAGACTTACTTCCTAGTACCATCTACATCTTGTTTGTTAGGTTGTTGTTAGGTGTGATCAGCTTGATTCTGACTCAGTGATCCCATGCACAAATGAGCCCATTGTTGCAGCCGCTGTGTGAATTCATCTCTTTGAGCATCCTTCTCTTTTTCCCTGACCCTCTGTTTTACCAAGCAGGAGAAAGATGGGGTTTTCTGCTCCCATAAAGATTTATAGCTTGAGAGATCCTATCCAGGGTCACTATGAGTTGTAACCAACTCCATAGTATATAGCAGCAGCAGTTACTTTGCCAAGCATGATGTCCTTTTCCAGGGAATGTCCAAAGTACAGGAAAAGAAATCTTGCCATTGTCACTTCCAAGGTATATTCTGGCTGTACTTCTTTGAAGACACATTTGTTTGTTCTTCTGGAAGTCCATAGAATGTTTAAAATTCTTACTCAATGCCACAATTGTTGTTGTTGTTAAGTGTCATCAAGTTAGTCCAATATCACAATTAGAAGGCATCAATTCTTCTCTGATTTTCTTTATCACTGTCCATCTTTCAGAGGCATAAGAAGTGACTGAAAATACCATGGCTTCGGTCAAACACACACACCTTCATCCTCAAAGTGACATCTTTTCTCTTTAACGCTTTAAAGAGGTATTGCGTGACAGATTTGTATAATTTGTTCAATACAATGTCATTTGTTTTCTTGACTATTGTTTCTATAAGCATTGATTGTACATGCAACTTGACTGTTGTTTCTATGAGCATTAATTGTATATGCAAGTACTTCAAATCCTTAAACACTTCAATCTTTTTGTCCATTTATCATGATGTTGTTTGTTTGTCTAGTTGTGATGATTTTTATTTTTTACATGAGCTGTAACCAATACTGAAGGCTATGTTACTTGATCTTAATCTGCAAATGTCTCAAGTCCTCTCTCCTTTCAGCAAACATGTCATCTGTAAATCACAGGCTGTTGAAGTTCATTGAACTTTAAAGTTGTTAGATTTCATGAAATTTCCTTCAATACTAATGCCACATTCTTCTTCATATAGTCCATATAATTCATATACACTTCCTGATTTTTAAACCACACAGTATCCTCTTTTTCTGTTTGAATTGTTAGACTTCTTGGTCTATGCACAGGTTCCTCATGACCACAATGGAATGTTCTGGTAATCTCATTCAGATGTCTTACAGAGTTTCTTTTGATCCATACAGTCAAACTTCTTTGCATAGTCAATAAAACACAAGTAGGCATTTTTCTGTTATTTTCTGCTTTCAGCCAAGATTCATCTGATATAAGCAATAATATCCCCTGTTCCACATCCTCTTCTTAATATGGCTTGAATTTCTGACAGCTCCCTGTTGATGTATTGCTGCACTCAGTTTCAAATTATCTTCAGCAAAATTTTATTTGCATGACCTCAAAATCATGAAAAAGAATTAGGTTTGCTCATCAGAAAGAGCCTGGTGGAGCCCTACAATTATGACCCTTAGTCACCCTTTAGATGTGGCACTGAACTCAACTCCCTGGTTCAATTTTCAGTCAAGCAACAGATACAGGGAAAAACAACATCGGTGAGATAGGCACAACGATTTGAAGTCTAAAGGGCAGAATTTACCCAAGGACAGAATACAGAAGGGTTGAGAAAGATGGAGGAATAGAGACAAGAAACTCAGGAAGGAGGTGTGACAAGTGATGCTGTGCTGAGAGGATTGCATTTAGCGAGATGAACTGAAGTGTCTACTTTGTTGAATGCAAAACCAATGATCTGCTCTGTAAAATTTCACTCAATTCACAATAAAACAGTTTTACAAAATTTACTCAGAGTGCTCCTTAGAAGTGACGATGGCAAGATTTCATCTCTCATTCTTTGGATATGTTTTCAGAAGGGATGAGTCCTTGGGGAGGGACATTATGTTTGGTAAAGTGGAGGGTCAGAAAACAGAGAAATATCACCCCAAGGAGATGGAATGACACAGTAGAAGCAATAATGAGATCAAAAATCACAACAACTGTGAGGATGGTGCAGGACTGGGCAGAATTTTGATCTTTTGTGTATAGAGGTCGCTATGAGTTCTAACCAAATCTATGGCAACTAACAAACAACACATGCATCTGAAACTTGGACAATGAATAAGGAAGACAGTAGAAGAACCAATGCATTTGAATTATAGTGTTGCTAAAGAATATTGAAAGTACCAAGGAATGCCAGAAGAATAAACACATCTATAAGGAGCTCTGGTAGCGAAGTGGTTACGAATCGGGCTGCGAACCTTAAGGTCAGCAGTTCGAAACTACCAGCCGCTCCGCGGGAGAAAGATGAGGCTTTCTACTCCCGTAAGGATTTACACCCTCGGAAACCCTGTACAGGGTCGCTATGGGTCGGAACCGACTCGACGGCACTTCACAACAACAACAATCTTAAAAGAAGGAGCTCTGGTAGTGTAGTGGTTATGAGTCAGGCTGCTAATGTCACAGTCAGCAGTTTGGAACTACTAGCTGTTCCTCAGGAGAAAGACAAGCCTTTCTGTTCCCTTAAAGATTTACAGCCCCAAAGACCCTGTACAGGGTCGCTATGAGTCAGAACCGACTTCACGGCACAGAACCACCATCACCACCATCATCTTAAAAGAAGAAGCCCAAGAATGCTCTTTAGAAGAGAAGATGGGGAGAATTCCTTCATCTCTTGTACTTTGGACATGTGGCCAGGAGGGATGAATCCCTGAAAAAAAATCCACGCTTGGTAAAGTCAGGGCAAATGTAAAAGAGGAAGCTCCTCAACAAGATGGATTGACACGGTGGCAACAATAACGATCTGAAACATTACAATTGTGAGAATGGAGCAGAACTAGGCTGTATTTTGTTCATATGTGCATATGGTCTCTCTCTAGGAGTACCTCACATCATATCACATCACATCAAATCGAAACATAACATAATGACTTATGATGTTGAGTATCTTTTCATGTTCTTATTTGACATCCATTTCTTATTTGGTGAAGCATCTTTAAAAAATTTTTGGCCTTTTTAAATTGAATTGTTTGTTTTCCTATTGAATTTGAGAGTTATTTATATATTCTGGATATTTTGCAAATATTTCCTCCAGTCTTTTCATTCAGGATAAGCACTCAGCCTCAAGATTGATTCGAACCACAAGGTTGGCAGTTCAAACTCACCAGCCACTCCTCAGAAACCCTATACAGGGTTGCTATGAGTCAATACAGACTCAATGGATTTTAACAACAATAATATCTTAGGGGGAAGTGTGGTGGCTCTCTAGGATGAATACTATATTGTAAACCACAATTTGGAAGTTTGAACTATCCAGACACTTCATGGGAGAAAGATGAGGCTTTCTGTTCTTGCAAAGATTTACAGCCTTAGAGACCATATACAGGGCTGCTATGAGTCAGTACTGACTTGACAGTGCTTAACAACAACAATATCTTAGGGAGGATGGTGATTCTGTAGGATAAGTATTAACCATAAGGGTGACAATTTGAACTCACCAGCTGCTCTGCAGGAGAAAGATGAGACTTTCTGTTCCTGCAAAGATCTATAGCCTTGAACACCCTATGTATGGTCACTGTTAGTTGGAACAAACTTGTCTCATTAGCACTTAAAAGCATCCATTCAGTTATAACTCATAGCAACTCTGTATAGGGTTTCTGATTATAACTGAAAAAAAATTTCTATGAACCCTGAATTCCTGAATCACATGATAGTTGTTTTAGGTAGTAAATATGCAACAAATAATCATTCAATATTAACTAGGTAAGGAGTGAAGAGGGGGGCAGAAATAGAATCAGAAGCAGGTCTAAAATGAAATCTCATTTCTACTTCATAGGAATCCTATGGAAAAAGAGTGGCGTCTGCCTTATTCTCTGAAGAAATGTCTCCCCTCTCTCTTCTAAGTAACCTATTTTGGAAAGTAGAGCATTGGAAGCCAAGAAGACAGATTCCTGAATTTCCTCTGAAACTGAAGAAAATATGATGGGGAACTGTGGGCTGGTATGGTCTCCAACTAAAAATTTAGACTATAACAGTTTTTCTCTCGTGCTTCTAAAAATTCATCCGCTAGTGGTTGTTGTTGTGTTAAGTGCCATCAAGCCAGTTAAGACTCATAGCAACTCTGTATAGGGTTTCTGAGGAGTGGCTGAATCATCAACCTTGTGTCTAACAGTCCAGTGCTTATCCTATAGCGCTATAACAGGACTATCTCTAATGGTATCCTCCCCCTTTTCAGCCTGGGACTTTATGATCTCTCCATCTACACATCTTTTTTTTTTTTTTTTTAATTTTTTTATTGTGAATTGAATAAAGGTGTGCAGATAGATTGCCAGTTTTACACTCAACAAATCATACACTTTGTTTCATCTCACTGATTGCAATCCCCACAGTGTAACATCACTTACCTTACATCCTCCGTTTGTTTCTTTGTTCCATTCCTCTTTCTTTCCCAACCTCTCTGAACTTTGTCCATGGGTAAATGTTGCCCTTTTGGTCATCAATGGTTGACTAGTGTATGGTGTGCATACCTTGCTCATGTTGCTATTCCTCCCTACATACTTAATTCTTGCTTGGCTGATAATTGAGGCATGGCCGTGATTTTAGTTCTAGACCTAAAGGGTGGCCATAGCCATAATCTCATGGTACCCCCAATCTCTGTCTGACTAGTCAGCCTGGTCTTTTTCTGATTTTGAGTTTTGTTGCATGTTTTCTCCCCCTCTATCCAGAACCTTCTGTGATCACCTTCAGAAAAATTGATAGTGGTAACTAAACAGCATCTAGTTCTGGTCTTTGGGTCATAGAGTCTGATATTCTTGTGGTCCATTGATGGATTAATTGTTTCTAAGTGTCTTCAATTTTCATTTCTCCTCTTTCCTCCAGACAGGGAGAGACCAATAGTTGTACTTTAGATGGACTCTCATGAGTATTTAATATCCTAGTCATCACTCATCAAAATAACTTGTAGAGAACATTGTCTTTGTGGACTATGTTAAGCCAATTGACCAGGAGTCCCCTGAGACTATATCCTGGGCTCCCAGGCCCCAGCACCTCTTTCTGTAAAGGTGTTTGGTAATGTCAGAGAAATGTACATAATTTTGCCCCCTGTATATTCTGTCACATCCCTTTGTCAAACCTTTACATATTGGTGGCTGTAGTTCCACTCTTTCTCCTATACTCATTCAGATTGCGTGTCTATACATGGCTCCATTATTCTGTTGCCAACTTACTCTTGGTATATGTTGCTGTCCCCTTCACCCAAGTTAACATGTTTCTACCCTCTATCCAAGGAGCCCTGGTAGCGCAGAGGATTACAAACTGGGCTGCTAACCAAAACGTCAGTAGTTTGAATCTACCAGTCACACTATGGGGAAAAGATGAGGCATTCTGTTCCAGTAAAGGTTTACAGGCTTGGAAACACTATACAGGGTTGCTATGAGTCAGAACTGACCCAAAGGTGCACAATCACCACCACCATTTTCTATCCAATGAATTATTCCCCTTCCCTTCCGTCTCTGGTAAACATTAAATAATGTTTCTTTTGGTGTGAAAAACTTTTCTTGACTTTCTATAAAGTTGTTGTTGTTATGCGCTGTGGACTTGGTTCTGACTCACGACCCTGTACAGGGTTTCCAAGGCTGTAAATCTTTACATGAGCAGAAAGCCTCATCTTTCTCCCACGGAACAGCTGGTAGTTTCGAACTACTGTCCCTGAGGTTCACAGCCCGATTCGTAACCACTATGCTACCAGAGCTCCTTTCTAACAGTAGTCTCATATAATATTTTTCCTTTTGTGATTCACTAATTTCACTCAACATAAAGTCCTCCAGGTTCATCCACGTTATGAGGAGTTTTGATGCTGCACAACACTCCATTGCTTGTATGTACCAAAGTTTGTTTGTCTATACTTCCATTGATGGGCATTTAGGTAATACCTGTGCTCACAGAGATTACAAAGAGATTGCATTATTTCTATGGCCAGTTCTGGGTTTTCTCTTGTGGGTACTGGGGAAGAAGGTCCAGGTCCTGAGTATTCTGAGATACTCTTTACCTATCTGGAATATATCCTGAAGGAGTATGTTGAACTAAAGGCTCTAAAGGGTCTTCCAGTTCAAAGGAAGAAATTGTTGTTGTTGTTAGGTGTCATCATGTAGGTACCGACTCATAGTGACCCTATGAACAGCATAACAAAACACTGCCTGATCCTGGGCCAACCTCACTACTGTTGCCATGCTTGAGTCCATCAATGCTGCCACTTGGCCAGTCCATCTCGTTGGGGGTCTTCCTCTTTTTCTCTGACCCTCCACCTTACCAAACATGATATCCTTCTGCAGCGACTGGTCCCTCCTGACAATATGTCTAAAGTATGCGATGCAAAGTTTGGCATCTTGGCCTCCAAGGAGCAATCTGGCTGCACTTCTTCCAAAATGGATCTATTGGTTATTTTGGCAGCCCATGGCACTTTCAACATTCTCTCCAACACCATAACTCAAAAGCATCAATTCTTCTATGGTCTTCCTTAAAGCAGAAATTACAGGTGACTATTTCAGGAAATTATACCTGCTGTTCTTTCACATGAGGAAGTATGAGAAGGAATGTTAACTTTCCATATAAACAGTATTCTCAGACTGTAGTTGATGGAGAGTTGCTTTCCTTAGTAGAAATCCCTTTGGTATCTCAAGCTGATAGGTTTGGGAATCCTGAATGATCTTACTTCTTTTTGTGAATGTATAATTTGAAGGTGAATATTTCAATGTAATTTTTTGTACTAAATGGTCCTTGAATATTTGCAGACACAGTGTAACTAGAGAATAGATTGGTGTTTATAAGGTGTGGGTTGCTAAGAACTAGGTCAATTTAATGTGGAAACATAATCAAGTGAAAAGATATGACAGGGAATGTCTCAGTGAGCAAAAAATTGTTAGTAAAGTCTCTTTGGCTTCCAAATACAGAATGAAACCCCAGTACAGGAAATATACACATCTAAACAGAATCAAGGAAACCAAATATGACACTGTAGGATAAGCACTAAACTGCTAACTGCAAGTTTGGCAGTTCAAACTTACCAGCCACTCATTGGAAATTCTATGCAGGATTGCTATGAGTCAGAACTGACTTGGAGACACTTAACAACAACAAAAAGCAGAAGAAAAATCTAAAAGGCTTCTGTTCTGAAGTCACAAAGTCATACATGGGGGAAAAATATCAAGACTGGAAAAGCACAGTCTTTCTCTCTTAAGGTGAAAAATGTTGGTGTTAATGGTTCACCTTCTTACTGGCGATTGTTTATAAAAATAACTTGGAACCCTTTTACAAAAAAGTGCAATGGGCATAACAGTTGAATTATTTGAAGAGTAATGTATTTGAAACTGAAGCATATTTAATTATATAAACATGTAATTGCAATTATTTGGATCATGTTTTATAATGAAAATAACACAATCATGGTTGAAAATCTTGATGATGCAGATAAGCAAAGATTGAGCCACTGAAATTTCAATTGTTAATGTTTTGTCATATAGCTCTTCATTCTTTTATCTTCATTTGCTTTTCTGCTTTTGCCCTAATTACAAAAGAAACATAAAATTAAATGCAAAGTATTAAAAACAGAGGAAGATAAATTACAGGAGGAGAAAATCTTCCACATCTAGCTAACCATTTTCAAGAGTTTGTTGACAAGATCCACTCTTATGCATATATAACATGCTTACAAAAATTGGATTACATTATATATTCTGTTGGTGAATAACCTTTTATTTTGTCATATATTATGAAAGAAAGTCCTGGTGGGCTATTTAAGAAAAATCAGCCATTGAAAATCCTATGAAGCCCAATCTGACTCTGACAATCTTGGAGTTGTCATATGTTGGAGTAGATTCGAAGGCAACTATTTTATTCTGTACATCAATTAATTATCTGAAATATTCCTTCACAACATCATTTTTAATCTTGTTTATGGAATGGAAATAAAGTGTTTGAATTACTTAAACTTCATTAATATTGATGTTGGTTTCAATGAAATGATCATCGTTACAGTTAAATATCTGTGTATATCCATAATTAGTTCACAAGATAAATTTCTAGGAGCCTTTCTGGCACAGTGCTAATGAACTTGGCTACTAATGGAAAAGTCAGCCATTTGAAATCACCAATGGTTCTGCAAGATAAAGCTGTGGCAACCTGTTCCTGTAAAGATTTACAGCCTTGGAAGTTGTATGTGGCAGCTTTACTCGGTCCTGTATTGTCACTGTGAGTAAAATGAACTCCAAGGCAGTAGATAGGTAGAATAAATTTCCAGAGGGAGGAAATGCACTGGGAATTTTGAGGCCTTCAATTTCTTAAGGCCACTAATTTTTATATGCATAGGGGAATTCCATCACAATTTATATTTTTATCTTTTATCTATTGTGGGAACAATTTGAGCTTGTCCAATTGGACTTATTTTCAGTTTTCAAATTTTAAAGTCATTTTTCTCCTTTTAAAACTAATAACTCTGAGAGAAGATGAAATTACAGTATTGGTGGAAGCTACAGAACCAATAAAACAAACCATCTTGGTTCTTACTCACTTCAATTATTAAGACCTCAGACACCAGGTAGAGGAGTCCAGATGGCAAGCACATTGGTTAAAGAGCTCCACAGCTAAATGAATGGTAGATGTTTTGAATCCACTACCCAGTTTGCTGTAGCAAGACATGGCAGTCTGCTTCTGTAAGAATTTGCAGCACTGAGAACCCTGTGGGGCAGTTCAACTCCGTACTATGAGTTGGAATCTACTCGAGGACAATCCAGGTCAGGAAGCCAGGTAGCCATTTTGATTTTACTAGCTATTCTTCGTTTTGTTCTCTCTCTCCTTTTATCCACTGAGCCCTCTTCTGGGGTTCATCTCTAAGACAAGTGGAAATACAATGAAAGAATAAGATATAGTCCTTCCTTCCAAGGTGTCCACCACCCACTGAGGCAGAATGACAAGAAGACAAGTAATAACAATGTAGAATGTCAAGTACAAATATTGGTGTTGCTACAAAGTGCATAGCAGCACACTGGAAGCAGATGAGATCTGCCTCAGGTACAAGGAGAGTTTATTTCAAAGAGAAAAGCAATAAACTGACAAAGACTCAGGCTCTCACTGTTTTTCAAAAATTGAGGTGGAATGAGCCCACCTGTGTCCCTTTGATAATTCTATTCTAGGTTTTGTCTGCCTGTTTTGCTTTTGAAAAGCACCTGGGCCTAGAGAACTGTTTGAATAATTTCATCCATAATTTAGCTAAGCTGCCACAAAATACTAGGTTCTTGATTAAGGTAAACCACAGTTCCACAGAAGTCTTGAAATTTGGATGTTTTGTGATCTTAATTTTCTGGAGAACTCAACTACTTTTGTTTCCAACTGTTAAATATTCTTCTAAAAACATTGCCTTGTTTTGTAACTTTTTAAAAAATATAAAATTAAGATGGAATAAGAGGTCAAATGGTCTTATATTAAACATGTCATAAAATACAGAAGGTGCTGCCATAGTAACCTGACCATGTTTCAAAGGAAAGTAAATGTATAAGCTCTTGTTTATGAGAAAGTAAGTATACATTGTTTCCCTTACAGTATATGACAAATGACACAAAAAAGAAAGCGGCTGGTGAACTTGAATCTCAGACCTTGTAGTACGCTCCACATCCTCTCCAGCCTTTATTATTTCCTCTTGCTCTTTTTTTAACTTTGCTTCCATGCTGGGGTGAGATGGTATATCATTGTTGTATGGTGCTGTGGGTTAATTCACTAGACTGCAAAGATGGTTTGAACTGCAAAGTCAGTGGTTCAAGCTCACCAGCTGTTCCTCGGAAACCCTATACAGGGTCGCTTTGGGTTGGACCTGAATTGATGGAAGTTAACAACAACAACCATGCCTGATAGGTCATTTCCATTTTTTTTTCCTGGTCTGTAGGTTCTCTTTTTATTTTTTGATGAAAAAAAATTTTTTTTAAGCTGTAATTATGAATTGAGTGAAAGTTTACAGGGCAGATTATCAGTTTTGCATTCAACAAATCATATTTTGTTTCATTGCAATAATTGCAATCCCTTCCTTGTACCATTCAGTTAACAGTATTTACTTCTATTTCCTCTTTTTTCTTTCTTCTTCTTCTTTTTTTTTTTATTACACATAACACAAAATATATATTCACTTAAATGTCCAGAGGGCACATTTTGCAACCCAGTCTTCTGGCCCCAGGCACACAACACAGCCTTTCTCATTCCATCGACATTTTGAAGAACATAAGTGACTAATTTTTGGAGGTCCCAGTCATCTATTGTATCTGTGGCTGTTTGTGTGTTTTCAGTTAGCATTGGCAGTACATTTATGCCATGAATCAGGGCACCAAAATTTGTCCCTTTTTTTTTTTTTCATTGATGATCTTTATAGTTCTAGGCTTCACATTTAGGTCTTTAATCCACATTGAGTCTGTTTTTGTATGTGGGGTGAGATATGGGTCTTGTTTCATTCTGAAAATGGGTTTCCAGTTTTTCCAGGACCATTTGTTGAAGAGACTATCTCTTCCCCATTTAATGTGTCTTGGTCCTTTGTCTAAAATCAATTGAGCATAGGTAGATGGATTTGCTTCTGGATTCTCAATTCTGTTTAACTGATACATGTGTTTTTCAGTGTTCCAGTACCAGGCAGTTTTGATACTGCGTAGTAGGTTTTGAGATCAGGAAGTGTGATGCCTCCTAGTTTATTCTTTTGTAGTAATGCTTTGCTTACATGGAGTCTCTTTCCATTGTATATGAAGTCAATGATTAGTTTTCTTGCCTATTTACAAAATATTGCTGGAATCTGGAATGGGATTATATTATATCTATAGATTGTCTTGAGTCCCAGTGTGTTGTTGTAGGATAAAGCTCTAGACCACAGGTCAGTTTGAACTGTAAAGTTTGAGGTTCAAACCCATTATCACCTGTTCCTTGGACACCCTATACAGGGTCACTATGAGTCAGAACAGATTCTATGGCATACAACCACCACCACCACCAATAAAACGAGCTCTGAAGAGAAAATCAGAAAAGTAAATCATCTGCTGTGGTGCTGTGGGTTAATATGCCAGACTGAAAAGCCATTTGCACTGCAAGGTTCATGGTTCAAGCTTACCAGCTGCTCCTCAGAAACCCTATACAGGGTCACAATGGGTCAGAACTGACTCGACGGCACTTAACAACAACAATAGCTACCCAAAAGATTAAATACTTAGGAATAAATCTAACCAGAGAAACAAAAGACCTATATAAAATAAAATAAAATAAAATAAAATAAAATAAAATAAAATAAAATAAAATAAAATAAAAAACAATCTACAAGAAGCCAAAAGAGACCTACAGATATGAAAGAATATACGATGCTCATGGATAAGAAGACCTAACTTTGTGAAAGCATCAACATCACACAAAACAATCTATGGCATTGTTATTAACTGCTGTTGAGTCAGTTCTGACTCATAGCAACCCTAACATAAAATCTTTAAGGGAACAGAAAGCCTCATCTTTCTCTGCTGACCTTGCAGTCAGCAGCCCAATTTGTAACCCACTGTGCTACCAGGGCTCCTTCTAATATTGAATTGTTGTTGTTGTTAAGTGCCATCAAATCGGTTCTGACTCATAGTGACCCTGTATAGGGTTTCTGGTGTGGCATTGTGGTTTAATGTGCCAGACTGCAAAGCCGCTTGAACTACAAGGTCGGTGGTTCAAGCTCACCAGTTGCTCCTTGGAAACGCTACACAGGGTCACTATGAGTCGGAACCGACTCGACGGCACTTAACAACAACATAGTGTTTCTGAGGAGCATCTGGTGAGTTTGAACCGCCAAACTTGTAGGTCAAGCAGACCTTGAGGTCAAGTGCTTATCCTACAGGGCCACACAAGGACTCCACAAGATTATTTAGTTCCTGTTTACAAGAGAAATAACTTCAGTTTCGCTCCATTGATAGTGATGTTGGCTGTTTGTTTCATATAGTTGTTGTTGTTAAGTGCCATTGAGTCAGTTCCGACCCATAACGATCCTGTATAGGGTTTCCAAGGAGGAGCTGGTGAGCTTGAACTGTCAGCCTTGCAATTCAAAAGGCTTTGCAGTCTGGTGCATTAACCCACAACACCACACCAGGACTCCTTGTTTCATATATATCCCTTTAATTATATTGAGCGATTTCCCTTCTATTCCTATCTTGTTGAGTATTTTTATCAGGAATGGGTGTTGAATTTTGTCAAATGCCTTTTCTGTGTCAATTGATATGAATATGATTTTTTTCTTTTGTTTTATTTTTGTGGTAGAAGACATTGATAGTTTATCTAATATTGAACCATCCTTGCATATCTGGTATGAATCCCTCTTGATCATGATGTATTTTTTAAATGTTTTTTGATTCTGTTGGCTAGGATTTTATTGCATATTTTCACATCTCTGTTCATGAGGCATATTGATATGTAATTTTCTATTTTAGTGATATCTTTGTCTGATTTTGGTATCAGAGTTATGCTTGCTTCATAAAATCAATTCAGAAGCTGTCCTTCTTTTTCTATATAGAATTGGTATCATGTCTTCTCAAAAAAAATTCTATATAGAATTGGTATCATGTCTAGCAAAACCATCGGGACCTGGGCTTTTTTGTTGTTGTTGCTGTTAGTTTTTTAATGACTTGATTAATTTCTTCTTTTATTGTAGGTCTGTTTAAGTTTTCTACTCTATCTAGTCTGTGCTAGTTTATGTTGTGCATGGATTTCTATAGATTTGTCCATTCTTCTAGATTTTCAAAATTGTTGGAATACATTTCTTTATAGTATTCTGTTATTATCCTTTTTATTTCCATTGGTTCTTTTGTGACATCACTCATATCATTGCTTAATCATTATAATTGCATCTTCTGCTTTTCTCTTGTTAGATTTGTAAGCAATTTGTCGGTTTTATTAATGCTTCCAAAGAGCCAAATTCTTGTCTTGTTGTTTCTTTCTATTGTTTTTTGCTTTCTACTTCATGTACTTCTGCTTTAACATTTATTATTTCTTTTTGTTTGGTGGCTGTAGGCTTACTTTGCTGCTCTTTCCCAATTGTTTGAGGCGTTGGGTTAAGGTGTTGATTTTGGTTCTTTCTTTTTGGATGTGTGAATTTATTGGTATAAATTGCCTTTGAATACTATTTTTGCTGTGTCCCAAAGGTTTTGGTATGCAATATTTTTGTTCTCATTTAATTGAAACAATTTTTTAATTTCAGTTTTTGTTTCTTATATTACCCAGTAGCTTTTAATCAGAGTGTTATTCCGTTTCCATATATTTGTTTTTTTGTTTTCCTCATTGATCTTCCTTTTGTTGATTTCTGATTTTATATCATGGTGAACTGAAAAGATGCTTTGTAGTATTTTGATGTTTTTAAATTTACTGAGGTTCGCTTTGTGGCCTAAAGTATACTCTTTTCTGGAGAATGTTTTATGGGCACTGGTGAAGAATGTATAGAGTGCTGCTGTTGTGCTGAGGGCTCTGTATGACGTCATGTTGGTTGATTATGTTATTTAGTTCTTCCGTGTATTTCTTGAGTTTCTTTCCAGCTGTTTTGTCCTTTACAGAAAGTAATGTATTAAAATCTTCTATTTTATTGTGGGGTTATCAATTATTTTCTTCAGTTCAATTAGAGTTTGACTTATGTATTCTGTGGCTCTTTCATTTGGAGCATAGATACGTAGTATGGTTATGTCCTCTTGTTCAATTTACTCTTGACTCTGATGTGCTGTTGTTGTTAAGTATCATTGAGTCTGTTCCAAATCATAACAACCCTTTATAGAGTTTCCAAGGAGTGGCTAGTGAGTTTGAATTGCTGACGTTTCAATTCAAATGGACCTAGAGATCCAGTGCTTATACTATGGTGCCACACCAGGACTCCTTAATCTAATATAGTATCCTTTTTTATCGCTGATGCTGGCTTTTACCTCAAAGTCTATTTTATCAGAGATGAATATAGTCAGTCCTGCTTATTTTTTATTGCTGTATGTATGACATATTATTCCCACCCTTTGATTTTTTCACTTTATTTTTGTCATTATTTGTAAGGTATGTCTCTTGTAGACAGCATACTGAAGGATCCTATTTTCTTATTTGTTCTGCTGCTGTCTGTCTCTTGACTACTGTAGTTAGCCCATTTACATTCAGTATAATTACCAATATGAATAAATCAATTGCTACCATTTTGCTGTGTTTTATTTGTGGTGCTGCTGGGTTTTTGTTCCATGTAATTTTATTTGCTGAGTTCATTTTCTTGTGTGTATGTGTGTTTTAATGCTTACTGAATCTTTCTAAAATTCCTCTTTTTTAAAATTTTGATGTGACTGTGCTTTAATTTTCTTTGAGATTACCCTGTAATTTATTAATTTACTCTCCAGTTTAAAACAGTCTGTTTAATTTTGAAATTTACTCGACTTCCTTATCTTTTAGAAGTTCTGTAGCTACACTATTCCCTTACTTTGTTTTCTTAAAAAATATAATTAAGAACAAATGTAAGTTCAGAATTCTAAATGTAATAGCCAATATTTTTTTCAACCTTTAATGTGCAATGAAAGACACCTGGTAATCCTGTTAAAACACATATTCTGATTTCTATGAATCAAGTTTCTGAATAGCTAACAAGTTTCTGATTCAGCTGTTCCACCTTTGAGTAGCAAAATAATAGATGCTTCTTTGATGATAAAATCCTGGTTATTGTGGTTGTTACATGCCTTAAGTCAGTTCTGATTCATAGTGACCCTGTATAGGATTTCCAAGGCATTTTAAATCTTCAAGGGAGCAGGAAATCTCATCTTCTCTTCTCTTGTGGAGCAACTGGAATGGCTTGAACTGCAGACCTTGTGGTTTGCACTCAAGTGCTTATTATATGGCACTACTGTGCTTCCCAAATCATGGTTGTTATTAAGACCCACCGAGTCTGTTTGACTCATAGCAAGACTGTATAAGGTTTCCAAGGAGTGGCTTGTGCCACCAACCTTGCAGTTCAAACCAACCCTATGGTCATCCTACAACACCACACCAAGACTCTAAAACCCTAGTAGATCTCTGGATAGAAGTGCATATAAATTCTGTATGTGTAAGTACATCTATATTATTTGTACTTGCAGGAGCATAATCCTAGAATGCCTAAAATTAAAATGGGTCTTAGCAAAATTTATGTAGTATGGTGTATTGATTTGACAAATTGACCCAATTATTCACTCCTCATATATTCAAAGGAGCCCCATGGCACTGTAGGATAGACACTGGACCACTAGCTGCTAGATTAGCAGCTCAAATCCTCCAACAACTGTGATGGAAAGAGATGAGGCTGTCTGCTGTGGTAAAGCTTGGAAGCCTTGGAAACTCAATGTGGGGTCTCTATGAGTAGAAATCAATTCAGTGTCAGTGGGTTTTTTTGTTTTTTTTTTCTTTTGTTGTTGTTGTTGATGTATTCAAATCTTCGGCAGTGTCCTCCCATTCTCACTCTGTCTCAGTCATGTGACTTGTTTTGCCCAATTGGATGTTAAGAAATATGACACAATCACAAATATGAAAGTAGTTGACTGCTTTTCTGTGTTTACTGATTTAGCTTCCTGAAACATGGAAGAGGCACATCATCCATGCTGCCCCATCCAATTGTCAGCAGACTGCCAAATGCTGAAAGATCTTAGTCAACAAGAGAATAAATGGCCAACTCAATCCTGCTAAGTAGATGACTGGCTAGTCCACAGGTTAATACTTACTGTTTCAATTCAGTAAATGGTGCTTCACAGAATTACTGATGAAATAGGTAACTGATGATCTATTTTTGATGAAGGAAGGAGTTATATAAAGGAAGGCAGAAGGATACCAAATAAATTTATCATCAAAATTGTTGTTTTGTTAAAATTCTAGAAGCCCGTTCAGATATTGTGGTAATCTGCTTGTATGAGTTTTCTAGGGATGTTGTAGCAAAATATCATTAACTGGATATTTTATATGAATTCAAAATGTTTCCTTTTTATTATTATTATTTTTTAATAGTACCAAGGTGGTCCTTAGCACTATTCAAAATAGCTGTTCCACGGGAGAAAGATGAGGCTTTCTGCTCCCATAAAGATATCTTGTACAGGGTCGCTACGAGTCGGAACCGACTCCACGGCATATGTGGCTCTGGTAGTGTAATGGTTGCAAATCGGGCTGCTAACCTCAAGGTCGGCAGTTCGAAACTACTAGCTATTCCGCAGAGAAAGATGAGGCTTTCTGCTCCAGTAAAGATTTGCAGCCACAGAAACTCTGTGCAGGGTCACTATGAGTCAGAACCGACTCCACGGTACTTACAACAGCAACATGGTGAAGATGGAATACTGGTGTGGCTCTGTGGGTTAACGCACCAGATTGCAAAGCTGTTTGAACTTCAAGGTTGGTAGTTCAAGGTCATCAGCTGCTCCTCGGAAACCCTAGGTAGGGTTGCTATGGGTAGGAACCAACTCGATGGCACTTAACAACAACAACAACATGGTGAAGATGGGTGTATATATATCTCTTCATGTCATAACTGTTATTTCTCAATATACTAGAGAAATAATATACCAAGTAACGGGATTACTGAATTATATGGTATTTCTGTTTCCAAAATTTTAAGGAAGCATCCTACCATTTGCCATAATGGTTGAACCATTTTACTGTTCCACTACCAGTGTGCGAGGACTCCTGGTATAGCTAGCACTACAGGATCAGCACTGGACTGTGAACCAGAGGTCAGCAGTTCTAACCTACCAGCTGCTCCTCAGAAACCTTATACAGGGTCACTATGAGTTGTAACCAACTTAATGGCAGTTAACAAAACAGTGTGTGAGAGTTCCAGTTTTATGATCCTTAGTCACCTTTTGAGTCTGGAACTGAACTACCTCCGTGGCTCAATCTTCAGTCAAACAATAGACAGGTTTATAAGAAATCCTGGTGTGGCACTGTAGGCCAAAGCACTGGACCACAAAGTCAGCTTGAACCACAAGGTCAGAAATTCAAACCCACCAGGCACTTCTTGGAAACCCTATACAGGGTTGCTGTGAGTTGGAACTGATTCAATCGCACTTAACAACAAACAACAACAACATAAGAATATTGACATTAGGGAATTATGCACACCGTATAATAATCAATTTTGAGATCCATAGGGTAGCAATTACCCAAGGACAAAGTTCAGTGTGGCGCTGCAGGATAACACACTGGACTGCAAGGTCTGTTTGAATTGCAAGGTCGGTAGTTCAGGCTCACCAGCAGTTCCTTGGAAACCCAATAGAGGGTCGCTATGGGTCGGAACCGATTCAACAGCACTTAACAACAATAGAAAAATGCTCAGGGTCCTGGTGGTGTAGTGGTTAAGTGCTTGACTACTAACTATCCGGTCAGTGGTTTGAAAACACAGCCTCTTTGAGGTAGACAAGACCTTAAAGATTACAGCCTTGGAAACTACATGGCGCAGTTCTACTCTGTCATATAGTATTGCTACAGTCAAGTTGGAATCAATTTGATTGCAATGGGTATTATCAAAAATATTACATAATGGTTAATATACCAAATCAATGCGATATATTTATAAAACAGTATTAGAAATGCTATGTAGTAGCTATTCTTGAGTTTTTGTGTTTTTTTTTTTTCATTGTCATGTATTAAAGAATTTTGCTAGGTAACAAAGAAGAGGAAAAAAGCAAAGATGTTGGATGACCGTATAATTGAATATTTCTATTTCATCTCCCTATGATTTAAAGCACAAGTAGACCGGGATTATTACAGTGTGTCACTCAGTTGAATGTATTTTAAAACGATAACCAAACCACAATTACAGGAGTGACTGGAGTTTGCCATCAATTTCATGTCAAATTTGACTTAATTTAGTTTGGTCTCTGATACTTAATTGTCCAGTAAACTATCTCAGTTTGTGCTAAACTTAATTCTATGGAGTGAAAGTATGATTATTTTCACTTTCACTTGAAATTTATATCATTATAATTTTCCTTTTCCTTTTACCTCAAAACCAGAATGATGACACATATCCATATGCTGGAAAACATATTAGCTCTATTATTCTAGGTTATGGTCTAGGCAGGGCATACTATTCAGAGAGTTGGATAATTTTTTACTTGAAAGGCCAAAATACTTTGCTTTTATGAGTAATAATTGTGTTTTTACTATTGATTCCTGAAATTCATTATCTGAGTCTGTGCTGATAAATCTGTTGTTAAAAAATCTTGAATCTTTTCCTAACCGATAATTTCATAAATGACATCCTACTGTTGACAGTTATATCAGCTCTACTATGATTCTTTTTCTTATGGTGAATCTCAGCTCACTTCAACTAAAAAAAAACAATGCAGCAGATATTTCTCATTAAAGTAAAAAGAGAGAACAAAAATCCCCATTAAAATGCTATTTAGCAGAATGTTTAATTGATGACATAGACTTGCGGTGATTTTGTCTAGTAGCTGAGTATAGCAGAATGATTTTTAAAAATGCAGTCTGTGTTAGCATAATGTATTTTACTATATAATGCTCCTTCTGTCCTGTGACCTTCCTTATTTTCTTTCTTTTATAGCTTGTTGGATAATATACAAGCTCTGATTTGAGACCTACAACTACTTGCCTGTGATCCTCAGATTAATAGCTGAAAGAATCTCAAAAGGGACATAGGTTGTTTTTAGACAAAGCAATAGGGTGACTGTGTCCTTTATGGTTAAAATGATGAAGGAGAGCTCTGAGTCTTGAATCTGAGTCTACTTATAATAGATTAGGTGGGTCTCCAACAATAAAGATTATGTTATTAAGAGCCAAGAGTTTGTCTGATGTTTCATTTATTATTTTCTCTCTGGAACAACTCTTGCAGACACTAAAATCCTGGAGTGATCAGAAACAGGAGTGATTTATGCATAATTTTGACGTGGGTGACATACACCTAAGACATTTCAAGCTAAGAAGTTGAGAACTTAGAAGTAGGACTGTTGGTCATGCCAACATTATCTCCAGTACAGAAAATGAAAGCCTTCTTTTGGGTTTTAACTTTGCATGTTGTTGTTGTTGTTAAGTGCCATCGAGTCGGTTCCGACCCATAGCGACCCTATACAGGGTTTCCGAGGGTGTAAATCTTTATGGGAGTAGAAAGCCTCATCTTTCTCCCGCGGAGCGGCTGGTAGTTTCGAACTGCTGACCTTAAGGTTCACAGCCCGATTCGTAACCACTACGCTACCAGAGCTCATTTTAAGCATACTGTCCGAACTGACTCTCTTTTTCCTTTGGTCTATCCAAAGTTAAAACCCAAAAGAAGACTTTCATTTTCTGTACTGGAGATAATGTTGGCATGACCAACAGTCCTACTTCTAAATTCTAAATATATATGACTATATATTACTCATGGAGTCCTGGTGTGGCGCTGTGGGCTAATGCGTCAGACTGCAAAGTCATTTGATTTACAAGATTGGTGGTTCAAACTTACCAGCTGCTCCTGAGAAACCCTATACAGGGTCGAGATGGGTTGGAATCGACTCAACGGCACTGCACAACAACAACAACATATTGTTCACAGAAGTCCATAAAGAACATGGTTCTGGAGGGCAGGCAACAATGATAGACAATGGATTGTAAAATGCAAATATGGAAAGGGACATTTTTCTGCTGGGTTTTAATCTTGAAAGATTCCTTAAGTCTTTAAAAAGTATGCAGCTTACTGTAGTCTCAAGCAAGAATGACAGGTAGTCTAATTTTCAATATACTGTACATAGCAGGAAGATAGGGTGGGTGAGAGAAATACATGCACTTTAATAAAAAACAAGGTACAAACAAAACAAAATAAAACCTCAACTAGAAAAAGAAGCTGCTAAGTAGCACTTGTTTCCTTGACCTATGATGACACTAAATCAAACAACTATTAGCAATTGATATTTGTAAAACAGATATTGGCCTTTCACTTGGCTGCTGCGAAACTGAAGGTACTTTACTACAGAGGTAGTTATAATATTGGCAATAGAAATGATTCATAAAATGAAAGGTTAAAAAAAAAAGGATTTTACAGAAAATTTTTCTTATTCTTTTTTTATTAGTTATACATATGTTAGAGAAGTATTTCTTCTCTTCTTATTCTTGCTTCCTAAATAAATAAGTAACCAAAGCTTCCAAGAGTCTAGCTGGGTTCATTTTTGTTACAAATTTCCTTAAATCGATAGACTACCCAATGGCGCAAGTATTTGCTGATCAGCTGTTAACTAAAGCATTAGTAATCTGAACTCACCCAGTGGGTGTGCGTACATAGTCTTGGTGATTTGTTTCCCTAAAGATTGTTGTTGTTGTTGTTAGGTGCTGTGGAGTAGCTAGCAACTCATAGTGACCTTATGCACAGCAGAATGAAACCCTGCCTGGTCCCGCACCAACCATACAATCATTGCTATGCTTGAGCCCATTGCTGCTGCCACTATACCAACTCATCTCCTTTTGGGGTCTCCCTCTTATTCTCCTACCCTTCACTTTGCCAAGCATGCTGTCCTTCTCCCTCCTGATAATATGTCTGATATATGTGGGACAAACTCTGGCAATCCTGGCTTCTAAGGAACATTTTGGCTGTACTCCTCCAACACAGATTTGTTTTTTGGTGATTCTTGGTATATTTATTATTCTCCTCCAAAACCATAACTCAAATGCATGAATTCTTCTACAAGGTCATCTTTATTCATTGTCCAACATTCACATGCATATGAGGTTGTTGAAAGCACCATGGCTTGGGTCAGGTGCACCATAATCTTCAAACTGACATCTTTGCTCTTGAACACTTTGAAGAAGTCTTGTGCAGCAGATTTGCCTAATGTAGTATGCTGTTTGATTTCTTGACTGCTGCTTCCATGAATGTTGATGGTTGATATGAGCAAAATGAAGTCTTTAACTTTTCTTCATTTGTCTTGGTGTCATTTAATGGTACAGTAGTGAGGGTTTTTGTTTTCTTCTCATTGAGGTGC